>NC_134860.1:4502358-4802358 GCF_049852395.1 Peromyscus maniculatus bairdii | reverse complement strand
CCCGAGGGACCAGCTTCTGGACCAATACGTCTCAGGCCCAGAGGAGATGGAGTTGCAGGGCTGGGCTGGGGATCGGAAGGGGTAGGAAGACACCTACATGGAGAAGTTGGTGATGAAGGCTTTCCTGGGCAGCTCGATTTGGAAGGTAGCTTCCTGAGCATCACTAGCTCTGTTGACCACCCGGCTGGTAACAACAGTATGGGCAAATCGGGAGGACACCCGGGAGTCCACCGTCAGGCTGTAGATGTCGATGCCATTCTGGACAAGGGAAGGGGAAGAGAGCTGGGTTGCTTAGCTGACGCCCCCCCAACTCTTCAGGAGTAGGCTTCGACTCTGGTTCCCGACCAAACCCCACCCTTCCTCTGACAGATACCGACTAGGCCCCAGGCTGAACCCCGCCAAACATATCACATGTGAACATTTGTCTGAAGTCAGAGGCAGCTGTGGACCTCATTCCCCACAGACAGCACCACAGAGCCGGCCTCTGAGGCCCCATGGGAGACAGCAAGCACACAGGAGTCAAGGGCAATGTCCAAGCCTGGCAGGATCACACTTGGGCAGAGATGAGAGGCCGGAGTCAGGGACCTTCTGTCTAGGCTGAGCTCTGCCTCGTAAAAGGGCAGTTTTGGAAAGTTCTTTGAGTTTTGGAAATTCTGAGCTCCGTGAAAACAGGACACTATTGGACGGTCACAGGAGCTGTGAGAATCTGTAGAGGACCAGGTCTCGAAGGAGTGACAATCTTCTTCGCCCATTTTGCCTGCAATGGTCCCTCTGTCCCAGCCCCTCCACGGGGTTACTACTCAGCACATAGACTTTTTGCCCTGAGGCTGGAGAATGGATTTGTACACACATACAGGCCTCTACCTGCTGTGTGTGCCATGCCCAAGCAGCATGACTTGTTTACAGGTCAGACGTCGGCTCTGTACCACGTGTGGCACGGAACGCTTCCGAGGCATTATGAACTTGATTTTCAACCAGCACTGCCCTCTGAGTCGGTTACATTATCACTCTCAGGTGAGGAAACAGATAGAACATGTAAGCATTTCCCAGAAATCACACATCCAGAACAGAAGAGCTGGACTCGGACAGCCACATTCTGACCTACTTGGCTACGCTGTCGGCCTCAAGGCGCAGTTGACTAAGCTCCCCTTCATCTATAAAGTGACAAGAACAGGGTCACTCCTTCTGTTAAGTGAAGGAAGTGGTAAGGACCTCTGGGTAGTGCCTGGTGACTAGTCAGCACCAGGTCTTTGCACACACACTGACCTGCACACATGCCTATGGAAATACTTGCACACCCAGAGGCACTCCCCCAGCTTCCCAGATGTGTTCGCTCCTTCCCCGGCTCATACCACACATACAAGGAGGCCCCTGCGGGTACTGCTACCTTCGTGGCAGTGGTGGTCTGAAGCACAGCCAGTAGTGAGGGCAAGACCAGCACAATGCTCCACATGTGGGCAGAGGCTGGGCTCTTCATTGGCCTTCAGTTGCCTGCCAGGCTGCTTCTGGACTTGAGAGCAAGTTGGTTATAAATTGGTAACTTGCTGGGTGTCCTGCCCACAATGGCGCAAGTTCTGGGAAATGGGGTTTCCAAGCCAAAAATCCCTGAGGCCTCAGATAAGAAGACAGATGACCTATGTACAGTGAACTTGGCTCACAGCAGGGCATACCCTGAGGAAAGGCAGGCTCAGGATCGGGCTGGGTATTAGCTCCCCTTCTGCAAGGTCCAGATTTTCAGGAACCACAACCTTACAAAGGTCATCCACCAAGCTTCGTAGGGCCAGAGGCATCCAGCAATGAGGCCAGTCTGCTCTTCATGAGTCTGGCCTGGGAGGAAATGCAGGCGTCACTAGGAAGACTAGGGCTTGGAAGGACACCCTAGGTGGCTTCCTGGAAGAGACAGGGCCTTACTAGCCAGGTAGGCAGGCCTGCGGTTTCCTGAAACCTCAAGAGGCCTAGAGGTGTCTGAGGACACCAACAAGGATATACACTTTTTGGAGCAAAAGATGCTGGGCCAGGAGCCTCTGTTCGCTTTCTGGTTCAAGGCTGCTGTTTGGTTCCTATTACTGCAACCAAACTTTAGGTTCAAGCCACGTAGACAGACCTGTCAGAACAGTCGACCGTCTAACAGCATCTGAACGGGGTGTGAGGACCAAGACAAGACAGACATGGGACAGATTCGGGAGGACTGTCAGTGAATACTGCAGCCCAGTGCTTATACACAGCTCAGAGACGGGCAAAGGAGCATCAGCAAAGAATGCCACGTTGTTACAGACTTCTTTATCTCAAAGTAGCTTGGGTTCAAGGTGAGGAACAGTTAAACCACTTCCCTGTTTTCAAGGAGGTAACGTGTGCTGTTTCTCTTGGCAAAACATCCTGCTTGTCCTATTTCAGTAAAGCTGAGCAAAATAAGTATGCATTTTTGATTCATCAGACCAAGATGGAGTCACTAAAGCTTCTGCAGACCCCCAAACAGGTCTGCAATTTGACAACACCCAAGAGTTGTAAAGACGCATACCCTCAGCCTAGAGCTGTGATGTTGGACATTCTCTGCAGGAAGGTGGGGCACACAGGAGCCAGCTGCGCAGGGTCCTCAAAGTTGTGTACATGTAGAGTGGTGGCCTGACTTGGTCACAGCAGAACCATGAGAGTGTTACCTAAGTGCTGGTAGAGGCTCTTCTCGAGATGTCCTTGATAAAGTTGGAGTGCTGAGCCGGGCGGTGGTGGCCAGCTGCTGGTGTGCTGTCTGTCACTAGTGCAGTTTCGTCAACGCTTGCTCTCTGGCCCTAGGACAGGGTATCATAGGCTTGGGAACAATTTCTGTTGCTTCCATTAAAACCTTCCCTTGGCCGGGCGGTGGTGGCGCACGCCTTTAATCCCAGCATTCGGGAGGCAGAGCCAGGCGGATCTCTGTGAGTTCGAGGCCAGCCTGGGCTACCAAGTGAGTCCCAGGAAAGGCGCAAAGCTACACAGAGAAACCCTGTCTCGAAAAACCAAAAAAAAAAAAAAAAAAAAAAAAGAGATCCAGTGAGCAAATACAGGTTCTGTCCCCAGAAAAGGTTTGTTCCTCTGGGACACAGAGCATAAGGCCCAGCCTGGAGCCAGAGCTATATAAGGCCAGGCTGGCTAGGTCATGAGAAATGCCCTGAGAAAGTTCTACCTGCCCAGGGCACACAAGGGGCTTCCCAGCAGAAGTCATCCACAAGCCAGGCCCTGCTCTGAGGGAGCCAGGATTAGCCTGACTGTGGTCTACAGACCTGTGGGTGTGTCAGCATCCCAGCTGGCAGGCACTTGGTCTCCTCATTCTGACACAGCAGACACAGGACACAGGTCTGAAGAGGTCACACACAGCTAGGCACCTGGTATTCTCACAACCCAGACAACATGCTGGGCACAGAGAGCGTGGTGGGTGAGAGTCCAGGACACTCACTAGCACTGGCCAGAGGAACCACACCTAGTTTTGTCTCTGAGATGGAGACACACAGTAAAGCAGCAGCCTAACAAGGTGGAAGGGGCTGGGCGCTGAGGACCAGTGGCTTCTGTGGCAGGCAGAGGGAGCTAGGCCTCCAAAGACTTAACTCTGAGAAGTGTCACTGTGACCTGCTTTATGAAATAAGCATCAACTCAACTCTCCTGTTGCATATGATGGGAAACCAGGGGCTAGCTTTAATTTTTTTTAAATTTTATTTTAAGGTATATGAATATTTGACTTCAGGTGTACCACATGTATGCAATGTCCACAGAGGCCAGAAGAGGGTGATAGAGTTCAATGGTTGGGAGCCACATGTGCCTATTGGGAATTGAACTAGGGTCCTCCGCAGGAACAGCAAGTACTTTAACTGTGGAGCCATCTCTCCAGGCCCGAAGTGGAGGATTAGAAAGGAGAACAGAACCTGGGTGGTGGTGGCGCACGCCTTTAATCCCAGCACTCGGGAGGCAGAGGCAGGCAGATCTCTGTGAATTCAAGGCCAGCCTGGGCTACAGAGCAAGTTTCAGGACAGCCAGGGCTGTTAGAAAAAGTCTCTGGGGGAAAGAGAGAGAGAGAGAGAGAGAGAGAGAGAGAGAGAGAGAGAGAGAGAGAGAGAGAGAGAGAGAGAGAGAGAGAGAGAGAGAGAGAGAGAGAGAGAGAGAGAGAGAGAGAGAGAGAGAGCGAGCAGAGAGGCGTACAGTCATCAGGTCTGTATTGTGTCAGCGCGTCTTTCTAGCACATCTCAGCAGCCCGGAAAGCCAGCACGCAGAGCCCAGGAAGGGCACACTGAACGTGTCCTATCCCCACACTGCCCTGCCCTCTCTTCCTCTGCAGTTAGTGGCCGTGGCCACTGACCAACTGACACCTTCCCAAGGTTGGAGCCACTCGGGCGCCCTCTTTATTGGTGTTTCCAAGGGGATGGTAAAGAAGGGGTAGGGTTGTGGGGAGTCAGGACGGTTCCAGAGACAGCAGGGAAAAGTCATCTTCCAGCATGAGAGAGAGAGAGAGAGAGAGAGAGAGAGAGAGAGAGAGAGAGAGAGAGAGAGAGAGAGAGAGAGAGAGAGAGAGAGAGCGCCAGCCCGTGGGAGAGGCTCCTGTGTCCGGGTGTGTGGAGTGGCGCGGTGCACACTTCTCAGCCAAAGACGCTCTTGGCAGGCCCCTCTTTGGGCTTCTCAAAGACTGTCTCGGTGCCCGTGCGGTTGCGGCTGAATACGGATGGGGCAGCTGAGCCAGCTTGCTCTGTGGGCAGAAGAGGTGGAGAGAGGAATCAGGGCCTACACTGGGTTTCTCAGGGGCAAGGCTCCCCATGCCAGGGCAGCCCCTCTGATCCCAGAAACTCTCAACACCTCTCAGCTCCCACTGGGAGATGCTTCTGTTTGCAGTCCTGCCGCGTGCCCTGGAGTACTCGCCACAGTCCCTCAGGACCCGGAGTGCACTCGCCACGCCCTCAGGACCCGGAGTACACTCGCCACGGTCCCCCACGACCCACACGGAGTACACTCGCCACGGCCCCCACGACCCACCCGGAGTGCACTCGCCACGGTCCCCACGACCCACCCGGAGTACACTCGCCACGGTCCCCACGACCCGGAGTGCACTCACCACGACCCACCCGGAGTACACTCGCCACGGTCCCCACGACCCGAGTGCACTCGCCACGGTCCCCACGACCCACCCGGAGTACACTAGCCACGGTCCCCCACGACCCACCCGGAGTACACTCGCCACGGTCCCCCACGACCCACCCGGAGTACACTCGCCACGGTCCCCACGACCCGGAGTACACTCGCCACGGTCCCCACGACCCACCCGGAGTACACTAGCCACGGTCCCCACGACCCACCCGGAGTACACTAGCCACGGTCCCCCACGACCCACCCGGAGTACACTCGCCACGGTCCCCCACGACCCACCCGGAGTGCACTCGCCACGGTCCCCACGACCCGGAGTGCACTCGCCACGGTCCCCACGACCCGGAGTGCACTCGCCACGGTCCCCACGACCCGGAGTGCACTCGCCACGGTCCCCACGACCCGGAGTGCACTCGCCACGGTCCCCACGACCCGGAGTGCACTCGCCACGGTCCCCACGACCCGGAGTACACTCGCCACGGTCCCTCAGGACCCGGAGTACACTCGCCACGGTCCCCACGACCCACCCGGAGTACACTCGCCACGGTCCCCCACGCCCCACCCGGGGTACACTCACCACGGTCCCCCACGACCCGCCCAGGGTACACTCGCCACGGTCCCCCAGGACCCACCCGGAGTGCACTCACCACGGCCCCCACGACCCACCCGGAGTACACTCACCACAGTCCCGCATGACCTGGTATGTCTTAGACTTGATATCCTGGTTCTTGGCCAAGTTCCCTCGGGCCCCCTTCAGGTCTTCTTCCTTCACGGGGGGACGCTTCTTCTTGATGGGGCCTTCAGAGGTGCCAACCTTGGAAAGCCCAGAGCCTTACAACTTGAGGCCTGGAGATGAACCCCTCCAACTCTGGCAGGGGTTCATCTCTGCAGATCATTGAACCCGTCAATTCAAAGCCAGTCCTTTCCCACCCTCTGCAGGTCCCCCTGCCCTCTTGGTCTGACTTGGACACCTGACCTTGGCCCACAGAGAGCTCCTGGGGGTGATGGCCACTGCATCCTCATGCTGGCCTGTTTGTCTGGCCAAACTGGGCAGAGGGGAAAAGGATGGACTTCAAGGCTGAGCAGCCCTAGGGAATCTGGTGAGTCCTAAGACCTGTTCACTGGGTAGCAAAGAGTCCAGTAAGGATTGTCCCACTTTCCCCAAACCAAAAACACTGGTAGTTTTGATTATTGTGTTTGGAAAGGAGATGGGGTAGACAGCCATGGAGCAAGCGGCTAGGACAACCTTGCTGTTCTGTCTGTCCCAGCAGAGCTGAAAAAGCCAAACTCTGCTTCCCCTTCCCCTTAACCCCTGGCGCCTGTGAGCTGGAGGCCTTAGTCCTTCTTAAGCCCAGCAGGCAGGTGCAGGGCTTCCCTCACTCAGCCTGGGCTGGGCTCCCAGGGAAACCTGGGCCTGCCCAGAGACACACCCTGCTAGGGAGACAGAAGGTCACAGCGCTGTGACCTATAGGCACAGCCACCCTCCCTCACCCTTCCTCCAGATTACAAATGTACATAACCGGACACGCTAAGCTATCAGAATCGGCTCCCTCGGACACATACAAAAGCACACACAGTTCTATGTAAGTAGTCCCCCAACACCTCACAACAAGTTGTGGGACAACCAAGGCCATTCAGCAGAGCCTGGTGGGACCCAGGGTGTCCTCTCTGACAGGGCTGCAGAGCCCCGTTAGGCTTGGCTTTTAGTTCAAAGCAGACACCACCACTTAGTGTCCAGACTTGCTCCTTCCCAGCTCCCTTGGCACCAACTGGCCTTCTTACCTCGGACATGGTAGATGCCAAGCGAGTTCTCTGTAGGTAACTCTGGCAGGCAGCAGCCACAGGAAGAGATCTGTGTGAAGTCCAACCCTCAGGAACTTATATAACCTGCTTGTCTGTCCCGGGCCGTCACTCCCCTGCTCTGGAAGCTCCCAGATGATTCAGATCCACGCAGCCACTAGCTGGTGTTTATTCTTGGAAATGATGGGCAGCAGCCCTGGTGAAAGCAGACAGCTGGGGGTACCCCATGCTTTTGGGAACAGCTGCTCCCTTGCAGGTGGGAGGCACTGGCACTGTGTCCACACACTGTTTATGAACAAGAACCCTGGGATGTGTGTGACGGTCTGGGCAGGCTGACTATAAGAACCCATCCCAGGGCAGGGGTGGGAGGGGAAATCTCTGAGGAAAGGGAGGGCCCTGAACCAGGGTGGATGCTCTGAGCTTGTTTATCTTTCTCTTCTACCCCTGGATTCCAGTGGAAATACATTTTCCATCTCGGCACACTGGTAGGGCAGAAACTTCCTGTCTGTTGCTTGGAGGCATTTTCTCACAGTAAGCAGCCACCTCTGGTTCACAGGGGAGACTCGGAGGCTGAGGAGATCCGGGAGCTGATATGTCAGAGTTTTGCTGATGCCCTGGTCCTCCACCCAGCCCTGAGACACTTAGTAAAGGGGCAAAGCGAGGCAGGGTATGGGCCCAGGAAGGACCAGGGGACCATGCTTGCTGCTCAAGGTCTAGAGAGAGCTTCTGCCTAAGACGGGAACTGGGCAGCTGACTGCCATCTGAGGGGAGAGGGGCAAAGTCCACTTCAGCTGTTAAGCTGTGAGGAAGAGGGCGAGGCTCCCTTGGAAAGTCGTTCAGTATTCCTAATGGCCGCATTACCTCGGCACATGCAGGGACCCTAAGCCTGAGGGGGCAGTGGTAGATGTGGGTCAGAGGTTGGTCTCTGTTAGACCTAGCTCAGTTCCCTCCAGTCTACAATGGACATTATTCTTACCCCCGAAAGCTCCGGGCAGATGAAATCCAACCAGGCACTACCATACAATGATCCTAAATGTCACTCCATGGCTGTCGTACCTCAAACTCCACCCTAGCCTCAGCCTGCGCTCTGGTTCCCGGCAGGTCAACACGGGCAGCCCTACCAGGTCTAGGTTGGGGTAAGTGTTGCCCTGAGCAATGCCCATGACTCCAAAGAGAGGCGAGGCCATGCCTCGTGAAGAGTGCCCACACCTAGCTCGGTCTAGTTCTGGCCTCAAGGACAAGGATGTAGGATGTTTGCCTCTCTCTCAGGCCCAAACACAGCACATTCCCCAGGAGGTAAACGGGCTTAGACTCCCATCAGCAAGGGAGAAGGTGAGCTTGTCTGGTTTCTTTCCTTGCAGGTTTGACCCCACAGCTGCTACGGTGGATTAGAAGGTTTATTAGCCCAGTGAGCTAGTTCGGTTCCAGAGGACACACAACCAACGGCCACAAAAGCGATGGTTTCCTTCTTCCTTCTTCTTCTTCTTTTTTAATGTAATAAGATGTGAAACTTTATTGTAAATCAGTTTACATTTTGTACACCATCTTCCTTTCATCTAAAAAGTGTGTTTCCGTGACTCACAACACCGATTAAACACCTCCCTGCAGAGGCAGCTGAAGTGGGAACCGTGTCCTTCATACAGGTCTGATTTCTAATAAATCCTATGGAAAGAAACATTAAAAACCAAAGCAGGCAGGCAACCCACCCACTCACCCACTCAGAACTCAGGGTGTTCAAAGCAAGGCTGACCACGGTCCCTCACTGCGAACAAGTCTCTCACTGGAAGCTGAGTGATACTTCATTTAAGACAGTGGTTCTCAACCTGGGAGTCGTGACCCATTTCGGTGGGGGGGAGTCACCCTTTTACAGGGGTCACCGAAGACCACCCCAAACCACAGATATTTACAATTCATAACAGTAGAAAAATTATAGTTATGAAATAGCAACAAAATTAATTCTATGGTTGTGGGGGGGTCACCACAACATGAGGAACTGTTCAGGGGTCACAGCATTACCAGGGTTGAGAACCACTGATCTAAGCTAGCTCCCATCCTACAAGGTGGTCACTGCCTGGCAGGAGGGACCGTCTGGGCCTGCTCCTTCCAGTGTCCTGGGGCTCCTTTTGGATGTGGACCCTGGGCCTGCACTGCCAAAGGGAAGTTACAACTTGGATTTGAGCTTGTTTTCCCCGAGGAAAGAGGCGCAAGAAGTGACATGAGCTCGTGTGTCTCCTTGTTGCCAGGGAGTCCACAATTTAAAGTTTGAGGCAGGCGGCTACCAACATGCTCCAGGGCTGCGGGGCCACAGACTCTTACCTCACACATCTTCCCCGACACAGATTGAGAAGACACGGCCACACAGGCTCTCACCGGTCACCCTTGCCTTTATCAGAATCTCACCCACAGCCAAATGAAATTAAAAAGACAATAGCCACCACCTCTGGGAGTTAGGTGTCAGCGCTCTCTTCGGTTTATTTCTGTTAGTTACAAAATACTCATTCATCGCCTTGGCTTGCAAGCTTCCACCAAGAGCAGCTTGGCCAAGACACCGACTTGGACAAATCAGATTGACAGCACACCATAGCTAAGTCAGCTTTCCACTTTTTTGTTTCTTCCCTAAGCCTGGTGATGTCTTGCCATCAGCCAATAAAAGGTCCCACCTCATAAGGCACCTTGGAACAAGTGATGGGGACACTCATCCCAGGGAGGGAGGACAGCTCAGGAAGACATCCTGATCGGAGCCCTCTACATCCACTCTAGTGGGTAGTGCACCGCGGTAACAGGAAGGCCTTAGCGACCACGGGAGGCTCTCCCGAGGGATGCAGAACGGCGTGCGTGTCTGTGCCTAGGCTGCATGTGTGCACGCACACATCCACACAGGAGAGGGGGAAGGGCAAGCACCCTGAACCTGTCCATAGGCTCCAATATCAGATACCCGCTGGACCTCCTCTCCCGCTGAGCAAGCAGCTCAGAGACTAGAGCCCTCAGTGAGAATCGGGATGCACAAAGAACCTACCCCCACTTCCTCTGCCCCTCAGGCCCTGTGCTGGGGCGCCGGCAGGACCTTACAGATCACCTCTGGGAGGCCTGTGCAACTGGAGTTTCCATCCTTGGCAGTGGTTCCCCCACCTCTGTGGCTGGTTTGGAAACTCGAGGCGCTCAAGTCTGAAAATGAGGTTCCAACCCTGAGCTCCAGAAGGATGGTCATCTCTAGCACAGTGAAACCGGAGGGGAGGGGAGGGGAGGATGACATCAGCAACGCCACTGGGAGCTGACCGTCTCCCTCAGGAGTTCCAGTTGTACTCTTCCACAACACTCGGTGCATCCTCACTAGAGAGGGGGAAGGGAGTGGCCAGGGCTGTAGGATGGAAAGGAAAGAGGAAACAGGAACAATGCAGGGCCTGACCAATCCATCTCACAGGTCACTGGCCTCTGCCTCGCCCGGCTGTGAAGCATCCAACAGCAATCAATCTCTCTTCTCAGCGTGCTTGCACGAGAAGACGAGCCGAGAGAGACACCCCAGAGCACACCCTCTGTCTAGGACAAGTAAGACTTCCAGTGGCAGAGGACAGCCCCAGGTACTCTGGATAAAGGCTGGGTTCACATGCCACAGCAGACTTAGATCCTGGATGCTTAAGCAAAACACATTCTTACGCAGGTTTAGAAGAAGGATCTGAGGAGAGTCGGCTCCTCTGTGCTCGCCTCACCTAAGGCCTCAGCCACACCATGAAGTAGTGGGGTGTCCTTGTGCTCCTCACCACTGTGCCTGCGTGCTGGACGACAAACCACCAGACATTCTTCTACAGCAGAGAGTGCCAGGTTAGCCCGTACCACCAGGTGAACTGTGGCCAGGCTGAGAAGTGGGCGTAACCACCAAGAAGGAGCCATAGTCTAGAAACACCTCACACTAGCTACACAGTAAGACAAAGCTCTCACTGGAAGCTGCTCTGCCCCTGCCGCTTCACAACTTTGGAGGGCGTGACAACAGGCTTCCCTGGCCAGGCAGCTGAGCAAGCAAGCAGGTGACAGCTGGTGGCAGGCATCAAGGCAAAGGTTGGCTCTTGGAGCTGCTGTACTGGGAGCAGAGGCTGGGACCATGCTCTCATTTGAGATTCGGAGGCCCTGAGCGAGGCAGGAAACCAACAGGAGGAGCCTGGTGGTCTTGAGTCCTCCAGACACAAACGTCTAACTCTTGAGCTCCTTCCTCAGTCAGGTTTAACCAAAGCCTCTGACATGCCAGCTTGTATGCCCTGGCTCTGCTCCCACACGCTGGAGCATACAGATCCATTCGGAACAGCTGCCTCCTGCCCAGGTCTGACCTTAACACACTGTGGATTTCTGACCGCAGATAAAGGCTATCTACCCTTCCCATCAGGATCCTTCACCTCATCATAACAGTATTCCCGGCTAAGAAACTCCTGACTTCTACCCACCTCCCATCAGCTCATACCCCATGAAAGGCAAACAAATCCATTTCTTTGGGGATTAAAAAGAGTTTTAAATACAGTAGTATGAAAATATAACTTAAAAAATATAAAAGTCAAACAGCATACGGAAGACTTAAAAATCTGTTTGCCCGTTAGACCATAGATACTTTGTAGGAAATAAACACATACTCAAAAAACAGTAACACTGTCACAGCTCATAAAACTGGCTTTAGAAATAAAGAGTTACAAAAGCCATTTTGAGTAAGAAAGCATTCCTGTTCCAACTTGGGTCAACCCGTGGCTGTTAACCCCAAGCTCGTCACATGTCCACAGGGCCCCAGCCTCAGCACGAGGACCCGCAACAGTCGATGTGTGCTCTGTTTTCTTCCCTCACGCCTGCTGGTCAGACACAGGACAGGGTCTCACGACACCCCAAGGGACGATGACGACAGACAGACAGACAGACGGACACAGCTCTTCGCTTGCATATTTGGTCAGTGTGTGTAGTGCAACTGAGCGGGACCTCCAGCTGCCCACAGCCCCGGGCACGGTCCTCTTCCCTCTTCAGTCACGGTAGTCTGGGGCGGGCTGGCGGAGAGCGGGCGGGCGGAGACAGCAAGAGGAGCGGAGGTAGAAGAGGAGGGTGGGGAGGAGGGAAGGGACGCTGCTGCAGGGCGGGGCCCCAGGACTGTCCCCCGCAGCGTGGGAGTGTGTCACACAGGCAGCCCAAAGCGGTGCTTCTTCTTCTTCACAGGTTTGAGGGGGGTCAGTCTGCGGAGGTCCTCCTCGGCATCCGACTCCTCCATTTCGTCATCAGCTGAGATCAGGATCTGAGGCGGGGAAGAGGCAAGGCCTAAGACGCCAGTGCAGGGCTTCTGTGCCCATCTCTTGGGGAGGCCTCGAGGCTCCCACATTCTTAGAAGGGGCTTGTGGGGAGGGCCTCCTTCCACAGTGAGATGTGCTGGCATTACAGTCACCACCCCTCATCTGCCAATGTGCCAGTGCTCCCTCCCCATGCCTTCATCCAACTTCCAGTCAGACCCAAATCCCACCATCAAAGCCAGCTGGGTGCATGGAATCTCAGGGTCCTGCATCTGCCAAAAGGGAACGAAATCATCCCAGGGACCATATAAGGCATGCAGTTCCAAAAGGGCTGCTGAGCCAACTGTCCCTTCTCAAGATGAAGAGGGAAACTTGCTCTCCGCACCCAGGCAGCTGCGACACTGAGGACAGATGTGCTCATTCCCCGCCATAGCTGCCGGCCTCACACCTAGAGCCATGGAAAGATCAGAAGAGCCCTCGCGCAGGTTTAAGGGCAGGGGGATGTGAACTCCCACTCCAGGGGTGGGGCGAAAGGCCTTCCTGTGGACCAAATCACTCGATGGCTCCCTGCTTTGGCCAACGTGAGCGTCACTTTATCGTCAGAGGGCAAACCGTGTGGTTGTGACTGCCTGTGAGCCGCACTATTTATCACTGAGCAAACGTCTGCCAGCTCTTAGGACGGGATAAGCCCTGTAACCAGATTCTAGGAACACAAACTTGGAGATGTGGGCTTGCCCTCTAGTCTATTCACTTTCTAAAACCCCCTCCAGACTGCCCAGGGCTCTCCAGGGGGTTGCTTAGTTACAGGACGCACTGCAAGTGTGATGATGACTATCTGTGCCTTTTCTCTTCCTCGTCCTCAAGGCTCAGGGTGGCAGCAATCCCAGTCTTTTTCTTTCTTTCTTTTTTTTGGGGCGACAGGATCTCACTATAAAGCCCTTACTGGCCTGGAACTTGCTATGTAGACCAGGCTGATCTCAAACTCACAGAGATCTGAGTGTGTCTACTGTCCAAGTGCAGGATTAAAGCCAAGTACCACCAAGCCTGGCTAACCTCAGCCACTTTGGTGGCTCCCGTCGGCGGCACAGTGCTCGGCACTACGGGAGTGTCCTTAGGCCACCCCAGCTTCGACTTGCTGAGGCACAAAGGTGCAATGCACACTGCAGAGCAGCCAGAACACCCACTCCTGCCCCGGGCTTCGTCCATGCCGCTGCTCCCTTACACCAGGCCCTTGAATTTAGACCCCAGCAGATAAAGGGAGTCGAGGTGACCTCTGTGAGATGTAGCTGGTCCTATATTCTGGAAGCTTGCAGACAACACTTCCTCTGCTTGTTGGTGAAGGACTCTTGGTACCTCCATGCTTTCCTGGAATAAGGTGTATTTTGCCTTACCTGGCTGTCTCCACTGCTAGTCCACAGGGACTATGCGTGGCAAGTCACCCTGACGACATACGGCATCTGTCTGATCTGGGAAGGTACACGTGGCAGTGTTGGGCTCTGAGGGACCTGGGCTACTCTCCAGCTCAGTCTTTTCCTCCCCTCCGCCTAGTCCTATGACTCGGCATTCAAAGATGGGGTGCAAGCATGAGACCTGAGACCCCCGGAGCCAAAGGTCTGATGGCTAGGCCCTTGGGGAGAGTCAAGGAGGCTCCTACCTCAGACTCTGACTCTTCATGGGATGCCGCCCTCCGGTATCGAACCTTGCTCCCATTCCTTGAGTCCTGGTTGGCTCCTCTTTCTTCTAGCTTAGCTTTCGTCTTCCCCTTTCTCATGAGGAAATTGTCTACCACCCAGAACATGAAAGCCTGTGGGAAGGAAGAGTGCAGGTTACGCTGGGTAAGCCAGAACAGAGCACAGCAGAGGGATGCTAGCCACCCCTCTATAGCGGTAAGAAGGGAGAACCTCACTCAGCCCTGACTATCTCCCCAACATTCAAGAGGAATTAATTACCTCTCTTTTTCCCTTGCTGTGCTTTTATGATCAGAGACCAGCAGGGTAATTCCTGCTGTGTTCACTTGTGGGTCTTTGTTGTGTTAAATAACAGACAGCCTGGGGCCAAGTGTGATGGCGCACACCTTTAATCCCAGCACTGGGGAGCCAGAGGCGGGTGGATCTCTGTGAGTTCGAGGCCAGCCTGGTCTACATAGTGAGTTCCAGGACAGCCAGGGCTAGGTAGAGAGACCCTGTCTCAAAACACCAACCACCAACCAGGTAGCCTGCTTCGGGCAGAGAACCAAGGTCTCTAACTTCTAGCTTTGAGCCTTTATGGGTCCTTCACAGGTGGCCACCCAGCCAGCTGCTTCGGGGAGCCCCCGATTCCTCCAGCACTCACACCACTGGCTCCTCACATTTGACCACTGGGCTCCAGAGTTTCTCTGATGACTGTACTCAGCAATCAGTATCTGGAGAGCACTTGAAATGATCCTGATCTAGAAGTTACTATCATACATAGTCTGGGATATTTCAGTGGGAAGTAGCCCAGTAGGGAAGGTAAGTCAGACTTCCTAGGATCCTTCTTCTGAAACAGGAGCCCTGGGGAGGGCGCCTGTATTCTGAGGAAGGACTCCCACCATTTCCAAGGCTGGTTATGGGATGGGAAGTAGCAACTGGTTACAGACAGAAAGGTCTGGGGGCTGGAAGGTGACTTTTGTGTCAGACTCAGAGCTTTGAACAAGAACCCTTGAAGGCAGGGAACGAAATGGGGCAAACACACAACAAGGCACTGACATTGACAAAGAAGGGGACTATCAGCATGACGATGGCCAGCTTCAGGTCTGGGTTTTCAATTGGATTCAATAGGGCCACCTGCAGAGAGAAACAGACACAGTGAGGAGGAGACCACAGGGGCAGCACAGAGACACAGACACTCCCAACAGCCACTGGAAACAACCCCTTACACCCATGGCCGCACAGACCCTGGATCTGATGCTGATAAGAAACCGTCAGCCACTGTAGGTCACTAGCACTTTAGCAGCTTCCCCTCGTTGTGGACTTGAGGCCACTGCGTCAGATCCAAGCGTGACCCACACCCAGTAGGGAGCTGTAGGGAGCAGCCTGGAGCCCTGCAGAGTAGCAGGGGTGGCCTGTGCCTTAGGGGCTTAGAGGGAGGAAGTTCAGTGGGTGGTCATTAGAGATTTGGACAATGACCTGCTAGACTACTCTCCAGCAAAAATTCCACACAGCTATCATCTCTGGGCACAGCAGCTCAGGAACATTCTGGCTTATTTTCTTATAAAAGGTAAAACTCAGCCACAGATAAAGCCACTACCTGAGCCACATGTCCTGGAAGGCTCCTTGGCTGTTTCATATGGGAACGAGTGGTATAGGTTTATCTAGGTAGCTCTGGGGGCAGAGGGCAGAGGGCAGGGCTGGGAAGGCCACGGGCTCTCCCAGGTATTAGTATGTAGGTGGGGAGAGACCTCAGAAACTGCTTGTGGCACACAATGGCTTCAGCTGAACGAGCTAGCCCAGACACATGTGTGAAGGACGTTTGCCAGCGTAGACACAGTCAGTTACAAAGTCTGAAGACTAACCAGACCGAGGAACACAGCAGAAGGGGCTGTGTTTCCATGAAGTTCGCATACACCCACGGTCTAATCTAGAGAAGACATGTATTTACATGAAGTGCGTGGACATCCAGCACAGGCACGACAAATTAGAGCTCTTGTAAATAGCTGCTCTATCGGACCAAATCCAGGACTCTCATGGAGCTAAAACAAAAACGAGCAGGCTGGGGCTGGGGCTGGGGGTGATGCGGGATGCTGTCGAAGCAGGGGTAGGAGGCAAACCTTTTTCCACTGGAGAATGAGCAGGACGATGAAGACCACGGACTTTTCAAAGATCATGATCACGATGTAAAGGGCACACTGCCCCACCCAGGCCCCACACTGCAGAGGGTCTCCTGCAGGGACAGGTAGGCGCTTAGGCACAGGGGCCCAGGATCTGAGTAGGACAACCACCACCCAAGCCCCTTGCAGCTTGTACCGCTGGCTGCATCCCAGAACCCTGGCTCTAAGGTACTTCATGAGTCCCTAAAGCTCTACAAATCACCTCGTTCCTAAAACAGGCAGTGCTCTGAATAAAGTCAGAATTCCTAATTTGGACACACCAGAATGTTTTTCTTTCAAAAACTTTTAGGATAGCGTTAAGAGGCACTAAAGTTAGTAAGAGCTGACTGCTGGCTCTCTGGGTGGAGCAAAGCACTATTATTATCTACAGCTGATTTCCCCAGTGACTGGCACTGTCCCTCCCTCCCTTCCTCTGTCCACCATGAGACTGGCACTGCCATCATAACTGCGGTGATCAACCTCTCTGTCCACTTTCCTTCTTCCCGCCACCCACGTCTTAGGCCATTACCCACCACCTCTGCTGTCCTCAGCCCTAAGAACATCAACCGGATTGAGAAACTCAGATTCCCACTGAATTAATGTAAAAGAATGCCAAGTTTATCACTGCTTTTCAGGACCCTTTCAAACAATTAAAACAAAAACTAATTTTGGGGACAACCTAATTAACATTGGCTAGGACAAAGACGACAGAAGCCCTCAAGACAAGGAGGAGTGGAAACAGGCTGAGGCCAGCAGTGATGATCGAGGCTTGTCTGTGAGTCTGTCAGTGGCTGAGAAATGATTGGGAAGGGTCCACAATGGGGGACATCTGGGCCCCAAAGTACCTCTAGAATCCTCAAAAAGGGATTCAATGCAGAGTGGAGGCCCAGCCTCTCTAGAAGGTGATCTAACAGCATGTAGGACCTGAGGGTAGGGCCTCCTCAAAGAGTGGGCGCCCCAGCTCTGTCTGGACACTCAATCATAGCAGCCTGCGCTCCACTGACCAAAACAGGGGCGCATTAACATTCCTGGGAGGCTCCGAAAGAGAATCTGGTCTGGAAAGAACTCTCCAACTTCTCATTTGATTCTTCTGTTTCCATAGCAACCCCAGGCATTCATGCTGCAGGCCCCCAAACCCTGCCTGGGCCTGCAAGCTGAACCCAGTGGAAGCAAGTGAATGCCATTACACAGCTGTCATGAACACACACCAGTGCCGCTTCCTTTTCTGGACAATGCTAGGAGGAAGGTAGGAAGCGGGCAGAAACACACTAACTGCCTGTTCGAGTGCCTTCCCGTTTACTTCTGCCCCGGGCAGGGAGGGGGCAGGGCATCTGAGCTGCAGCAAAGCACCTCAGAAGGACCAACTGGCTGAGCTGATAATTCAAGTTTCGCAATGCTTTTGGTAAATCACCTGACCTTACTGAGAAAAAACAGGAGAAGACACTATTTGCTAAAACTTTTAGGCAATGTTGGTGATGGCCATGTAGGAAGTACCACTGGGGAGTGTCTGAAAAGGAACTGGTGTGTCTGGAGGTAAGCAGACAGGTGACACCATCTGTTGACTGTCACAGGACACTCACTCGCTCAGAGTGTGCATTCACTCCATTTGCTTGTAAGCCGCGAGACTCTGACGGGGGAGAGATGCTTTTCCTCCGCCTTCCGAGTCTATCTACACAGCGGAGTGGCCACTGCTCTTGGTTTATTGATACTAAAATAAAAATGTCCAAAACCACCAAAGAGGGGGGAAGAGCACCCGTGTCCGGCTGACACACGCACACACCCCTCCTCCTGTGTACCCAGGCCACAGGTCACTGACGCTGGACTGAGTGTACACATGACAGTTTGTTTGCTTATTTCTGTTCCCTCAAGAGTTTTTCAAATGCTCCCTGAAGTTGGTCTCTACAGGACAAATACGGTTACTAAGCATGGCCATGTGTCCTGCTTTCTACTGTAGTGGATGACCTCAGAGATACTGGTTTTGGTAAATTATTCCCTCAGGCTATGTTGTAAGAGTAGGGGCCAAAAAGAAACATCTGTGCTGAGAAGCTTCTGAAAGAGAGCATTTAGATGGCGCAGGCAGGAAAGTCTATGATGTACAGTGCTGCCGAACGCCACCTTGTTTTGGGGACATGAGAGGCTTGCTCATCTGTGGTGATATATTGTGTACCCCAATAAAGCTTAGCTGAAAGATCAGAGAAGCAGAAAAGCCAGCCCTAGCTTACCTCTAGGAAATCCTCAGCCTCAAGATAGCGAGTTCCTGTTTCCTCACGCCTTATATACCTTTCTGTGTATTTGCCATATTACTTCCTGGGATTAAAGGTGTGTGTCACCACTGCCTGGCTCTGTTTCTCTCATGTAGCCCAGTGTGGCCTTGAACTCATAGAAATTCAGACGGATCTCTGCCTCCCAAGTGATGGGATTAAAGGTGTGTGCCACCACTGCCTGACCTCTATGTCTAATTTAGTGGCTGGCTCTGTCCTCTGATCCCCAGGTAAGCTTTACTGGGTACACAATATATCCCTGTGTACCCCAATAAAGGATTATGTCCTTAATTACATCACTAGCCTAAAAAGCGGGTGTGCTCTCTGTGCCCTCTTTTTCCACACTCTCTCCTTCCGTACTTTCCCCCCTCCGCGTGGTCTCTCTCCCTCTGTCCCTCCCTCTCTCTCTCCCCCCCCTTTCTCTCCCAATAAAGTTCTAGAAAGGTAACCATGGCTCGTGACTCTTCTGTCACCAAAACATCCAGCACTCTCCTCCATCGGCATCACCACACTCAGACTACAGATGCCGCGAGTCACTCAGAAACTATTCACCCCTCAAACCAAAGAACTCTGGCTTACGTTCCAAGTGCCAAGACCTCTTCTAGAACCAAGTAAGCTATCTCTTCTCAAGTAAATCCCTCTTCTCTGTTTAAGAGCTGTGGGGCCTCCATGGAGCTCCTGCCTCAACTGGACAGGTAAATTCACAGGTATAGAAGGCAGAATAATGGTCCTGCAAAGATGTCCACCTTCCAATCTCTAGAACCCATGATATGTGCTGTGACCTAGCCAAGGGGGATTCTGTCTGTTAATGGAATTAAGGTTGTGATTCAGACCTAAATAGAATATCTGGAGTGTCCAGGTGCACTCTGGGTAGTCACAGGGGCCCTTCAAGGTAGAAGGTCAGAATGGTATACCATAAGAAGAACTCAGCTACTGGCTTTGAAAGCAGAGGGCGAGAATCATGAGCCAAGGGATCCAGGCAGAACTAGAGGCTGGGCAGGGTAACAGAACAACCATCCTTATTACCTACTGATGCCTTCCTGTTAATCCACCAGAACAGGGTAGGACTTCCGGAGGAACTATAGATTAAATCAATGGGCTTCTCTTATCGCTAAGCCTGTGTTGATTTGTTTCAGCAGCAACAGAAAACGACAAAAATCAACAAGCACGGAGCAGCAGGTATCGGGGAGAGAGTCTAGGACAGGAGGACTTGGGATGGTCTCTGACAAAGGGGCATTTTCTCTGGAGACACTCCGGCTTGAAGACACTGGTTCCCAACAACAGTGACTGAATTAAGGGACTGGGCCAAGAGGACAGGGCTCACACACAGCCACTGCCTCCTTCCTTTCTCTCCATCCTTGGGTAGGCAGACAAAACTTGCTTCTGAGCGGGTGGTGCTCTCACACCTGGTCTATCGGGACCAGACCTGACCTCTGTTCTCAGTCAATAGTTGACTGTGGAGAATCCACATCACCACCAGTCAGCTACGGTGGGGCTGACAGCTCTGCCTTCCAGAAGGGATCTCAACAGCAAAGGCGCAGTGCGAGCAGTGTTGACGGAGGCAGTGGACGGTGTTAGGACTCCTGGTGCAGAGGACACGAAGCCCTTAAGCATGCCCCGACTGGGTTGGCACGTCCCTCCTCTAGGTGTCCGTTTTATAACTGAGAATGATGTAGAATTGGTCTCCGTGTGCTGTGGCCCATTTCTGTCCTGCAAGCCGAGAGCTCTATGACTTGGGCATTCAGAGTCCTCCCTTCCCTGGAGTCCTGCGGCACAGGCTGCCGGGCACTATCTTAAGTCAGTGACTCATCAGCATCAAGTAACAGGCTAAGAAAAGCCCTCCCCTGAGCTCATCTTCCCTCACTGAAGACAAACAATTACTTAAGATTTCTAGAAATACCCAAGGCACTCCACAGCCAGCCCCACCAATCATGCGCCCTTTTCAACTGTCAGTCCCTCAGAGATCTCCAGCCACCTAGAAGTGAGTAGGTCTCGGCCCAGAGCCATGGGTTGTTTGGATGGCCTGACAAGGAAAGGCGAGTGTGGATCCAGACTTCCACCCACAGCCCTCACGCTCGCCCTGGTGCCCTCTTGTGGTGAAGTTCTGCTAACACTGTTCCAGAAGCACGGGCAGGAGAGCAGCTCCTATCAATGCTGCCTTCAACTCTTCCTCATGCGTACAGCTGATGTGAAAGCAGCTGCTTAC
Source organism: Peromyscus maniculatus bairdii (assembly GCF_049852395.1). NCBI lineage: Eukaryota > Metazoa > Chordata > Mammalia > Rodentia > Cricetidae > Peromyscus > Peromyscus maniculatus. The sequence continues at coordinate 4,781,916 of NC_134860.1, read as the reverse complement.
TCAGGATGTGACAGGGGGGTCTTACAGGGTAGGCCAGCACCCACGAAGTTGCTGGTCTGGAGCCTTGTATCTGGGCGGTGATGACCTCACGCCCGAGTGACTGAGACATCCACACGCGAGGTGGGGACAAGTCTACCGTTGGAAGCAGCAAGGCAGCTTGACCTCAGGAGGGCTGCACACTCGGGTACCTGCCGCGTGAGCTCTCCTGTCAGCAGAGTAACCTGGTGCCGGGGCAAAGAGTGGGCAGCAGAAGGACAAGCTCCCACCTCCCGTGGACGGACCACCTCTCCAACAAGGGCTGCCCCCACGTCCGCCGTGGCGGGCTGGCGGGGTGAGATCTCTGGGAATCTCAGCAGACCGAGGTGCCTTTGCAGTTCTGCAGGTGGAGCCACACGTGACTCAGGGGAAGGGCTGTGTCCTGGCTGCTGCCACCTTCTCTCCCACGGAAGTGAGTGTCGTGGCCTTGAAGCACTTCCCTCTTGCCCCCAAGGAAAGTGAGACTCCGACCCTGAGCGGACCCCTTTCTGTTTACACAGGAAGCCTGGCAGACCGCAGAGCTCCAGCGGTCCCCACGTGCTCCCCAGAGTCCACGGACATTACCATATTCTCCGAACCGCAGGGACTCCCACTGCTGCCACTCCACCAGGACACCGACAGCGCGTACGCCCACATAAATGAGAAGCATGCCTACAGTGGCGTCCAGAAGGAAGTTGATGAGGTACCTAAAAGAGAGGCCACACCAGCATGGTCAGGGAGAAAGCCGCCGAGCTGGGGCCTCAGTGAAGTACTTCCCGGGGATGGGATCAGGCTAACAGATAGTCTTTGTGTGCCCTTACTGGGGAGAGTGGCACACGTACAGGTATTTATGCAAGAGGCTATGGAAATGGCGGCTTCCACTTCCAGGTGTCTGAAAAGGTGCTAATATTAAAAACTTGAAGAACAGGAAAGAGAAGGACAGAGAAACTTTATAAATTTCAAGTGTATGTGCCAAGGCCAAGATTTAATAGAAGACAGCGTACCTGGAAGTCGTTAAGGAAACCGCAGGAAAACAAACCCAATTGAACAACAAATCCATTCAGTGATTCTGCTCATTCCCTGATGGCTCAGGCCACATGAGGTCATAGAACTGTGCCCCTTTCCCATGGCGTCCAAAGACTCCTTAGACAAAGCAGACACGGCCACATGGCCACATATTCACCCTATCAGTAGTCGTGTGTGCAAACAGCATTTTTACTTTCTGGTAGTGGTGCTGGTGATGGAACCCAGCACCCTATATATGCTGGGCAAACGCTCTACTACAGCTACACTTCCGGACCTCAGTGAGAGTTCTGCTGCCCCAAGAAAAGGCCAGAGGATTGGAGGAAGGCGTGTGGGGAGGTATGCCCATAGTGACCACTATACATACAAACAAAGGTTTGTTTCCCTTTTCCTGACACAAAACTTTTCTCACCAAGGTACAGTACCTCGTTCACCTGCCCTCCCTCAAGGGCCCCATATCCAGATCTAACAGCACACCTGGACCCAGGCCCCAGCTACCTAGGGCAGACTAAGTAGAGAATGAGGCCACTGAGGCAGGTTCTGACCTCCCTATAGATAAGCTCGAGGAGAATACAAGACTCAGCTTCAAGGAGCTTCCAAGCTGCTAGGACCTGAGACACTTTATGCAGACTAGCAGACCTCTGGCCCAGTCTGGGCTTTGTGATGTGCACAACACTCCAATGTGGGGGCAGCATACCGTGCTCGGTCCCCAGAACCCAAAACACAAGTACTGAGAGGCAGGCAGGCAGGCAGGCAGCTTGCTCTTCCCCCTTAAAGACACAAGAGGTCACTCTCAGACCAGAGTCAGAAAGAACAGTCACAGCTTCCAAAGCAACTTCTGTTCTGGCAGGAGGCTACATCTCATTGGTGAAGAGTGCTATTCACATCTGAGATAAAGCCTGAGAAATACCAAGGACAATGGGTATATCCAGTCTTGAACTCATTTATACACTTGCCATATACTTCCTGAGCCTACTGTGTACTGTCCTTGGAAACCAAGACCAAATTTTACACTCTGTACTCAACACAGGGGATCCATTCAGGCATCAGAGCATCGTGGGGCCTTGGACACAGACTGGCTCAAGTCTAGCTCCACCCCTTCTGCACTGTGAACTTTAAGTGCTGTAACTTTTTTGTGCCTCTAACTTGAAGTTGGTGATAGGAAGTAAGAGTTGGGACTGGGGTAAATCCTCTGCCGCTCTGTCTGCTAGGGGAATGACCACTCCTCCTACCAGTAAGAAGTACAGCATCCTAGGACATGGTGAAGGCTTCAGACACACTGCTCTGGGTATCACACAGAGAGCAGTCCACACTGACAGCTGGAACAGTGGATGCTCCACAAGAACTGCCTGTGAGCATCTCACATCACATGGAAAAGCCTATGCGCTCTGTAACTGGCACAGAGCTGCCCTCGCAGTGTTACCCTGTCCTGCTTGGCGGAGGGGTGGGGTGCTGGAAACATGGGACTACAAGGGCACCAAAGACAAAGGACTGAACTTGGACTGATGAGCAGAAAGCCGACACACAAGGTGACTGTCAAAGCCCAGAGAGCCATGAAGGCACGCATAGGACGAAACTAGAGAGGAGCCCGGGGGGAAGGGATGGGTGCCTCCCCCAAGAGAGCGGGCTGCACTGGAAGGGAAGGGAAGGCCAGTCCATATTTTCAATTGAGGTCAGATTCAAGTACAAGACTCACAGTGAACAAGGGTCCTCTTCAGTGAGATCTGCTAGGTACACATTGGCAAAGTGGATGAACAGCATCCCTATGGCTTGTTTGGAAGTATCTAAAAACCTGCATGAAACAGAACCAGCAAGCGTTACCCACCCGACAGGACATCAGCAACCACTTCAGAGTAAACAGAGCAGACAGCTCACCCAGACCAAGCCTCAAAATCATCCCTAAACCCATCAAAAGACAATGTGTGTGAAGGAGGAGACATCAAAAGATAATGTGTGTAAGATGTAGAGGGCCTCAGGTCTGGGTCTTCGAGGTGTTCCTCACTAACTGTGAGAGCAGGACTAAATGACCAGATTTGGGAGAATCAGTGACCGAGTGAGTACAAACAAGAATTCTCAACATGTGGGAGTAATGTCTTTAAGAACCAGCAAGCACATGTGTGATAACTTATAAAGCACTTGATTGACATGACGATGAGGTTTCTTCTGAAGGGGAGTGGAAGTTTCCTTAGGGCAGGAGTAAGCTTAGTGTGGCCCACACTGTTCCCCGAAGCCTGCCTGTTTCCTTCCAGATGACTTACTGTGTGGGAGTTTCGTCCTTGGAATCTATTTCTGAAGCTTTACCGCCATATACTGAACACACAACTGCTACTGTGGGGCCATCCTACACAAATGAGCATGTCTGATATTCACACATCTCAACTAAACATTCCATCTCCACCCCGGACCCAGGGTCCCAAGCCCCTGTAACTTCCTGAGTGCCAGAGGTGGGAGGAATCTTTTGTCCTAATACTTGGTTTTTGGCCCCGGGTCCCCTCACAGAACTCCCTGTCCTTTGGACTGTCCTGGGTGACAGGAACATCTTTAGTTCTAAAAAAGTGACTAGTTCCTAGAGAGCTTTAGGATGGGGAAGGCCACTGAAGGACTAAGCCATGATTAAACCAAGACCCCCCATACTCCAGGGAGAGAAGAAGGGCTGCAGACCCAGTTAACAGTCAGGCAAGCCTAGTGACGGTAAAACACCGGGCCTGGAGGGTTTGGAACCAGTGAGCAAGTGAACTGGCACACAGGACGGTGCACGCTAAAGCCATAGTCATAGAACTGTGCTCAGGAGCACCCCAGGACACGGAACCTCTCCATTTAGCCATTTATCTATGTCCTTCACAATAAACCCGGAAACAGAAATACTGTTTCTTTGAGTTTTGGGTCACATCTGGAAGGGGGGTGTTCCAAGGATTTCTGACATATGTATGACTAATCTCCAAATAAATTTGTATTTGTTTACACATGTAGACTGTAGAAGTCAATAATGTAAACATAATCTCGCAACAAGTCAAGATGAAGAAACCCACAGCAGAGGCTGTCTCATTTGTATTGTCTTTCATCTCTCAGAACTGAAAGCAACATTATAAATAAAAGGAGGGGGTCAATAGTTATTTGAAAAAAACAGAACAAAACAAAAAAACAAAACAGGTCTGTTTCCATATTATACAGCATGCCTAATAATGAACTCAGCTGAGGAATTCTACACACTTTCTATGATCCGCAGTTTCTCCTAGTCATGCTCTAGCTATCCCAACACACTGCTGTCAGCCCCCACACCAAAGCCCCAACACAGCGAAAAGCTTTCTAGGGGTGAGTCAGCACTTTGGTACATACCATATCCTCCATGGTCGTCTTTCATGCTTTGGTTCTCTGAAGCGTTTAACTGGAAGAACAGACAGATATCAGTAGTTTCTCAAACCAAGAGCAAAGCAAAGCACACACCCACACAAGTCGGGTTATCAGTCCACCTGTTATTTACATTGCTACAAGTTAAAACACTTTGTCTGTTAGCACGGGACACTGTATGCTGCTCAGTGAAGGTGACAGAGATCCTGTACTGCTGTTTGTTAGCATGGACTCTCCGGAACAAATACTTATTAAAGCAGGACTTCTCAGTGTGTGCAAACCTGCATTTCCCCTTGTGAGGTAATCACTAGAAACAACAAAGGATAATGTAGTTGCTCCTGACCTTAGCATATGTTCTGTCTGAGGACAATCTACCCACTTACCCTGCAGTTTATTGTCTACTCCAAGCCAGACAGTGGGGATACAAATGTAAAGTTAGCTGTCTAGGAAACAGCGGGGAGCTATGTAACCATATGGGATGGAAAGTGCTAGAAAAGAGACAGATCTTAGGCTGGAAGCTATGGTGGTATTTTATTTGTACTGAAATGTGATTTTAATTGCATGTTAATAAATAAAGTTGCTTGGGGGTCAGAGCTATCAGAGCCATAGCAAGAGCATGGCGGTGGTGGCGCACACCTTTAATACCAGTGCTTGGTAGAAGAGCTAGGTAGATTTCTGTGTGGTCAAGGACACAGCCAGCATTGGAGACACACGCCTTTAATCTCAATACCATAGAAGACCTGGGGGGCTGTACATACAGGCAGCGACGAGGCAGTCATGTGTTTGGGTTTACAACCAATGAGAAGGCAGAACAGAAAGACTATATAAAGACAAACACACAGGAAGTAGGTCTCTTTCAGAGAGGTAGGACCACCGCAGGAGGAAGCCTGCTGGAGAAACAGCAGATGAAAGGGTGACACATGGAACATGGACCAAATTGGGGGTAGGGGTGGCCCTGAGTGCTGGGTCGGGAGGTCTGGAGTGAATCCTGTAGGAAAGGAAGAGCCAGGGGAGTCTAAGCAGAGTCGGCTTAGAAAAGCAGCCCCGAGAACTGTGCAGATACGGACTTCCTGGATGGAGCCCTGAGTAAGGATGCTGGCTGTGCCCACAGTGCTAAGGAAGAGGCAGCGGCAACAACCTGATCAACCTTGGTTGGCAAAGGACTCACCAGGTTTGCCCCTGTGCCCAAGGTGTCCAGGCACACTGTCTAGAACAGAGGAAATCAGGTTTCACTGCCACAGGCACCCGAGGCGCTTGGCGACATTCCACAACTGAAACAATCACGGAAGTGCTGCTTGTGTGGTATTTACCCACACCCAAGTGCTAAGAACAACCAGATTGACTCAAGCCATGAAAACCCCAATCACAACTGGTGGCGGGAGAGAACCAACTTCTGGAGAAATCCCAAAGTGCCAGAGGAGCAGCAGGAGGAGTGTAAGGGAGCAAACAGAACGCAAGCCAATAAACCCTGCTCTGAATAAATACAGCCAGGCCACATTTGGCAGGGCAAGGCTGCCTATACAAAGACCGAAATAACAAGCCTGGTGTTCGGAGTCATGTTGATACAGAGACTGAAAAGCTGGTGGAACTGTGAGGAAGCCTGTTGCATCCTTGACATATCATAGACTCAAAACCTCAACCGTGCCAAAGAACCTCAAGTGGAAGCCAAGAGGCTCCGCTGGCCTGAATGGCTCTTGAAAGCAAGTTCTTTTCCTAGAAGCAGGCCAAGTCTCACTGAGGGGTAGGGATTCACAGAGAATAGTCTAGAAACTTGCAGCTGGGACCAGTGCCACTTTATGCTTATCAGTTCTATCCTCACCATTATTATTATATTTAATTTTTTTTGTTTTTCAAGACAGCATTTCTGTGTGTAGCTCTGGCTGTCTTGGATCTTGCTCTGTAGACCAGGCTAGGCTGGACTCAAACTCAGAGATCCACCTGCTTTTGCCTCCTCAGTGCTGAGGTTAAAGGTGTATGCCACCATACCCAGCTCTCTCCTCACCATTATAAAGGACATCAAATATTCCAAAAGGAGAATGTTCTGATTCCTACAGGATATACACTTAGGTAATAGAGTGGCTATAATTTTCCTTCTAATGGCTTATGGAAAGAAATTACACATTATATATGTGAAATAAATTATATAAAATGGTATAATTAAAACACATTATAAGTAACTATCTAATAAATCTATTGTTACTACTATATTAATGTGATGCATGGATAAAGGGAAACAACTGTGGTACTATGGGATGAATCCTTACTGGATTCATATTTGGAGATAGTGCTTTTGAAGAAGCAATTAACATAAAATGAGGTTCTGTGGGTGGGTCCTAACCCAGTATAATTGGTGTTCTTACAAAAAGAGGAACCTGCCGGGCAGCGGTGGTGCACACCTTTAATCCCAGCACTTCGGAGGCAGAGCCAGGTGGATCTCTGTGAGTTCGAGGCCAGAGCGAGATCTAGGACAGGCACCAAAATTACATGGAGAAACCCTGTCTCCAAAAACAAAAAAAAAAAAAAAAAAAAAAGAGGAACCCAGGATACATGTATGGACAGATGTATGAATGCACCAAGAAAAGACCATTCGAGGACATGGTAAAAAGTAGCCATCCACCAGTTCCTCAGAAAGCTGGGAATCATCTACCTCAAGAATGCTCCATCCTACCACAGGGACACTTGCTCTCAACCATGTTCATTGTGGCTTTATTCATAACAGTCAGAAACTGAAAACAACTTTGACGTCCCTCAACACAAGAATGGATCAAGAAAATGTACATTTACACAATGGAGTTATTACTCAGCTGTTAAAAAATTAACATCATGAAATTTGAAGGCAAATGGATGAAACTCGAAAAATCCTCACCTCAATGAGTTAACCCAGATCCAGAAAGATAAATATGGTATGTATTCACTTATAAGTGGATATTAACCTTAAGTAAATGATAACCAAGCTATAATCCACAGACCCAGAGAGGTTAGGTAAAGAGGAGGGCTTTAGAGGGGAAGCATGGATCTCCCCAGGAAGGGTAAACAGAAGAGATTTTGAGTGGACTGGGGGCGGGTGGGGACTGGAGCAGTGGATCAGGTAGTGGGGGTGGGGGATGGAGGGAGAAAGTGCAGCGAGAGACAGCTGGAATGGGGGAGGGTTTTTGGGGGGTGCTGTGGAAACTTGGTGAAATGGAAACTTGCTGGAATCTATGAGGATGACCCTAATGAGGGCTCCTAGTAATGGAGGACAGAGTCTGAACTGGCCATCTTTTGTAGCTAGGCAAGGCTTCCATTGGTGGGACTGGATGGCATTTGGTTGAGTTGTGACTGAGTGGGTTCCATGGTGATCCCTAAAGAACCCAGGCTGATGCTGGGGCAGAGGGTCGCTCTCCGAAAACTGAGAGTGGGGCCCCACTGCTGAGGACAACATCCACACAGCTCACTGAATGTAGAGAGGCAGAGCTGGTGCCTGGAGCCTTCTCCCCCACGTTCCAGTCTCTTTGGCTTAGGAAGGTGCTCTGCAGGCTATGGAAAAAGAAACCTAGACACCAACCCAGGCACAAAATCCTTGACCTACAATCTGTATGGCCTACAAGATGTTCTGGGGCAGGGGTGGCCTAGAACTTGTTGTGGGAGTGGCCTACCAATGTCTGGTATAAATTGAGGCCTATGCAGTGGGGGGGAGCCCATGCCCTACACTGCCTGGATGGCCAGAAACTAGAGACTGGATAGCCTAGAGACCTAGAGTAGAACCAAATATGACTGGCAAAAAAAAATATATCAATGAAATGATTGATTCTTAATGATATTCTGCTATACTCAGATCAGTGCCTTGTCCAGTCATCGTCATAGAGGCTGCCTCCAGCAGCACATGGGAGTGATGCAGAGACCCACAGCCAGACAGTATGAAGAGAGAAGAGTCTAAATTAGAGGTCCCCATTGGGTCCCTCCCCTTAGAGATTGGGGAACCCTGTGGAAGAGGAGGCAGAAAGACTGTAGGAGTCAGAGGACATGGAGGACACAAGGAGAACACGGCCCACTGCATCTGCTAAGCAGGGCTCCCATGGGCTCACAGAGACTGAAGCAGCAAGCATGGGTCTGCACCAGGTCATCTGCATAGATGTTACGGCTTGTAGCTTGCTGTTTTTGTGGGACTCCTAATTCCTAAGTGGGACTGGGTACATCTCTGACTCTTTTGCCTGCTCTTGGGACTCTTTTCCTCCTATTGGGTTGCCTTGTTCAGCCTCCATAGGAGGGCTTTTGCCTTGTCTTATTGTATCATATTTTGTCCTGTTTGGCTGTCATCTCTCGGAGGCCTGCTCTTTTCTGGAGAGGAAACAGAAGGGGAGTGGATTTGGAGAGAGGGAAGGTGAGAGGACTGGAGTGAAGGGAACTATTTTTCAATAAAAAATTAAAAAAAAAAAGAACAGCATTTGGGAGGCAGAGGCATGCTGAGTTCAAGGCCAGCCTGATCGACACAACTAGTTCTTGGACTACACACAGAAACACTGTCTGGGTAGTGGTGGTGGCAGTAGCCATTCACAAGCCCCAGAGAGAGACACCTTAGAAGAAATAAAACCTGACTAACCTTTTCATCTTGGGCCTAACCTTCCCAGAACTAAAAGAAAATAAATGTCTATCATTTAAACTACCCAGTCTGTGTACCCAGGCAGAGCAAACTCATTCATGTAGAAAGATAGTAACTGGAGAACAAGGTAAGGGGCATTTGAACATTCACTGTAATACAATTTAGACTCCCCCCCCGCCCCCGCAGATTGTACTTTAAAAGCACATCCCATAACTGATGGAATGTGGTTGTTTATTTATTTATTTTATAATTTAGACTTTTCAATTAGCCTAATGTCTCCTGTTTAAAAAGCTGGAGAGAAAACATACTCCAGAAGAATGAGCTAATATTACCAGAGTTCAACTTGGTAAGTCTATGGAAGTATTAACTACCCATGTACTTTTACATTACATTCCTTCAAGTGCAATGTATGCATTCTACAAGCATTAATGCGCATGTACCAAGATGCATAGGGATGTCGCTGTAATACTGTCACAATAAAAACCCTGGACAGACTATCAATAAATATTAACAGGGCTAAGTATACATAATGGGACATCTCACACACACACACACACACACACACACACACATGCACATGCATGCGCACACACACACACACACTAATCCTAGACACTGCTAAAAAAAGGTAGATCTAGACAAAATTAGTAACAATATGGAAACACTTACAAATTATATTAGTAAATTAATACATATAAATATATACATATGCATACACACATGGGCTTTTACGTAACATGTCCCATTCAGGAGGAAACGAGACAGACAAAATCCTTGCCTTCTTTACATGGGAGGGCCGGCTGAAACACAGAATACCTCAGTTGTGTGGAGGTGAATGCTGCAGCAGGGCAAAGACTCCGGGAAGCAGGGTGGGATTTGTTGTGAGGGTTCTAGGTCATCTGAGTGAGGCAGATACTGGCGAGTCAAACGGCTTTCACCCAGAAGCCAGAACAAATGCTTCTCTTTTTTTCCCTGGGCTGACGGACGGACGGACGGACGGACGGACGCTAAGCTGAAGTTCACGCAGCAGCTTTATTCTGCTGCTGTGCTAACAGCAGCCTAAGGGGGGGGGGGTGTGGGAGCAGGGAGACCCGTCAGACACACTGGATCAAAGGACAGCTGGCTCACGTGCTGCCACAGGGGGCTGACGGGAAGAAAGAAGATTCTCGCTGCCTTTTAACCTTCCAGCTAGCTAACAGAGCTAGTGATGAACACGAGAGAGAAAGAATGGTGGGGGCCTCTGGTGGCAGGAATTCAAACTTGTCCCGTGGTATCCTGCATTTCATCTGAATGTTGTAATTCAGGGACAAAGAACCCTGGGAAGACAGGTCTCTGCTGGTAAAAAGAAAGCCAGGAGTTGCCACTCAAAACAAGGTTCACAAGAAGCCACCCATCCACCCACCCACCCACAACATATCCCCTGGGGCAAGGCTCAGGGCAGAGTAAGCAGGCAATGTCTTCAGGGTGGGTTAAGCTCCCCAGAGCTGGAAGCAAAGGCTCCCAGAGCTTGAAGAGCCCTTCCAGGGCAAAGGGAGGAGGAAAAGCCAGCAAGCTAGAGACTTGCTGGCCGGGGAGGCCAGCAGCACTCAGCGAAGCCTTTTCTCTCACACAGGGCCCCAAACCGCCTCAAGGCCATGGAGAGGTCCTAAGCAGGCTCTTGGCCTTTTGTGTACACATGCCCTGAAGACAGACAGTCACAGGGTCCCAAGTCTCTGAAAGTCAAGTGTCTGGGCTTCATAGACCATAGAGGTGGGTTTGAATTCTGTCTCTGCCTCTAACTTGCAAATTAGTTCTCTCTCTCTCTCTCTCTCTCTCTCTCTCTCTCTCTCTCTCTCTCTCTCTCTCTCTCTCTCTCTCTCATACACACACATACACACACACACACACACACACACACACACACACAGAAAAAGAGAGGGAAAGACAGATGGAAAGTAGAAAGAAGGAAGAAAGGAGGGAGGGAGTGCCCTTAAGAATTACCAGCTTTGGGAATATCACCTCAAGGGGAGGAAGGGATGGAGGGACAGAGTACAGGGACAGAGATGACTGGAATAGGGGGGCACTGAAGGAACAGTACAAACTTTCTGGAACCTATGAGGGTGACCACATCAAGGAGTCCTAGTAATGGAGGATACAGAGCCTAAACTGGCATCTCTTGTAACCAGGCAACTTCCAATGGTGGGGCTGGAACACCAACCCAGCCACAAAACCTTCGACCTACATCTGTCCTACCTGCAAGATGTGCTGGGGCAATGGTGGCTCAGAGGGCGTGGGAGTGGCCAATGACTAGTCTAACTTGAGGCCCAAGCCAGGAGAGGGAGCCCATGCCCTACACTGCCTGGAGGGCCAGGAACCAGAAGCTGAATGGCTCAGGGACTTAGAGTAGGAACCAGACACAACTGGCAAACAAACAAACAAAAACAATAAAACGATTCCTAGTGATATTCTGCTATACTCATAGATCGGCACCTAGCCCAGTCATCGTCAGAGAGGCTTCCTCTAAGCAGTTGATGGGAGCAGATGCAAAGACCCACAGCCAAACATTAGGCAGAGCTCAGGGAACCCCTCAGAAGAGAGGAAGGAAGGACTGTAGGAGTCACAGGGGCTGAGGACACCAGGAGAACATGGCCCCCAGAATCAACTAAGCAGGGTTCACAGAGACAGAAGCAGCTCGCATGGGTCTGCATTAGGTCCTCTGCAGACATGCTGTGGTTGTTTAGCTTGGGGTATCTGTAGGACTCCAAACAGTGTGAGTGGGGGGTGTCTCTCACTCTTGTGCCAGCTCTTGGAACCCTTTTCCTCCTACTGGGTTGCCTTGCCCAGCCTTGATAGGAGGGTCTGTGCCTAGTCTTAATGCATCTTGGTATGCTGCATTCGGCTGATTCCATAGGAGGCCTGCTCTTTTCTGAAGGAAAACAGAGGAGCAGTGGAGGGGTGGGGAGCTGGGAAGAGTAGAGGGAGAGGAGGCTATCATCGGGATGTAGTGTATGAGACAGTAAGTAAAAAGAAACACGAATTACCAGCTTATCAAGATTAAAGGAGAGAGCATAGGACTGGCATAAACACGAGCTCAGGAAATCAAAGTTCACTCTACCATTCCCCCTTCTCTCTCTGCATTTCTGCTCTTCTCTGGGTTCACCTTCCCAGTCATAGGCTGCACCCTACATGGACTTCAGAAGGATATGTGCTTGCCTATATCCTGACCTCTCCAGGCCAGGCCCCTCCTTTATTCTTTCCCTGCAAGTTTCAGAGGCCAGGCCTCCCCAACTGCCCCCACCCCCATCCTATCCTTTCAAGGGCCTGAATGCTTCTTTGGCTCATTCTTTCTCCACTCTCGGGAAGCTGTTCTCTCAGGCTTCCATGCTAAGGACCAGCCACTGATGGGTCTTCTGGAAACACCCTTTGCTCACGTCTACTATCTAACTGGTCTAGGCCTTCACGATTTGCATTCCTGTGCTGAGAGTTTTCTAACAGGCTTCCCTGTTCCTCCACCAGCCGGTGCCCACACTTGCAGTGAGTATGCACAACAATGTACAGGGCCTGACTTGCCTAAAGGGTTTCCTACCTCCTCCGACCTTATTCACTTTTGAACTAAAATACAACTTTTAGAAAATGTACACATACAGAAAATTCAAGGTATGTGTTTCCCTTTTTGAGATAAGATCTTGCTGGAGAGCCCAAGCTGGCCTTGAACTCGAGATCCTCCTCAGCCTCCCAAATGTTGGGATTACAAGTGTGCACACAATGGCCAGTCCCGATTCTCTTTCTTTCTTTCTTTCTTTCTTTCTTTCTTTCTTTCTTTCTTTCTTTCTTTCTTTCTTTCTTTCTTTCTTTCTTTCTTTCTTCCTTCCTTCCTTCCTTCCTTCCTTCCTTCCTTCCTTCCTTCCTTCCTTCTTTCTTTCTTTCCTTTTTTCCCCCTTGGTAGCATTTTTATGAAATATCTTTTCAATCTCTTTTATTTCAACTTTATGTTTCAGGTGGATGTGTTATAAGCAGCATATTGGTGAGGTTCCCCTGAAATCCAGTTGGTAATCACAACAGGATGACACGTAGCTCCCTAATCTCTAAACAGCCTACCTTCTTCCCATGATTACACTGGGAAGCAAATCAATGAACTACTGCCACCTCCTGTCCTACAGGACAGTGAAATATCAATCACAGGGCAACTGAACAACAGCATTTCAGGTTCTAGAAAACAGTGGTGCAGACGCTACCTTGCAAGAGGGACCTCTTCAATAACCCTTGAGAACCTCACCACAGGAACAAACATCACATGCCTTTCCAGTACATGAGTCATCCTCAGGAAAGAGAAGGATGAATAGGCTAGGCCTGTCGGCAGGGCAAAAAATCTAGGCCACATCTGCTAACCACAATCAACCAGCACCCCTGGGTGACCTCAAGGCCCAAGCTGAAGTCAAGTGACACAGCAATTGGAGGCAAACTCACTGCTCTTGGCCCCTACCTGGCCTTTTTCTGGGGCAGAGATGGCAAGGAGACAGTATCAGATGCCACCTTCAATCACTCTCTTCCGAAAAATAAATAATAAAAACCTGCTCAGAGCCACACTACGTTTTATAATGAGATAGAATATTGTTTGTTCATCCAACCATCTATCACCCACCTATGCACCCACCCATCCATCTTTGCATCTACGTATCTGTCCATTTATCCACCCACTCAACCATTCAGCTGTCACTGGCCTCTCTAAAATATAAATAGAGTATGCTGTCTCTTTTCCACTTAAAATATGATGACACATAAATTCATCGAATTTCACACCTAAGATGTGTACATTTTACTTTAGTAAATAATCCCTTTGCAATTATAGACACACAAACACAAAGCCGTCCCATACCTCTCCCTAGTATTTAGGGGAAGGGCACGCTCCTTCTCCAGCCAAGGCCCCCCTTGGAGGGAGGGATCTCCTTCATTCTTCTGACCTGACTCCACTCCCTGCAGCCACACAGGCCTGCTCTTGTGCCAAACACCCACACTCCCTTTTCCTGTCCGCAGCACTCTGCTCCAGATCAACAAGTGACTGGCTTCCCCTTATCCTGTACTGGTTCTCAGGTCATCCTCTCAGAAGCCTCTGCAGACGCCCACAACTGTAACAGGTGTGTACCAGGCCCGTTCACCAACCTCCTGCTTATCCTAGCCACTGTACTTAGAAATTATCATGTTGCTTCTTTCTTGTTTCTTCTGGTACTGAAGATTGAACCCAGGGCCACATGTGTGCTAGACAAGCACCCTGCCACTGAGCTACATCTGTAGCCCTTGTATTTATTTTTATTTTGTATTTTTATGACTTTAAGACAAACACCTCTTCTAATTAAGAGGTCTCTCTTGTTCAAACCGAACCTTTATCAATTTTGATGGTATCCACAGCTTATCTTCTCCTGTAGAAACAAAAGCAAAACCTCGTAACCAACGTAACACATATCCTGGTTTCCATTCTGAGGTCAGCACATCCTTAAAGTATATAGGCTGATTTAATTCTGTAGTTTTTTCTATTATCCAATGTCTCTCTGCAGCTGTTGTTCCTTTCTCATTAGCACTGAGAAAATTCAAAGTTAATAGAGCATTATGCAGTCTATTTCTGGGGGTTTTTGTTACCCCTTTCTGTTTATTTAGCATATCCTTTAGAGTTCTGTTTGATCTTTCTATAACTGTTTGGCCTGTAGGATTACGCAGTATACCTGTAAAATGCTTTATATTGTAATAAGCAAAAAACTGTTTCATTTTAACAGAAACATGCTGGAGCATTGTCAGTTTTAATTTGTGCAGGTATACCTATGATGGCCATAACTTCTAGAAAATGAGTGATTACAGAATCAGCTTTTTTTTCAGAACTCAAAGCAGTTGCCCATTGAAATCCTGAATAAGTATCAATGGTATGGTGTACATATTTCAATTTTCCAACCTGAATACTGATGAGACTCCAAGTAGAAACATGTTGTCCTGGAAGGACTCTCTCCCAGTTAACCATATCTCATATGGATGAAGGTTGTGCATGTGTGTTCTATCAACATACAGATCACATGAAAGTTAACAGGTACTTTGGAAATACTTACTGGTTATTGTTTTCATTTGGAGTAAAGCATGACATAAGGAGATGTGATTGTGTGTCAAGTTGACAAGGGGTGCACTTGTGATGGCTATTCTTGGTTGTCAACTTGGCTACATCTGGAATGAACTAAAACTCAAGTAGCTGGACATACCTGTGAGAGATTTTTTTTCTTAATTAAATCATTTGAGTTGGCAGACCCATCTCTAATCCATATCACTGAGGTGGGAAGATCTCTCTTTTTTTTTTTTTTTTTTTTTTGGTTTTTTGAGACAGGGTTTCTCTGTGTAGTTTTGGTGGCTGTCCTGGATCTTGCTCTGTAGCCCAGGCTGGCCTCGAACTCACAGAGATCCGCCTGCTGGGATTAAAGGTGTGCGGCGCCACCCCACCCCCCACTCGGGAAATCTCTTTTAATCTGGATACTCTGAGGTAGAAAGATCCACCTTTAATCTGGGGAACATATAAAGGACGTGGAAGAAGGAAGCTTGCTCTCTGCCTGCTTGCTCTTGCCTCACTAGCAAGTCCATCCCTTCACTGGCATTAGAGCCCACTTCCTCAGCATTCTGGTGGACACTGAAGACCAGATGAGACACCTGCCTCGTGGACTGAACAACTACTGGATTCTTGGACCTTCTTGTTGGTAGACTGCCATTGTTGGACCACAGCCTGTAAGCCCTTCTAATAAATGCTCTGCTCTTCTCTTCTCTCTCTCTCTCTCTTCCTCCTCCCCTTTCTCCCTCCCTCCCTCTCTCTCCTCCCCTCTTCTCTCTGTCTCTGTCTCTCTCTAAGTTCTGTTCCTCTAGAGAACCATGATTAATACAGATTCTGGTACCATCTCCTTATGTCAACTCGACACACAATCACATCTCCTTATGTTTCTAGAACAACAGAAATATAAGGATTTTTTTTAAGTATCTGGAATATGCTTTCCAATTTGCCAACACCTACAATTACTGACGCCTTTCCAGTAACTGAAAGTGCCAGCCTCTCCTAGAAGCTTGGAGAGCACTGAAAGCCTGTGGTGTCAACTATTTTACAAACTTAAGGAGACAAATGCATTTGATTATCCTGACTCACCAACTGTAAGAGGCAACGGATTTGATGACTCTGTACATAAATGGTTTGACAATTTGTGGAAAAATTTTAATAATGATGATGCTGGTTGGCCGCTCCTAACATCTCTGGATAAAGTGACTAAAGGAAGAGAATGATTTCCATGATAAAATTAACCAACTTCTAGCATCGCAGAATATGGTAAGGATAACAATGAACTCAGTGATAAAACTGATCAGCTTCAGATATGCATAAAAAGTCTAAAATCTTCTCTCCAGCAGACACAGAGCTCACATTGAGGAAAATCAAACCAAAGCCCTCATTTTAAGGTTGGCTGAATTACAGAAAGACACCTAGGGAAGAAGTATGTAGATAGGACTCTGCAAATGGGTGAAGGATGTGAAGATATTTGTGTCCCATGTAAATGCTCACCAGAAGGTGACTTCAGCTGACCAGTTCAGTAATCAAGCAGAAAGGATGACCTGTTCTCTGGACAATCTGCCTCTCTCCAGCCATCTCTGTCACTGCCCAGTGGCCCATGAAGAAAGTGGTCATGTTGGCAAAGGAGGGGAGGTTATGCATGCTCAACAACATTGACTCACCAAGGCTGACTTGGCTATAGCTGCTGCTGAGTGCCAGATCTGCCAACACTGAGCCCCAGATAAGGTACAATTTCCTGGTGGCAGGTTGACTACACTGGATCAACTCCTTCGTGGAAAGGACACCACTTTGTCCTTCCTGGGGTAGGTACTTATTCTGATTATAGACTTACCTTTCCTGCACATAATGCTTCTGCCAAAACTACTACACACAGACTTACAGAATGACTTCTCCACAGTCATGGTATTCCATACATCATTGCTTCTGACGAAGGAACTCACTTCACAGCCAGGAAGTACGGCAGTAGGCCCATGATCATGGAATCCATGGTGTTATCCGTCCCCGTCCCCCCCCCCCCCCCCCCCCCGTCTCCCCCTCCCCCTCCAGACAGGGTTTCTTTGTGTAGCTCTGGCTGTCCTAGAATCTGCTCTGTAGACCAGGCTGGCCTTGAACTCACAAAGACCCACCTGCCTCTGCTGGGATTAAAGCTATCAATGTCCTGGTTGGAAGACACTGCTCTTACCATGTTCTCCACCACCATGAAACAGCTGGCCTGATAACAAGATGGAATGGCCTTTTGAAGACACAGTTACAGTACCAAGTAGGTGGCAGCAACCTAGAGGGCTGGGGCAGCGTTCTCCAGAAGGTGGTTTACGCTTTGACTCAGCATCCAATATATGGTACGTTTTTCCCCAAAGTCAGAATCACAGGTCCAGGAATCAAGGGGTAGAAAAGGGGATAGTTCCACTCACTATCAACCCTAGTGACCCACTAAGAAAATTTTTGTTTCCTGTGACCTTAAGTTCTGCTGACCTAAAAGTTTTGGTTCCAGAAGGGAGAGTGCTCCTCTTAGAAGCCACAACAAACATCTCACTGAACTGGAAGCTCAGACTTCCCCCAACAGGCTAAGAAAGGAATAACAGTGTTAGGAGGGGTGATTGATCCAGATTACCATGGGGAAATTGGACTGCTCCTCCACAATGGAGGCAGGAAGGATTATGTCTGGAGTGCAGGAGCTCCTTTAGGATGTCTCTGGGTGCTACCATGTCCTGTGATTAAAGTCAATGGGAAACTGCAACACCCTAATCCAGGTAGGATGACAAAGGGCACAGACCCTTCAGGAATGAAGATATGGGTCACTGCTCCAGGGAAAGAGCCAAGACCTGCTGAGGTTCTTGCTGAGGGTGCAGGAAATACTGAATGGGTAGTAGAGGAAGGTAGGTATAAATACCAGCTAAGGCCATGTGACCAGATGTAGAAACAAAGATTATAACTGACATGAATGTTTCTGTCATATTTTGTTATGTGTTTGTACAGATATCTGTGTTTCCTTTCCTCAATTTCTATAGCATGTAATGTAACATTAATTAAGAGAATATCAGTGGTCATCATATTTAAGTTGAGATACTAGAAGACATTCCCTAAAGGGACATTGCCACCTATTCTAAATTTATAATGTGTTTGTGGTTGTATGAGGGATAATTATATCATGTTAGGCATAATTAAAGACCTGGTTAAGCACATGATTAATTTGCAATTGTACATGGGATAGTTATATCATGTTAGGTATAATTATGACCTGGTTATTGTTTTCATTTTGAAATTAAGCATGATATAAGGAGATATGATTGTGTGTCAAGTTGACATGGGTGGACTTGTGATGGCTATTCTTGGTTGTCAACTGACTACATCTGTAATTAACTAAAACCCAAGCAGCTGCGTATGCCTGTGAGGAATTTTTTTTTCTAAATTAAATCATGTAAAGTGGGAAGATCCACCTTTAGTCTGGGCCACATCTTCTGCTGTCACTCTATATTAAAGACATGTTAGAAGGAAGCTTGCTCTTTGCCTGGTTGCTCTCACTGTCAAGTCCATTCCTTCACTGGTATTGGAGCCTACTTCTTAGACATTCTGGTGTACACTGAAGACCAGCTGAGACATCCAGTCTGGTGGACTGAACAACTACTGGATTCTTGGACCTTCTGTTGGTAGACAGCCATTGTTGGACTAGCTGGACCACAGCCTGTAAGCCATTCTAATCATATATGCACACACATATATGTATACATACATTTATGTGTACACACACACACACACACACACACACACACACACACACACACACCTGTAAGATCTGTTCCTCTAGAGAACCCTAGTAAAATTCATTCATGCAATGGCGTACAGTTGTTAAAAAGGTGGAGACCATACACTTGAAATGGGTGTATTTTGTGGTATATAAAGTGTAACTCATTAAAGCTGCTTATAAAGTTAAACAGGGCTAGGGGTGCACTCAGTAATAGGCTAGGTACAGCTGCCTATCCTCAGCAGAGCCAAACCAAAAAGTAGGTCCATCTGCAGTGAAACAGAAAAAGGTCCTATTAAGTATAGGTAAAAAGCAAGTTACTACAATGGTAAATATATAATGCACACCTATTTTTAGTTTAAAAAAGAAACGAATAAAACAAACATGGTAATTTGTCCCATCCCAGTACTTAGGTTCAGGCCAGAGGATCAGCCACAAGTTTGAGGCCAGTCTGAGTTCCCGGCCACGGTGGCTACAAAGTAGGAGTCTTGGGTTTTTTTTTTTTTTTTTTTTTTTTTTGGTTTGTTTGTTTGTTTTTGTTTTAGTTTTAAAGCAAACCAGAAATACCCACACATACCCCCGCCCCCCACACACACACCACAGCACACCCACCCACCCACACCCACACCCACACCCACACCCACACACATCTTGCCCCAAGAAAAAACAACCCATGCACAAATTTGGAGACACACACACAAAAACATTAAACATGGTTAGAGTCTTAGAGTATGGCATTATGGTAAACTTCCTACTTTCATGGTGTTCTGGCTGTCTACAGTAAACATTTATTATTTTGGTGGTAAGAAAAAGATGCAGGTGCTGGTAAGGTGGCTCAGTCAGTAAAGTGCCTGCCACATAAACATGAGGACCTGAGTTCAGATCCCCAGCACTGATGAACAACAACAACAAAAGGCTAGGCAAAGCAGTTTCTGTAATCCCAGCTCTGGGGAGACAAAGACAAAGGATTCCTGCAACTAACCACTAGCCAGCTGTGGAGACCAGCAGAGGTTTCCTAGTGAGAACTTACTCAGGGTCCCAGAATCTGGGCTTGCTTTACCCAGCAGGGCTGCATAAGGGGTTGATGTGACCATGGGTGTGGTTACCAGGTGTTTGGAAGGATCTACACTTGGCTGTGCGTTATGCTTTGATCTTGCAAGGAGGTCTTTTGCCCTGCCCCTTGGCATTGTTATAAAAAGCCCTTTTGAATAAACAGAAAAGGCCACTGGGTAGTGATCCAGGCCCTCCTGAAGCTATCCTGTGTTTCTGTCTTTCTTCTGGTCAACTAGGTCTCTCTTTCTAATATTTTCTTATCCCTTTCATAAGAACCCTTCAAAAGGTGGAGCTGGCCTCTCATAGCCAGCCTACCTGAAATAGGGAGCCCTAAGTTCAATGAGAGACCCTGTTTCAAAAAATTAGGTGGAGGGGAGTGGAGAGATGGCTCAGCAGTTAAGAGCGCTGACTGCTCTTCCAGAGGACCTGGGTTCAATTCCCAGCATTCACATGGCAGCTCACAAATGTCTGTAGCTCCAATACCAGGGGATCTGGCACCTTCACAGATATACATGCAGGCAAAACACCAAAGCACATAAAAATACATAAATCTTAAAAAAAAAAAAAAAGGTAGAGAACAATTGAGGAAGACATCAGATGTTGACCTCTGGCCTCTCCACACACCCACATGCATGCATACCTGAATGCACATTTGCACACACAGCCGGGCGGTGGTGGTGCACACCTTTAATCCCAGCACTCAGGAGGCAGAGGCAGGTGGATCTCTGTGAGTTCGAGGCCAGCCTGGTCTACAGAGCGAGATCCAGGTCAGGCACCAAATCTACACAGAGAAACCCTGTCTCAAAAAAACCAAACCAAAACAAAAAAAGACCACCTGGTCATGAGAATAATTTAAAAGTATAAATTACAGTTTAGATAAATTATATTAGGTAATTGATAGCCACCCTTAAACCCAGCTAATCTAAACCATTTGCTTCAGAGTAACGTGTCCAGCAGGTAGAACTCACTGGTTGTGGAGAACAGGTCTCTTGAGCTAGAGTGGAGTCCTACCAAGGGAGATTTAGGGTTACAGCTACAGCTTTACCATCGCAGGCACAAGTCCCCTGTGGCCCATCTGCCAGGCCAGAACTCTGTTTGTACTCCACACTAATAGACACAAAATAAAATAGAATGTCTGTTGTATGTTTCTACTTTTTAAGAAATTCACTTTTTACGTGTACGCTTGTGTGAGTTTATGTGCACCATGTACCTGCAAAGGCCTGAAGAAGACACTAAAGTCCCTGGAACTGAATAATCAACGGGCAGCTTACCTATGAGCGTGATAAGAACTGCACCCAGGTCCTCTGCAAGAGCAGCCAGTGCTCTCAACACTGAGCCATCTCCCCAGCCCATTTCTACTTTAAGGATTTCCCTTTACTGGCAGCCAACAATCAATCCTGGTTGTGTTGAATAAGATGCCTCTGATTAGTAAAGGTTCTCTACCTAGTAAAGGACTAATCTTCAAAGCAACTTTATAACTCACCAAACTTAGAGAAATGCATGATGCTGAAGTCTGTGTTTTTAGAAGCAACCCATGTATGCACTATTTAACACTACTATAAAGCTGACCCTTAACTCTGTAGATAGCACGGCACTTATCTGCTTCCTGAGGCAGAGGAGACTGCCACTGGCCCTGCCACACAGGGACAACCTGCAAATCACCAATTTCCATCCTTGTAACCAAGGTTTTGGTAGGATTCTGGCTGCTTAGGGAGTCCAAAGATGACAGAAAACAGAAACTATACTAGGGCAGGGTTTTTGTGATGTTTTCTCTATGTGAACCTTGAAGAAAAGTATGAAGGTCTTGGGATTAAACACCAAAGAGTCCTTTGTAAAGCTGTCAACTTGGTCTGGCCTCTCAACTCTACAGCATTTCATTAAGAGAAAACACACTGTAGTGGGCTTCATTACTACAGCTGATTCCGTTTTTCCTCTTACCATCTGCAGGCCATCTATGTTCAATGCCATTCTTCAGCAAATGTGAAGGGGCCACATTCAGAGGCTCTTGTCCTCTACAGCCCAGGTCAGCAGTGCTTGTCCCTATGAACAGCTGGCCCATTTTGTTTGTTTGTGTTTGAGACAGGGTTTCTCTGTGTAGCTTTGGTGCCTGTCCTAGATCTTGCTCTGTAGACCAGGCTGACCTTGAACTCACAGAGATCCACCTGGCTCTGCCTCCCAAGTGCTGGGATTAAAGGCGTGCACCACCACCACCACCTGGCTCAGTTGGCCCATTTGGGAGAACAGTCTGAGGGTGATCAGTGAGGATAGCTTCATCCCAGCATGGCTCCAGAAACATCTCACTGCATCTTCAAGGACAAGCAGACTCAGCTGCTATCTAGACTCAATGTGCATTCAGTTGAGTTCCTTTGAGGATTTCTGAGGCAGCCTGACCAGATCAAGTACTGTCAAATCAGTGAGGCTGATAGCTCCTAGCAGGCACTCCAGATATACTACTCACTCACCCTAGGAGGTGGATGGAATCATCCTCAGTTTTAGATGAAGAACTGATGCTCAGAGCAGTTAAGGAACTTGCTGAAGGTCTACAGGTGGTCACTGGTGAAGTTGGAACTAGGACATTGTCAACTTTTACTGGCCTGGATGGAATCAGTGTCAGGAATGAGGATGGCCTCTAGGGGCAAAGTAAAGCTTGTGAAACTCAGTCCTCTATGTAATCTGGATTGCACAAGTCAAGAAGAGCATCTGAGAGATGACCACCCTCAGAAGATAAATCTAGGGCTGGCAAGATGGCTCAGCAGGTAAAGGCACTCCCTGGACAAGCCTGGTTACCAGAATTCAATCCCAGAACCTAGGAAAAGGCAGAAGGAGAGATCAATTCCACAGTTGTCCTCTGGCATCCACATGCTCCCAAACTCCCCAGTGCTTTCAAAAAGGTAAATCTAGATAGCAAAACAATTCCAGAAGGCCATTTAGTCTAGAAGGTAGAGAGGGTATATAAGAATGGATCAAAATTTTATGACATAGTGTAGTGCTGGGGGATGTCTTTTTGTACGCTGTGAATATATGTTGTTCCCATTGGTTAATAAATAAGCTGCTTTGGCCTTATGGCAAGGCAGCTTAGAGGCATGCGGGAAATCCAAGGAGAAAGACAGGAAAGAGAAAGGCAAAGTGAGGGAAGACGCCAGACTGCCGTTCTAGGAACAACATGTAATGGGATGTAGGTAAAGCCCGGGAACACGTGGCAATACATAGATTAATAGTTATGGGTTGAATTAAACCATAAGAGCTAGCTAGCAAGAGACTTGCCATAGGTCATACAGTTGATAATTAATATTGAGCCTCTGTAGTGTAGGTTAGAAGGGAGGGCATTTGATGATCAAAGTTCACAGGTGCAGACAAGAGGTCAACCTGGCTCCTCTGAGAAGCCCTGTTTGTGGCTTTTCCTCCTACCAGTCCTAGTAGTTCAGGCTCTTAGGCAACTCCACACCTGCTCAGCCAGTGGGAGTTGGGTGGAGGAAAAGCTCATGAGTATGCAAGCTTCCCAAGAGTATGCAACATCCCTCCACCTTCACTGAGGCTTTCAGCCACCTTCCCATTGGCTGCTTCTCCAAGCGCTACTTGTGGGCTGATGTGGCCAAGGGCACAATGTCAGTTAGCAAAGTTGGCTTACAGGTGGGAAGAGTTCCGTTCCTCACGCCATAGTGTAGAACAAACAGTGGGGCGCACCAATGATCATAAATAAATGTGTACCATAGTGAGGACGCAGAAACAGCAGGATGAGTAGGTTGAGGGCGGAGCAGAGGCCTGGGAAGCAGGACACCTGGGTCTAGTCCCAGCCCCATCTCTGAGCTGCTGGGAGGCTTAAGTGGGCCACTCAGCCCCTCCAGTTCCACATATACAGGGAGTCTTGGACTAGGAGGGGCATATTCTAGTTCCACTAAGTGATGATGATACAGTAGGAATGGACCTAACTCCCCAGGACCATGTGCTATGAAAAGTAGTCACCAAAGTGGGGTGCACTGGGTTAACTGTGAAACCAAAACAAGAGCCACACTGTTGTTAAGGAGCCATATTGTTAACTCTTCATATCTTACAAGAACAAGTTTCTGTTTTTAAGCCCAATGTATCTTGCAAACCATGTTTTTCAACCTATGCTGAACTTGCTACCCGTGATATACACCCACCCCTTTGCCTTGCTAAACTCCTGAACCTGTGATACATGACTGCCCTTTTGCTTAACCAGAATGTGTCTTCCCTGATACCTTGAGGACTCCCCTTCCACAGGGTGGATGCTTGCACTTATCTACCCACAGGCAGCAGCCCTGAGCCCTGAGTCCCCACTCAGGTGCTAACGGTCCAGTATCTCCACAGCTGTTCTCTATCAACCCTGACCCTTCCCCATAAAAGGGACCTCAAAAGCCTGTGAGGGGCTGCTCTCCGAAAGCCCCACTTTGGGAGAGGCAGTCAGCTGGCTAGTTCTAAGTACAGTTGTTTAATCAGACAGTTGTGGAATTGTTTCTTATCCCCTCCAGGTCTAACATGAACACTCACTCAGCACTACAATTCTGAGTACCTCATCCAGCACAGTTTCCCTACGAGCCTATCAAGACTGGAAATCAGCACCCCATCTTGAAGAGAAGAAATAATCCCGGAGGGATAAAGTTATTGCGAATGAAGCCACACAGTACTGGAAAACCACCACTATGCAGCAAGGTACGGCGGTCATGAGAAGCCAGGACCCCAGTTCAGGTAGGACCCATCAACAAGTCAGGCTGAGTCCTCCCTCTGGATGACAAGTGTTTGCCCTCCTACCTGTCCCGAGAGCCACCCAAATGCACTTCTGTCCTGATATTATTGCACCGAAACATGGCAAGGCTTTTTTCCAAGGACAAGCCAACAGGACCTGACTTGTTCTGAAGCGACATAAGAAGTCAGAGTTGTGTCTATGTGAGGACTAGCTCTGCGGAGTTTTGGAAGGCAGCATTACTTTCTCAACAATGAGAGGCAGGGAGACACTACCTTTAGAATGTAATGGTCATAATGGTGGGAAAAACAATTTAAAGAAAGTAAAAAGTGGCACTGGGGCTATAGCTTAATGTCAGAGCGTCTGTGTGGGTGCCCAAGGCCATGGTTCAACACCTAGCACCACAAAACAACAACAAAATTGATCAAAAAGAAGTTAGTCATTGTGGCATACACTGATAGGCAAATGCTAAAGATCGAGGGTTCAAGGCCAGCCTGGTATACATTTTCTTTCTGGAGACTCAGGGTATAGATCCACTGGTAGAATGCTTGCATAGCATGCTCAAAGCCCTGGGTTCAACCCCCTCTTCCCACCCCCCAGTATTGGGTGTAGTGCATGCACCTAAACCTAGCACTCAAGAGATAGAGTCAGGAGAACAAGTTCAAAGAGACCCTGTCTCAAAACAAACCAACAAAAATGAACACTATAAAACAAAAAACTAGCCAGGAGGTGGTAGTGCAGGCCTTTAATCCCAGCACTCGGGAGGCAGAAGCAGGCGGACCTCTGTGAGTTCAAGGCCAGCTTGGCCTACAGAATGAGTTCCAGGACAGTTAGGACTGTTACACAGAGAAACCCTGTCTCACCCCCGACCCCCAAAAGGAACTAGTGAGACTGCTAATAACATGGCAACGATCAATCTTCAGAGAAACATCCTCTGCTGTGCAAATGAGGGAGGCTACAAGAACATACTTTGGCTTGATCAGAGTACTGTATATTTACCTAGATGCTCCCTCCAACTGCACCCCAACCCTCCCACCCCATTCCTCTACCTCTAGGAACACTAAGACAGACATTCTTTAAAATTTACTCACGGACGCAAATTAATAGGTAGCCTTAGAAGATCAGCTGACGCTGGAGGGACACAGTTACATTTAAGACCTTTCCCCTAGATCCTCAGCCCTGTGAGGTGAACACCCAAAGTAATCTCTTTTCAAACAACATCAACTGTACAATTGGCCAAAATTGAGCCAAACGAAAAGTCTTGGGAATCGAGCGGAAAGAGGCAGGGTAGCAGAGCAGTCTTAACCCCAAGAATGCCGAGGACTACAGTGAAGAGATGAGCCCCCAGGGAGCTGTACACACAGCCTTCTCTGGCCATCAGTGGGGACTGTATCCAGTGGTCGGATGCTTCAGGTGCCGCTTCTCATCTATTTCCACCTTTCCCTACTGAGGAAGAACAGGTGGATGGTGGGAGCAGAGGTGATACCAGCACAGAGACATTTTGCTATCAACAAAGGCCCTTAGCAGAGAGAGGTTGTGAAGGAAAGCAGGGTTGCAGTCATGAAGCTGAGCCATGACGGCTCATCTGCTCATGCTTGGATCCCTCATATTAGGGAAATTCCCTCTGTGGACAATGGTCATGAGAGGCACTAAGTGATCCCAATAACTAAGGCTGAGTAGACTGCTTAGTGAAAGATATGGTTTAAAAAGAGAGGTCTGCCTTGAGGGCTACAAACTCCAGCTACATGGAGTGAGGGGAAGTCAGTTTAGCATTTAGAGGTCTGGAGAATCTCGGCTTTGCCTGACGATGTTTTTGAGACTGACTCAAAACTTGGCTTTTGGCTCCCCCTTCCTAAAATACACCAATTCCAAAGATCCAGTATGTCCTGGTTCTGCTATTTCTCCTTTAAAACAGGCCTGCTTATGCCACCTACCATCCAAAAAAGCTGTACAGAACCCACAAATCCTGGAAGAAAAAGGAGGTCTAGGGCTCTCCAACTTGTCCTTCGACTTTACAGCCCGGCAAGAGTACTGAACAGCAGTGACCTTTGGACTTGCTCCTCAGCCAAAGTACCTGTAGGATACTTGGCTAGGCTCTACCACACCCGATGCTATGAACAGGATCCAAATGTGGCAAGGGCAAGAACAGAGCCAAGGGAAGCAGAGTTAAAAGACACTATCAAGAAACAGAACAGAGCCAGGCGGTGGTGACACACGCCTTTAATCCCAGCACTCGGGAGGCAGAGCCAGGCGGATCTCTGTGAATTCGTGGCCAGCCTGGGCTACCAAGTGAGTTCCAGGAAAGGCGCAAAGCTACACAGAGAAACCCTGTCTCGAAAAACCAAAAAAAAAAAAAAAAAAAAGAATCAGAACAGACAGGGCTGGAGAGGTGACTCAGCACTTAAAAACACTTGTTGCTACTGCAGAGAGCCAGGGTTTGATTTTCAGCACCTATATCATGGCTCACAATCACCCATAACCCCAGTTCCAGGAGATCCATTGTTTTCTTCGGACCATGGTGGGCACCAGGTATGTATGTGGTGCACAGACATACATGTAGGCAAAACACCCATGCATATAAAATAAACCTTTAAAAAAAAAGAATCAGAAGGGATTGGGGATGGCTTAAATCACTTAAGTGCCTACTGTGTTAGCTTGGGGCCTTGAGTTTGGATCTTCAATATTCAGTGTAAATTCTGGCACCTTTATGTGTGTTTGTAACCTCAGCTCTGTAGAGACAGGTGGATCCTTGAAACTCACTGGCTCCCAATCAGCCCAGCTGAATTGATGGGCTCCAATTTGAGTGACAGACCCTGCCTTAAAAGATGACAGGGAGAGTGACTGAGGAAGGTACCCAAGGTCAACCTCTGGCATTTATGTGCTTGCACATGTATAATTACACACACGTGCACGAGTGCACACTCATGTCAGGAGAATGGTGACTGTGTATCACATTCTCAAGGAGAGCAGGTGGGTGAGAAAGACCTACTGAGGCATCCATCTATCTTAAGGTGGAGGACAAGTCAGGCTCTGCACTGTATCAGAGGGCTCCTGGTGCTCCCTTTCATTGAGAAAGGAACCCCTCAAGTGCTCCTTTACATAGAAGAGTTAGAAACAAAGCCACACTGAGATTTTTTTTTCAAGACAGGGTTTCTCTGTGTAGTTTTGGTGACTGTCCTGGATCTCACTTTGTAGACCAGGCTGGCCTCAGCTCATAGAGATCCACCTGGCTCTGCCTCCCAAGTGCTAGGATTAAAGGCGTGCGCCACCACTGCCTGGCCCACACTGAGATTTAAAATGTGTAAAAAGTCACCACATAGAGAATGGATTTCTTTTCAAACACTGGCCTGTTTGACTCCCACATGTCATTCAGAGGCTCACCATATAACAAAAGCAGTCTGAAATTCAGCATGGATTGTAGAAACAGATTTCTCACCAGTTAAAGCATAAGCAGAGAGCAGTCAAGGAGGCTTGCTAAGAACAAGGAATCTCAGAAGTGGGCGGTGCCTATGTTGGCTTAGATGTTTGCTGGTAAACCTACCTTCCAGAGTACAGGAGGGCTGGCAATGCTACAACCCACCGGTGGGACTGTGGCAGCCCTACTCCCCAAGTCTATATCCCATCTCTTAGTTCTCACCTTCCCCTATAGCAGACACACAGGAACTGACCTCTATCCATTCAGTACACAAACCTGGACAGTGAGTTACTTGTTCAAGTAATCTGTTTTCCTAATCGACTGCAGGCTTTTAGAACACAGTGATCAAGTTTCTCAACTTCTTCATGTCAGTTTTGATATATCATGTGTCACTGTTACACCTACTCTGAAACCCAGTGGCTTACAATAAACATTCATTATTGGTTTAGACGTGTAGTTCTGACATGATCTCTGGGGAAGCTGCATCATCCCTGGGGATCCACTCCAAAAATCCACATACACAGCCTCTAGCGACGCAACGTTTTCTAGAGGTACTTAAGGCCTGTCACTTAGAGCACTCCACAGAATGACAGGGAGGGTGGAGAAAGGGCAAAGAGGGAGGCACTGAGAGCATGTGACTCCTATGTGGTTTAGAGGACTCTAAAACAGTTTTTATGCTTGCTACTGTGGTAAGTGTAGTGCTTAATGTTAAGAAACAAACTGAAGAGCCGGACAGGATGGTATATAGCCTATAATTATAGCATTTGGGAGGCTGAGGTCATTCAAGGTCAGCTTCTGCACCATAGCAAGTTGGAAGCCAGGCCCTTAAAGGAAGGAAAGAAAGAGGGAATCAATTCCTTCCTAATGTATATAACCTGCTAACATCACATTGAACTTTGGGACTGTAACTGAAAACCTTAACTGATAAAAGAGGTCAAGGAGCTAAGATGGAATCATAAGGCTGAATCACATGCTTTGGGTAAAAGGGGGCCAAAGTTCCTTTATACATTTTTTTATTAAAGATGTATTTTTAAAGATTTATTCTTATTTATGTAGTGTGTGTGTGTGTGTGTGTGTGTGTGTGTCTGTGTGTGTGTGTCTGTGCACGTGCGCCCCAGGAGACCAGAAGAGGGTGTTGGATCCCCTGGAGTTGGAGTTACATGCTAGTTGGCTGATGTGGGTGCTGGGAACTAACTCCAATCCTTTGGAGGAACAGGAAGTGCTCTTAGCTGCTGAGCTATCTCTCTAGAACCCTTTATTCACAAGTGACATTTTTTTCCACTGGACACAGAATTCCAGATTGACAGGCTTTTACTACGCATATCTATCTGAACGATGATCCATTGGGTTTTGGCTCAAATAATTTGGTGAAAAGCCCATATTCGTTCTTACGTTTATTTCTCTGTATGTAACATCTTTTTCTTTTCTGGTCTTTACAGATTTCTTTCTATCACTATTCTTCACCAATCTGATTTCACTGTGGCAGTGTGACTTTGTTTTTTCTGCCTGGAGTTGGATCTCTGACTTTATAATTTCCATCAACTCTGGAAAATATTTCAGCCATTATTCCTTTTTTCCAACAGCTTTTTTCTGCTCTTTCTTCTCTCATCCCTTCTGGAAATCCAATTATATACCAGGCTTTTGATATTTTTTATATAAATACAATAATATTTATTTTTATCATAGCTTTGTTCATTTCTCTCAGCCCGTCCTCTCTGGGCTTCAGTTTATAATGTCTTGTTGGGTTTTCATATTCAGCATCCTTGTGTGCAGTCTAGTTCTCTGTTAAGCTGGTTCACTGACTTTTTTGGAAAATTTCTTTTCTATTCAAGAAATTCCATGTGGTTCCCTTTAAAATCTTCCATTCACGCCTTGCTCTGATCTGATTTTTCTTTAAGACCTTTAGAAGGGAGCAGGGGAGATGGTTCAGTCTACAAAGCACCTGCTGTATGAGGATGGGGAGCTGACTTCCGATCCCCAGTGCCCATGCAGAAGCCTGCTGCGGCAGCAGGTGTCTAACTCAGCACCAGGGGAGCAGAGGAGACAGGTGGATCCCTAGAGCTCACTGGCCAGACAGCCTAGCCCAATTAATGAGCTCCAGGTTCAGTGAGACCCTATCTCAAAAAATAAAGTAGAGAACAATTGAGGAAGACAAGTGATGTTAACCTTGGACCTCCATATAGGTGTATGTACACTAGCTGAGCTAAGTAGGTCTTCAGGCTTGCTTAGCGTACTTTTACTCACTGGCTTTCTATTTCTATTGACTAGATTTTCAAATATCCCATTGCATTTAGTCTCACGCCTACCACCTCAAGGCAACCATTAACTTACCTGTTGTTACTCTACATTAGAATCACCTTTTCCTAAAACACATATATTCTTTTTATTTGGCACCTTCTGCTCAGCATTTCCAAGTATGAGCATCAGCCATATCGCTGCACCACACATCAGTGGCTTCTTCCTTCTGGTTGCCAACATTTATTCCACTGTTAAGACACACCATGGTTATTTATTCGCATGTTCACAAACATTTGGACTATCCTTTTGTGGTCTCCTTGTTACACTTCCTTGTGTTCTCTTCTACTAAATAACCCAGGGATAAAACTGCTTGGGTATATGGGACATGGAACTTTATAAGAACCTGGCAAGTGATCTTCCAAAGTGGTTATATTGTTTTCATGTCCAACTGTAATGTATGAAAGTTGAAAAGGTTATATTCCTTTTGTACTTGGTATTGTTGGTGGGTCTTTTTAGTTTTATTCAGTTAACTGAATAATGTGGGTGAATAATGGTGTCTTATCATTATTTTAATTTGCATTCCCTTGATGCCTAAGATTGTTTTTTCATGTGTTTATTGGCTATTCGTGGATCTTCAGGAGAAATGTCTATTAATAGCTTTTACCTTTTTAAAAAGAACATTGCCCCTTTTCACTGAGTTGTAAGAATTCTTCACATGGTCTAGTTATAAGTGCTTGGTAAGATACTGATATTGCAAATATTTTCTCCTAGTTTATGATTTACCTTTAAAAAATTAACATTAATTTTAATAGATAATTCATGTATTTAGAGAGCACATGCTGATGTTTTGATATATGTATATATACAATGCAGAATGATTAAGTTAGGCTAATTATGCATCCATCATCTCACTATGTTTTCTAATAAGACATTAAATTTTATCCCTTTCAATTATTGTAAAATACAGTTTATAATCCTATTTCTGAAATGATTGAGACCAGTGTTCCTGATATTAGAATTTTTCAGATTTTGGAATATTTTCATGTACTTTGTAAGCATTCCTAGTCAAAAATCTGAAACTTTGTTTTGTATTTTTTTTTTTTTTTTTTTTTGAGACAGGGTTTCTCTGTGTAGCCAGGCTGGCCTTGAACTTACAGAAATCCTCCTGCCTCTGCCTCTTGAGTGCTGGGATTAAAGGCGTGCACTACCACTGCCCAGCTTAATTTATCATTTTTTAAAAAATTTATTTCAGGGCTGAGGACCGAACCCAGGGCCTCTGAGCTAAACCCCCAGCCCCTAATTTATCATTTTTAATGGCTTAGGCTTTTAGTGACCTACAAAATCTTTGTCCAAAGTTGGAATTCCTGTTTCCATGGTTTCTTCTAGGACTCTTTCAGCTTTCATTTCCACTTTCTCATCTGTGATCTATTTCTAGTCAGGTTTTTCCTTCATTCAGGGTTCTTATGGTTTTTCCTTCATTCAGGGTTCTTAGCTCAGGCTCACCTATCCTTGTGACATCCTCCTGCTTCAACCTCCTGAGTGCTAGAGGAGTTCTAATCTCACCCTGCCTGTCTGTTCTAATGTCCGTGGAGATGTATCTGACTTGACTGACTTCTATTTCAGAAGAGATCCTGATAAAGAACCGCCCTTGCTGGCTTACCCCACCCAGTCTACTATTAGTCCTGGACCCTACTCTTCTTGTCCAATCACATTTCAATGTCTGTCCATGTTTCAGGCATGCTGAAGCAATGAGGTTTCTTCACATAAGCCCCAAAGCATGGTGTTTGGAGTTTCCAGATGCTAAATGTCTGCAGGTGAATAGTGCACATTGCCCATGGAAAGAGCAAGGACATTCCACACTCCTTCCTTCATACGCTGCTCTATGAGTCTTCATCTTTGTCAATATCCTTTATAAGAAACCAGTAAACTGGGCAGGAGACATGGCTCAGTGGTTAAGACCCGACCAAGTTCAGTTCTCAGCACCTAAGTATAGCAGTTTATAGTCATTGTTAACTCCAGCTCCAAGGTTCTGACACCTCTGGCCTCAGTGAGAAGGCACCTGTCCTCATGGGCACATATCCACATGTGCACTCCCGCACCCTGCACATTGAAAAGAAGAAACCAGTAAACCTAAGAGATCGTTTCCCCGAGTTCTGTAGCCATCTGAACAAGTTAACCAAACCCAGCATGTAGGTTGTGTGGACCCCAACGTCAGTGAGTCAGAAGCTCAGATAAGCAGCAACCAGAGGCTTGAACTGGCAGCTAAACAGAGAAGGTGGACTCGAACACTGAGCCCTCTGGCAGGGCCAGAGACAAAGCCCGAGGAAGTGGTGCCAGGATGGAATCAAACGGGAGGACACTGCACAGCATCTGCTACTGCAGAACTGACTGATGGCTTGTTAGAACTGGCTCACCCGAGAGAAAAGAAATTCGAGTCTGTCTCTCCTGCCTCAGTGAGAGAGTTATGAGCCAAGAACAGTGCAGGAAAAGCCCCCATTTCTGGGGTCAGTAGCAGTCCATATTGTGAATGTGCAGCAGAAGAAAATGAGCTTTCCCTTTTAATACATGTAAAAAGGCTTTAAAAAAAAAAGCCACGTACTGATTGCTGGACACTTGGGCATCACTCCTCTGAGGTACTACCTGGATGCCTCAGTTGTCCAATATGACCCCACACACACTCTAAATGCCAAGAACTCTGCTATCTCTGGGTCCTGGAAACAGCTCTGCTTGCAGCACCCAGGCAGCTGCTCTTTCCTTTCATCATGAGTTTCATCGCTCCCCCCCGCCCATCAGAGGTAAGTGTTCACCAACAGTCCTGCGGCCCCGGGCAGGTGTCTGCACCTTTCCTGTGCAGCTTCCCCTTTACACCGTCTCCTGCAAACCCAGCCGCTTCGGGCTCTTCAACTTTACTGGCTTTCTTTTTCTTCTTCTTCTTTTTTTTTGGGGGGGGGGGGGGTTGAGACAGGGTTTCTTTGTGTAGCCCTGGCTGTCCTGGAACTCATTCTGTAGACCAGGCTGGCCTCGAACTCACAGTGATCTGCAAGGCAGGCACCACCACGGCCCAGTGCAACTTTGCCTTCTTATTGTGCCACAACTTTGGCTATGTGTGGGTCCCTCACTGGTTTTTTGTTTGTTTGTTTTTCAAGACAGGCTTTCTCTGTGTAGCTTTGGAGCCTGTCCTGAATCTCACTCTGTAGCCCAGGCTGGCCTCGAACTCACAGAGATCCGCCAGGCTCTGCCTCCCGAGTGCTGGGACTAAAGGCGTGCGCCACTACTGCCCGGCTCCTCGCTGCTCTTAAACTGGAAGTAGTCTCCAGGCAGAATGCTGGGAGGAAGACCCTATAGCTCACCTCCTTATCTCCTTTCCACGGGGAATGCTGTGAGAAGCAGTTGTTGTTCAATGGCTACAAACAAGAGTTTCATTTATTTTGGCCCACTTTCTGGTTGCTTATAGAAGAAGGGTAAGTCACTCTTTCATAAGCAAAAGCATCTTCGTCTACTCTACTTTTGCACAGACTCAAATGTCAAATTTATCCACACAGGAAAGACTGCTCTCATTTAAGTGATTCAGTCCTATTGAATTCTACAGAGAGGTGGCTCAGAGGTTAAGAGCACTGACTGCTCTACCAGAGGTCCTGAGTTCAATTCCTACCAACCCCATGGTGTCTCACAACCATCTATAATGAGACTTGGTGCCCTCTTCTGGTGTGAAGGAATACACGCAGGCAGATCACTGTATACATAATAAATAAATAAATCTAAAAAAAAAAAAAAAAAAAAAGAATTCTAATCTCAAGATGACAAACCTTTATTTTCCCCATGTTGTCCATCCTCCTAGAACACACTGCACCAATGGTCCCAGCGAAAACCAAGTGGGCCATGAATACTAGGAACCAAGTAATGCTGAAGATCTCTACTTAGAGAAGACACAGGTGGCCCACAGTTAGGAAGCAGCATCCTGTGTGTGGCATGTAAACAGTGTATACTGCACACGACAGGCCGAGAGGCAGGACAGCCTAGAGCTGGGCTGAGACCCACTGGGTCTGAACTGAACTTTTGTCGTTTAACATGAACTTACCTGCCTGGTGCCTCAGGTTTCCAATGTGAAACAGGCTAGTAGGAGCACCATCCGAGAGGACTCATATAAGGAGGAATGTACTTACAGGAGCCAGTGCCTGATAAGTTCTCCATACAGTTACCGGATCAAACCAGCCACAGCACCTCCACCTTCTTCTTGTGATCTTAACTGCCCAACCATGGATGCTTTACAGAGAACACTGACAAACAGATCCTGTATTTACACAGTCTTAAAATATCTCTCTGGGGCTAGGAGTGGGTGTGTAGCTCAATGGTACAGCATTTAATTAGCACTGACTAGCTCGTGTAAGATTCAGGGTTCAACACTCAGATCCCAGCACCGCCAAAACGCTACATAAATCTCCCTTTAAGTTCCATGTTTGTTACAAAGGGGAAACTGTCATAGCAGAGAGACTCAGAGGAGTCATCTTACCCAAGTTACTAAACAACCAATGTCGGTGCCCCAGGTCAGGGCCCAGTGAGAGGCTAACCTCATTTACACAGTAGCTCTGCCCAACACATGCAAACCAAGCAAAATGTAGTCCTGTAGTAGGTCAGGGTGGCCATGACAGCATCAGGGTGACTGAGGAAACTTCAATGGGTAAAATGCATGCTGCACAGGCGCTCGTAAGAGGTCAGGGCGAGGTGCCACCAGCCCGACCGTCCTGCAAGTCACCAGCACCATCTACTGTACCTGAGCTCCCCCCACACAACACAACAGCAGCCGTGGTCAGGTGGCATTCCTATCTACCCTTCCCGATGCCTTGTATCACCCCACCAAAAATTCAGCCTGAGTTACTGTCCTCATGGGCCTCATGCCAGGGCCCCCATTACTGGAGAATGAGACCACACTGTAACACAGCTACAGCTGTGGTGGCATATGCTTGTATACCTAGCACTTGGGAGGCGGAGGTGAGAGGATTGCTTGAGTTTCAGGAAAATCTACATAGCAAGTATCAGGCCAGCCAAGCCCACATAGCAAGACTCTGTCTCAAAAAGCTGAACAAATAAAAACAAAGAAAATAGCTGTTCTCAGAATCCTGTTCTATCCATACCAGTGACTCCTGTACCCAACTACAGCATTCTTGTTGGCTGCTCCCTGAATATTCCTCCCTGTTTTGGAATATCAGTTATTTTCTTAAATATACCCTAAGGGGGTGGAGGAATCACTACTGGCAAGCTGAGCAGTGGTGGCGCACGCCTTTAATCTCAGCACCTGAGAGGCAGAGGCAGGCGATCTCTGTGAGTTCAAGGCTAACCTGGTTTACAGACTGAGTTCCAGGGCAGCCAGAGCTACACAGAGAAACCCTGTCCCCAAAATAAAAATGAAACAAAACAAATCACTATTGGTTAAATTAATAGACATCAAAACTACCTTTGTGTACTCTTTATTTCATGTAATAGAGTTAGAATGTTTTGTTATGTTGCCAATAACTGATAGAATTTCTCACAGAAAAATCTGAGAGTAGAATTGTAAAACTAGAGGTTTTTTTTTTTTTTTTTTTTTCCTTTTTCCTATGCTGGGAATCAAAACCAACCTCATGCATTCCAGATAAACGCTCTATCAATGAGCCAAATCCCACTGTAAACCAGGGCTCTTGACAAAATTAACACTATGTCTTTCAACACTGTGCCTTTGGGAACACAACCCCCTCTTGTCTCTGGTCCCTCCTGTGCTGGACCCACTTTGGGAGCCCATGAACTAATAACTCAGACTTCCAGTTTTCTGCCTCAAAAACCCAAGGGCAAGGCTAACGGAGGAGAGCCACGTGTGGGACACGCTGGGTCAAAGGCGCTGTCTCCCACACACTCTATCCCTAGGGCAGTGGTTCTCACCCTTCCTAATTCGGTGATCTTTAATCCTCAGGTTGTGGTGACCCCAAAAAATTATTTTGTTGCTACTTCGTAACTGTAAATTTGCAACTGTTATGAATCATAATGTAAGTATCTGATATACAGGATATCTGATATTTGACTCCTGTAGATCCCACAGGTTAAGAATCACTGCTCCAGGTGAATAATATCAACACACACACACACACACACACACACACACACACACACACACACACACACACACAGTGGGTACAAGGGACCTTGCTTGCTGCAACATCTTGTAAGTATTTCATCCCAAATATACTGTGGAAACTGAAAGACTACTTGAAGGCCTCGGGCACCTCAGCCAGGACATTCACACTAGGTCACATTCACACTAGGTCACATTCACACTAGGCAGGGTCACAACAAGACAGATGGTGCTGCTGCTGGGCCTCCACTCTCTGAAAACTCAGTTACTACCTTCTCTCTCTACATCATTTCTGATGACACTACAAACATCTTCTAGAAAAATGGAAAATCCCATGAAGTGCATAGGTGAATTTAAGAGGCCTAGAAAAGCCTAAAGATTAGAAAAAATATTGGAAGGAGGGAGTACTTGGGGAAAGACAAAGCTATAAAATAGGTTTGGGCACCATGTGTGACCTGGTCTGTGCATACAACTTTGTGAATACAGAAACGAAGAAAAAGCACAGAAGCCCATGATACTTATCAATGGTCAGTGATAGGAAAAGCCACAAGAATCTGTATCAAGTCTTTTTTTTTTTTTGGTTTTTCGAGACAGGGTTTCTCTGTGTAGCTTTGCACCTTTCCTGGATCTCACTCTGTAGACCAGGCTGGCCTCAAACTCACAGAGATCCGCCTGGCTCTGCCTCCCAAGTGCTGGGATTAAAGGCGTGCGCCACCACCGCCTAGCTGTATCTAGCTGCGTTCCCTGTACCTCTATGAAAGTGGTGGATAATCAATACAAGTCAGTTAACAACGAGGACCCGCCTGTGTTTGTCCCCCCAAAGGAGCCCTCCAGAAGTGGACTCTAGGTTCTGCTTATTGGCTGTGTGACCCTGGGCAAACTTCTCTGTAACTCGGTGTCCACATCTATAAGGGGGTACAAGTATCTGGATGGCTGTCAGGATTAAATGCCTAGTAATGAACATATCTGCCCACATGTCATCACCATCTACGCTGGAGTCACTGCCAATGGGACGTGGTGAGGCTAAGAGGGCAATTCTTCGTCGTGTTCTGACAGTCCACTGTTCTCAGACGTGGGGACAATAGACTGCTCTGCTATTATGAGCTGAAATGAGTTTCCTGTGTAAGGCACATGCTGAACAGATTCAGTGATTCTCAAACAGGGACAGCTTACCCCCAAAGAACTCTTGGCAATGTCTAGAGATATTTTTAATGGGCGTCACAATACAGAGGTTGCTACAGTGTCGAGTGGGCAGAGGCCGCAGATACTGCTAAGTGCCTTACAATGGGGAGGACAGCTCTCCACCACGAAAATCAACCCATTTCAAAATGCCAATAGTGCTAATCTGGAAAACTGCAGGACACAAGGATAGCGGGTCAGCAGTGGGGTAATTTTAAGGATTCTGTCCTTAATACGTCATCAGCCTGCAATGGCGTCCCACCCAAAAAAGCGGGTGGGCCCTCTGTGCGTCCCTCTCTTTCCTTTCCGTTCCTTCCTTCCATCTGTCTTCTTCTCTCCCTCTCTCTCTCCCCCTTCCCTTTCTCCTCTCCCTCTCCCCCCCCCACTCTCTCTCTCTCTCACTCCCTCCCTCTCCCCACCTCCCAATAAAGCTCTAAAAAGGTAACTAAGGCTGTGATTCTTCCAATCAGCACTCTCTTCTGCTGGCATGGCCACCATAGGTGGCGGTCAGGCACCAGCAGCGCCGTATAACCATCAGTAATCTCAGAGACTGACTACTTCTATGCACAGAATAATTTATAGGAAAAGGTAACTCCTAGAATAACTACTAGTCACATAGCATAAGCAAATGAACTCTGGGTTACTAATAGGTATCCGTAGATCACACAGGGCCCCGGAAATCCCTTCCTCACCAGTTCTAGTGACCAGAACAACCACCAACCACCAAGTGCCTGAGCAAAATAAAGCCCACGAGTAGGAGGCAGTGTGTCACCCAGAACTTGCACAGCCTCAGCATACTCCTTGCTCTCGAGGCCCCCATGACAAATCCAGGTGGAAACACAAGAAAGGGTTTGGTGGAGCCGGTATGGTATCTCTTAAAGCCACAGCTCTGGGTACATGCTCATTTGGAATTTACACTGACCTTGCTGATTGTGATGAAGGTTTGTTTTGTTTTTAATTTTTTTAAATTATGGACTCTATGAAGAGGGTTAGAAGCACTGTTCTAACATTGTTTAATGTGAGGATATTGTACAAACAAGGAGAGTAGGGAGGCAGATTCTAAACATTCAAAAACCAAGTTATAAGCACTTGGGAAATGTTCCTCCGTGAGGCCTCTGAACGCACACGACACACCAGGAGGACAATGACATCACCCCCACTCAGCACCCACAGAGGACGGGATGTGTACCTGACACTGAGCCTCGAAGACTTCAACGTACCAGAAGAGAGAATTACCATTCCCATCTTACAACCGAAGCTTTGAGAAATACCTACACTGCTCATGGACAGAAGCAGAGACCTAGGTGAGGACTGGATCCACTGCTGAGGGTCCTGCTATTTTTAATTTCTTATGAAGAAACTCCTTCAACACAACTTCATCTTCATGCAAATAGTATACTAATTACAAAGGGTTTAAACAGATCATTAAAGCAGCAGAGGTATGACAGGCCCCTACAGAGCAACCCTTGGCCAAGAGGTATTTAATAATTTTAAAGATGCATTTGATAAAATTATTCTACAATTCAGATCGTCTCCTAATTCACAAAACTCCAAATTAACAAAGTTTTATTATAAATGAAGTGGTAGAATGCCTTTTGGACAAATGCTATCAAATAAATGAACATCCAGAAATCCAAGTCTTCTGAAATGAATGCCCTGATGCTAACTAACATCAGCCACACTACTTTCCCTAGTGGGCACAAGAGCCCGGACAGAAAAAGGAATGCTCTTCTTTTCCACAGGGAGAGGAGTATGTGCTGGGTCCTGGGTGCTGGGCCCAGAGATCACTGCCTTTACTGCCTTTTAGCCTCAGCAGAGAGGTACAGCTTGCTTTCTTTACAAGGAAGTAACCTCTAGGTGAAAGGATACCAAGAACGGGGTTTTCATTCACTCTCAAAGCATGATAGTGAGAATGATACTTTTATAGGGGAGAAATGAGGGATCCTTCAATTTCTAACAAGAAGTAACTGGCCTTTCTCTTTCTTGATTTTTTGGGTTGTTTTGAGACAGGTTCTCTCCACATAACCCTGGCTGTCCTGGAACTTGTTCTGTAGACCAGGCTGGCCTAAACTCACAGAGATCCTACCAGTCAGGAGTCCTCCAAAGGCCAGTGTCATTAAAAACTAAAAAGCGTGCGCGCGCATGTACATAAGCAGTGGGGCTGGAGATAGAGCCAAGTGGTAGAACACTAGCCTGTCATGGTGAGGCCCAGGGGCATCCTAAGCACTGCTACAGCAAAGCCCAACCTGAACACAATGTACGGTCCTCTGCTGAGGCAACTGTTCAAAACTCCAGCTATTAAAAAAATACATGGCATCTGGGGAAATGTGAACATGCAGTGGATATCAGATGATAATGCTACTGAGTTATTAATCCTCTTAGGTGTTATACAGAGCACTGTCCTTATTCTTAGGAGACTGTTGAAGTATTCAGAGATGAAGTGTGGTAATGATTGCAACTTTTCTTCAAATGGCTCAGAAAAAAAAAAGTCATAAAGAGAGAAAGCTTGACAAAGTGTGAACTTACGAAACTAGGTAGCAGGCAGGCATTTGCTTTTCTGACATTTTTAAAGATAAAACTGTGATGGGATATAGAGAGGCAACCATAAGAAATATTGTGCCAACTTGGTATGTACATAGAGCACACAGGGAGGCCAGCTCTGTGTGAATGAAAATACCACATACTCTTATCTGGGATTAAGACATCAAAGCCGAGTGGACTGGTTTGTGATTTTGCTTTGGGCTACAGGAAAAGACCTATCGCTTCTTAATGCCAGTATCCTGTTGGTACAATCTGTATCCATTTCTACCAGCTTGCTAGTCCCCCTATCTGTGGTGTGAAAAAACACAGGCAGATTCACCCAAGCTGTCAAAATGCTTGTTTTGTTAAAGCCAATTGTGTCCACACTTCAGCTCAGAACCCTGACTGTGCATGGTGAAGGAAGCTTGAGTTCGCTCTGCACTCACAGTCCTGAGAGCAAACACCCCCAAATGCTAACACACACAAGCCAATGCCGACCTTTGGCTGACAGCTAGCTGACTCTCCTACACTGGAATAGTTTGCCAAGCTCCACAACTGCTCAGCTACACTCTGCTGCAACCAGTCCGAGTGACTTCAGTGAGTCACAGACTCTGAGACAAAGACACCAAACAAGAGGGACTGTTTGGCAGGCAGATCAGGACATAGCCTCTTGCTTAAAGTAGATATGTAGATATTCAGTCAGTTTCATAACATCTCCAAAAACTCAGAATGGCTAGAAACTTTATAATCTGGCTTGAGTTTGCTGGGCCTTCCCCGCACAAGGGGCTCCCTAGGTGAAAGCTCGTGGAAATCCACCCACTTAATTCACAAAGTGATGCTGCCCATGAATATACCAGTGGTTGGTGGCCTCTAACAGTCTGCATGGTTATACAGAATGAAGAACAGGATACACACAGGACCTCGCCTAGATGCCCTTAACTACCTCGTCTGAGTCAATCTGCAACTTCCAGACATAACACAAGATGTCTATCAGAGCACCAGGGGGAGAAATACTTGTAAGAACCCAAATTTTCCCTGGGTGATATTAAGATATATCCAAATTCTTCCTTTAGTACAGAGCCCACCCACTCACACCAGGGTAGAAACCCAGCAATGAGGGTAAAGTGATTTTATGCATAGAAAAAGAGTAAGAACAGCAGTCTGAGGATCCACTAAAACCAAGAATGTAAAGGGAGGAAACTTCACAGTCGGTCAGGCAGAGAAGTGAGTCTATCATACTACAGAAAGAGCTGGTCTGGCCAGAAAACAGAATAGTCGCTGTAGTCAGAACTGGGATAGGACCCAAGAGAGACACTGACTGACTCCTCTGCCTTAAGGGACACAGTACCAGGAAGCGGAAGACCTGAAAGAGAACAGGAACTGTTAGTTCAAATTGTTCAGAAGAATCTAAAAGGCATTTAAAATGTGCCTGAGGATGATAAAGACGGGACTGCTGAAGTAAGGTGCCCCCACCCCAATGGCTTC
Organism: Peromyscus maniculatus bairdii; assembly: GCF_049852395.1. Classification (NCBI taxonomy): domain Eukaryota; kingdom Metazoa; phylum Chordata; class Mammalia; order Rodentia; family Cricetidae; genus Peromyscus; species Peromyscus maniculatus. The sequence goes on along the minus strand of NC_134860.1, from coordinate 4,740,456 downwards.
CAGTTGGGCTCTGGCCCAGAAGGCTGGCCCTGGGCTCCAGCAGCTCAGCCAGACAGATTCTGTGACCAGGAAGGCAGACGTGGACTAACAGCTGGCAGATGTGCTTCCCCAGCAAAAATCAAGTCCAAAGTGTAAGGCAGCCCCTTAAGAATCCCTTCCTCTTCCTGGCTATTCAAAACGGAAAACCCCATAGCTGTATTTCAACAGGACCAAGAAATCTAAGCAATATGAAAGGTACTTCCCGAACTGGGTTGCAGTGGGTTGGACCTCCTGATCCTGCCACAGTCCCACCTTCTGGGCTTGCTCTGCCTGCTTTGTGTGTCCAGGACAGACCCAGGGATGTACGGCCTTCCCAGTTCTTCCACACAGCGCTCTGACTCTCACTGTCCGGGGCCACCGGCCATTCTCATCGACTTCTCCCACGCCCAGCTTTCCCTTGGACAGGAATCCACTTTCTCAGAACATGCTCGCAGAAAGTGCTAGCAACACCGGGATTTGTGCATAAACTCACACTGAAGATTAAGTAAAGAGGTGAGAGTGTCCCTGAAGACTTGCAGGGCCAGAACGGCCACTCGGAACACATTCACCCCGACAGTTCACATCGGTGAGCACCTCTGCCCAGACATAATCAGTCGCCAATCACAAGTGTGAAACCCTAAGGGTCCCACCGGACCAACAGCACCAATCAAACCCACAGCCAGCTTCCACACTACAAAATCGCAGCAGGTTTTGCATAATAAAAGTGAGACCTATAGCTCCTTGAGAAAGGCGTGGTGGCCGGAGAAGAGAGGGGAAGAAGCCCCATTCACGGTATCTCAAAATCACATGTATATGCACCTGTCGGTCGGCAACAGGGTCTGGCTAAGGGTCGGCAACAGGGTCTGAAACCAACTACTACTGCGGGAACAAACGAGCATTGGGCCAGCAGAGAAAATGGCAAACACATGAGCAGTTGGGCACGTCTTGTTCAAGGCCAAGCAGCCACAAAGAGTGGCCAGAATCAGAGGCTCTTCAGGGCCACTTGAAGTCTGGGAGAGTTTGCCCAAAGAAACCTCCTGTTATAAATAAGCAAGGTGAACCCTGCATCTGCATTCAGCTGCAGAAGCCCCCATCACCCCCAAATGAAGAGCAGATGCCGCTGGAACTCCCCATTCTGACCACGGAGCACAGTTTTGAGAACACACCAGTTTTGGAATTAATGCTTCTTTAGTTATAACTCCCCTCTAACACATTACAGGGACACTCCAAGGCCTGTGTGCCAACAGAACCTCCATCCTTTAATAAGAGGGGGATGCCCATCAGGGAGACACCACAGCCTGCTAACCCCAGGGCACTAAAGGCCCTTACCCCACCGCACCCCACCGCACAAGGGCCAAATGCGACTTCCTTCTTGACTGTCAAACTCTCAAGGAATAGCTTTAGGCGCCTTAGCACGGGGATTCTGAGACCTTCCCCAGACTTTCTAAGCCTCCTTCATCAAGCCAACCAGGACGTAAGAGCTTCACAGAAAAAAAGAGGAAATTTAAAATGTAAATAACAAACATGGTTTGGGAAGAACAGCCTGGGGAAACTTCAGATAAAACTTAAATAGGAAAGCTTGGGATAGAGCTGAACAGGTGGAAAAGAAAAAGGAAGACGAGACCGAGGTGGGGACCAAGACAGTCCGAGAGGATCTTTCCTGAACAATGGAGGGAGTGTGACAGGAGGGTCGCGCGGCAATCCGGGGACCCGGACTGCACAGCCCTAGCACTACAGGTGGGTGTGGGTGCGGGATTTATGCGCCAACAGAGAGGGCGAGCCTTACGAGCGAAGGTTCAGGGAAGATGCAGCACTGGACTAGCGGGACTGAAGGCTGCGGTCTGAGAGCCCCGGGGAGGTGAAGAGGAGCCCGAGAGGAGCCCAGAGCCGGGCCACCTTTCGGGGGGTCTCAGTCCATACCGGAAAGTGAGGTAACCTTAATTTGCGATGGCAAGGTGGGAGGGGACAGCTCTAGGCTGGCACCTGGTGAGAGAGAGGTCTAAGGTGGTGAGCTCAGGGCAGGGTCGCTCCGGCCCAAAGCCGCAGCGCTAAGCCGAAGAGTGTGAGTGAGGGTCCGGGACTCCCTTCCAGTCTGCGGATGCCCAGCACGGTCTCGCGGGAGGAGGAGGCTCCGCAGCTCTAGGGCCCGGTCCCCAGGCCGGAACTCTACCGACAGGAGGGACCCTGGGGTGGGGCTGGGCCCGCAGCTGGCGACGCGGGGCCAGGGAGGGGCTGGGGTCCCGGACTCACGCATCAGTGTGCTGAAGGCCACGACGCCGAGCAGCCCCTGCAGGAAGATGCCGAAACTGTGCATGAGCGCGCCGCTTTCACAGCGGCCCGCCCCGGACGCGACCGTGGAGGCCGGCCCGCCTGGCAGTCCGCGGCTCACGTTCCCTCCCGGGCCTTGCATGACGGCCTGGCGGCAGGGCGCGAGGGCCGCGCCGCCCAGCCGCGACCCGGGACCCGGAGCTGGGAGCCGGTACCTCAGACCGCGGCCGCCTCCGCGCCGCGCGTAACCCGACGTCTGAGATCGCAGAGCTTGATTGGTCCGGCCAGGCGGGAGGCGGGCTTCGCCCCTCTCCAGGGGCGGGGCTCCGGTCAAGGCTAGGGGGCGGGGCCGAGGGGACTCCTTAGCAGGTAGACGGAGCAGGAGAGCAGGACTGTGTGCAAGGAATCAGCAGAACCCTGTGCTCTAGGTCGTGAGGACAGCGTCAGAGACAGTGATTAAGCCTGTCGTAAAACCCCTTTCCCCTCCAAGGTGCATTTTTTTTTTTTCGAGACAGGGTTTCTCTATGAAGTTTTGGTGCCTGTCCTGGATCTCACTCTGTAGCCCAGGCTAGCCTCGAACTCACAGAGATCGCCTGGCTCTGCCTCCTGAGTGCTGGGATTAAAGGCGTGCGCCACCACCACCCGGCTGTGAGTCTTTTTTTGAGACAGGTTTTCTCTGTGTAGTTTTGGTGCCTGTCCTGGTTCTCAACTCTGTAGCCCAGGCTGGCCTTGAACTCAGAGATCCGCCTGCCTCTGCCTCCCAAGGGCTGGAATTAACGGCGTGCGCCACCACCGCCTGATCCAAGGTGAATCTTTTATGCTCTGGACAACTTACTAAAAATACTCATAGATTTTGCCCCCAGATTTGGACTCACTACTTCAGAAGTGGAGCCCAATTGTGCAGCTACATTGTGCTGAAGCACGGTGCTGAGTGCAACAATCTCACTTCTTGCCACGCTAGACATCGAGGGTTCTACTTTCCGTGGCCAAAGGCCAGAAGATTTGATTCATTACTCAAAGATTTAAGGTGAGTCGTTCCCCCACCATTTACATAATTTGTGGGGTTTTTGTTGTTTTGAAACAGGCTTTTATGTAGCCCAGGCTGTCCTCAAACAAGTATGTGTAAAACAAGGATGGCTTTGAACTTCTGAGCCCCTTGCCTGCACATCCCAAGTGCTGGGATTTCAGGCCTGTGACACCACAGCCTGATTTTGCTGTTTTGAGATGGGGATCTTGTTGAGTTGCCTGGGATGATTTGGAACTTCTGGACTCAAATGATCCTTCCACCTCTGTCTCCAAGGAGCTCTGACTACAGCTCAGTGCCATTACACTTGGCTCCTTTTTGACTTTAACGGTCACTTCAGCATCGTTTACTTGATAGAAATATATTGAATTTAAATGAAAAGTCAGTATGTACATGCCCCTACTTTGTTCACCTATGAGGTGCAACTACAAATTGAATTTCTTTTATGTTTGTTTGAGACAGAGTCTGGAACTTGTTATGTAGACCAGGATTTGCCAGCTTCTGCCTCAAGGCATATGCCACCACACCAGCCTGATTTCCTTTTTTTTAAAAATACTAATTAAAATACTAATGATGGATATGTGATGATCTCCAATACACCAGTGTGCAGACAGACACCCATTTCACTCTTAATACCTGGGCTCCTAGACTTCTCGGGTGTCTCTCTAGACTCCTCTGGGTACTCGAGATCCCCAACTTTCCTGCTCCGTATCAATGGACATGTGTGTGGTACAGGTCCAACAGACATTGAGCTACATTTGTTGGACAATAAATATCTCAAAAGAAATTTCTCCAAGAATGTTTAATTATCAAAGAGCGCTAAATGCTATTCAAAGATCTCCTGGTTAGCAGGAATATTAACTCTGTAATTCAGAAAAAAGTGCAAGTCTCCATCCTCTCACAATCTACTCATACAGCCTTCTAATTGTATGGAGGCCGTTCCCTACTCCTGCCCAATGAACTGCTGCTCAAGCTTCAGCCCACCTGACCTCCGCACCCCCACGGTGCTTTCCCTTTCCTTGTGATACTTTTCAGACTGTTAGCTCACACAGCTGTCTCTCCTATCTCTGAAGATGAGCTTCCTGAAAGCAGAACTAGTCTTGATTAACTCCGGAAACCAACAGATTTAGCACACAACAAACATACATTTAACTGGATTTCAATTTATAAATTTTAAAATGCTCCATAAATTTATTGACCATGAGGGAAAAGATTAAGAAAATAAATGGATATGGGAAACTTAAAATTGCATTATTCCCTTTAAGTCCAAGAAGGATCTTACATAAAAGTGCTTAACAGTTACAGTTCGTGTTCAGGGAGAACCAGAGAGTGTATCTTAAAACAGAAGAGACTGTGACCGGGCATAAGATTATTAGTTACAGCCGGAGGGTGTAGGGGGTGGGGTGGTGGTGCACACCTTTAGTCCCAGCACTCAGAAGGCAGAGGCAAGTGGATCTCAGTTTGAAGCCAGCCTGGTTTACAGAGTGAGTTCTAGGAGAGCCAGGGCTACACAGAAAGCTCGTCTCAAAACAAACAAACAAACAAACAAAAAACCAAAAAGATTATTAGTTACTTGAAGACAGAGTGCAAGAAAAATTGCACATAGAGCTGAAAAGTGCAGTCTGGGACAAAACACTGCTCTGTCATTCAGATGTGGATGATTCTAAGGCCCACAGAGAACAAAAGACAGAGGATTCTGCTCAACTTATCTCCTCTTAGTAACTTAAAAAATTTATCTAAATCCAGAAGGGACAGCAAAAGACAGCGGGGCTTCTAGAGTTCTATTCAAGTAGGAAGGGCCTTCTACTCATTTCAGAAATGACTCGCTGACGCCCCACTAGAAAGAGTTTGGAAGAATGTACTCTCTAGCAAAAGCCTTTCTTACTATAAAATTAGCACAAATGAAGTTAAAGAGATTAATACCTGTTTATAATTTTCTCACAACCACTTAAAACTGTCATATCACAAATTTATTATAAACTTATTTGCCAAAAAGAAAGAAAAACACACATATATTCATTCAAAATAGTTTTGTTTTGTTTTTAATCCTTTAAAATTATAACCATCAAACTTGATGGGAGTTATTTTAATAGGTACTCTAGTGCATTCTTCTCCTTAAGTGTACTTGGTCTTCAATGCATAAATTTTTAAATTAAAAGGAAAAACAGCAAGCAGGAAGGATACAATGCCAAAAGCATTTCATTTTGTTCCAAACACGCAACTTATTTTTGTTTTTTTTGGCTTGTTTTTTAAAAGTAAAAATACATTAAACAAGGTGCATTACTTGCAAGGAGAGATTATTGGAGAGAGGCCTAAGGATAGAGCTGGATCCGGCCTGGAGTCCCATCCTGGCATGCCTCTGATTGTCATTAGAGAAAATTCAACTAAAAGAAGAGGAGGGAGGTGAGAGGAAAAACAAATGAGCACTCAGCGTCTCAAGAGAAACTATCTTCCCCAGTATCTTATAAAAGGACTAGAGACTGCCCCTTCACCTCTGCCCAAGCTTTGTCAACTTTTGTCTCCTCCACTAAGCATCTGCTTTGTGATCTGAGTTGCCCTTAAAGTCTGTAACCTCCTCTATTCTGCAAAGCTAGACACAGAATAAGCCATAGGGGAGGGAACCCTGAAGACAGTCCCTCTCACACACATCAGCAGGGGGACACTGTCCACTGTCAGCAGCTCCCTTCCCTCCTCCCTGTGGCTCAGCTCTGCACTCCACTGCTGGCAGTGACAGCTGTCTGGTGAATCCACAGCACTTCACTGGGGTAGGCCCTAACACCATACCAGACTAGTCAGAAAAAGCATTAGTTTTAGACCTACTCTCCTATCCCCTACCTCCTCTATAAACCTTCACTCCTGTGTTTGCAGGTTCCTGTGAAATTCTGACTTCTTAAACACAGTAGCAAGAAAATCAATATGCACTGCATTTAATACCCACTACCTTTATGTTTCATACTTAAGGCTGCTCCCAGAGCCAAGTTACCTGTGTGGCTGAAGACAAGCACCGAGGAAAACAAGCCCCAAGTGACTGGACCTGGAACCATATCCATTTGGACTAGACTTTGGGTTTAGAATTCTTACAACTAAACTCTAGGTCAATAGGTAGCTTACTAGGATAAATTCAAACTCCCCAAGTATATACATTCTTATACAAAGCAATCACCAAAATTCATGAGTAAAACATTTAAAATGGAAAAGCCAGTGCCAGGAAAGTGATTGTTACTTCTTGGTTGTACAGGAGGCTCTGTCCTTACAGAGTTTCTAATCCAACACCATGGCTACAAGACACATAAGTACAAAGGTCCTCAGACCAGAGACATCCAAATCTACAAAGGCAGTATCTTGTTAGCCCAAGCTTTGTACTTCACTTCTGTGATGTGCTTTCTTACTTCAAAAGGACAACACAGGTCCTATTGATAAAACGGATCATTTAGGGACTTGTATGAATTTGCACACACATGGAATATATCCAGTATGTAAGACAAGTTCAAACTCGATGTGTGTTTCCACATTCATTCCAGCACTTCTGGCAATCAATGAAACCAGAAAAGAATCTCTTCAATGTAAGTTTTTGGTGAGAAGTATCAAGTAAGAATAAGCATCAGTGATAGTTTTTACAATGATTTCACATTGCTGCTACCTGTCATTTAGATCCCCTGATATGCTGTGTGTCTTGAAAACAGAGAGGGTGGGGTGTTTTGAGTCCTACCTGCCTTATTAATGGGGTGCTGTATTCAGGCATCCCATTAATAACCAACTTGGTTCTCGAGAGCATGTAAAATGTACTCAAGTCTTCCAAGTCTTCAGGAAGTTGGGTCTAATGCCTTTTCCCCAACAGTGAAAATAATTTTACTTCTAGGAAAAGAGACATACAAAGGTCAAAGTCTGAAGTGGTTTTCTATTCCTGCCTCTATCATAATTCAAAAAATATTTACCAAGATCATCCCTTCTAGAGGTTGGCTAGTACCCTTCCTTGAGACATATTATAAACACAGGGAACCAAGTACATTGCTAAAGAAAGACTAAAGATAGAATTCAAAGGCTCCATTAATGCTTGCCTATATTTGAAAAGGATGAAGATGGCTCACAAAGGAAAATAGCGGTCACAAGAAACCAATAAAATATAGTCAAAACATCAGGGCCAATCTGCACACACAGGTCACGGTTTCTCCTAAAGGACCAACAAAGCTGTAAAGTCTAGTTTAAGTCAGTTTACTTTTCAGGTCTAGGAGGATAATGGAGGCCATTCATGTGTTTCTAAGTTTGTCAACCCAGGTTAAAGATGTATCACAATAAACTTGCCTGCAGGCAAGCTGTGAGAACTGCAGACGAACTCCAGACAACATACTTGTAACCAATTTAAGAGCTTGGCTTCCTCAGAAACAGACGTCACACACAAATGTGCAACATATAAGCCCCTTACCCCAACAATGCAAGCTATTACCAAGCTTAAAACATCTGAGAATCATCGTAATTGAACAATCACTGCTACCCAGCCTAACCCTAGCATATTAGTTATCTAACTTATTATCTTATTTATCTAAACAGAAAAAAAAAACAACAACCAAAAAACCCCCAGAGTCTCATATAGTCCAGGCTAGCCCAGAATTTATTATGTAGCTGAGGATGATCTTGAACTTCTGATCTTCATTTCCACTTCCCAAGTGATGGGATTAGAGGTATGTATCACCATACCCAATTTGGGATTAGAATTTTATACTTTAAAAAGTCCTCTGCAAAATTCTCTGTGTAGCTTTGGAGCCTGTCCTGAACTCAATCTGTAGACAAGGCTGGCCTCGAACTCCACAGAGATCCACCTGGCTCTGCCTCCTGAGTGCTGGGATTAAAGGCATGTGCCACCACACTGGGCTCCATAATTCTTCTTTAATGTGACTATCAAGTATATTGTATCCAAATAAGAGTGCAAGGAACACTTAAGGATACCCTCCTCACTTGTCTAATTTATGACTGGCCTTTCTACAGGAGAAAGGAGAGCCTGAATAATTATGGTACAGTCAGACAAGACTGTTGTGTTCCAACCCTCCCCTACTCAGGACTACGTAAGGCCATGTGCTTCACCTTTTCAGACACAATACCTGTCATCTCTGCTAGTTCTACATTCTGTCATCTTTGAGGTCACGAAGAGAGACACAATGACACAGTCGCCGCTGTCACCCTTCCTTTTACTAAGACAACAATGTGAGCTCCTACAGGCATAGTTTTAGGAGGCCCCCCTTTTGTACTAGTGACTTGACTGTGGAGGTCTGGGGAAATTCTAGGAAGACAGCCACTCCAAATCAGCCTGCCAATACTAGCTGTTTCCGAGTGTCAAGTATGCTTCTCTCCCAGGGTCATGAACCACTCAAGTTTTTAAAAGCTGGATCTCTAAGTAAGCTCAAATAATGAGCTGTGACTGAGATGCGGCAGCTTCTTCCAGATACACCTGTTGGTAACAATATGAAGAGTTACTACTGTGTGTAGACTTGGCTGGAGGGCTTCAATTAAAGTGGTTCAAGAGTTATCCAATGAAGAACAGGATCCAGATTACAGACTTTCCCAGTGTCCATAAAAACAAATGGGGGTTGAGGTAAGAAAAAAAAAATCACAATTTAAATTTGTAATATTACCTTATATTTGTATAGTTGTTCAGAATTTACTCAGTTTGCAGTTTTAAAACATTTTCAATTCTTGAGGAAAAATGCTTAGGGTATAAATCTGTAGAGAGATTAGGGTAACCCCAAAATAAATAAATAAATAATTAATTAACAAGGAAAACATTTAAAGGAGGCAACCTGTGTATGTATGTCTTTCCTTACTCATGGCTACAGTATAGTAAGTGCTATTCTTCTAGAATAGCTAACAATGCCATTATAAGTGAAAATTCACCTAGAGTTTCATGTCAACTAGAGTTTAATTGAAAAAAAAATTCAAAGAATGAGCTACTGAATGAGAATCCTCAGACTGTAAATTACATTAAATTTAAATTGGTTTAACTGCAGACAGGTATACACATGGCTGAACAGAGGCTTACAGACTCCTCCACCACCTCTCTCATCGAAGTACCAACCAACTCTGATTGGCTTTCCAGATAAGACAAGATCTGGGACATTTGGGGTGGTGGGGTCATAGACTCCATAACTACTTCTCAATACTTATCATGGAGGACACTGCTAACAACCTCCATACTTTGCGCCACCCCCAAAGCCACATTTTCTCTGCTGTGCTTCTACCTGGACACATCTAGAAAATTGGGAAAACGGGCTCTACAGTGGATCCCAACAACACCTACTGATCTTCACTGAGAGTGGAGACTCCAGAATGAAACAGAGGTAGTCAAACAGCTCTAGGGAAAAGTAAACATAAAATAAAAGCCACTTATATATCTTTCAGAACTAATAGGGAGAGAGTAATTCAACTGAAATACCATACATTAGCCTTCGTGAGGCCGCCTAACAAAGGTGGCCCAAACTGGGTCAAGATGAAGGAAACAACAGTAGAATTCTTAGGACAAACTGGTTAAGGGATTGGGGTAAGTGCCAAAGGACATCTTTAAGAAAGCAGACAGGGCCTTCTCTAACTTCTGTCACAGATTTAGCATTCAGCTTAAAAATGGCATCATACAAAAATGTCACTCATGGCTGTAAGCGCAGTCATCAACAGAGGTAGTAAACAAAGGAACTCCTAAGAATAGATTTTAAAATGGATCAAAGTGTGACTATACATTCAAAACCTTAGAGCCACATAATCATCCCCAAAATGAACTGCTTTAATTTAAAAAAAAAAAGAAAAAAGAAAAAGAAAAAGCTTAAAAACACAATGACAATGAAGCACTGATGTGCCATAGGCACAGTCCCAAATCAGTGCTGACTTAAAGCTGTGTCCTCTTTTCAAGAAAGAGAAAGCAGAGAACAAAGTTCAACCTACAGTGGGAAGGAACAGAATGAAAATAACCAAACTGGTGCTGTCCAGATCACTCTCTGTTTTCCCATTAGTGGGAATTCATGTTTTTAAGGTTTTTTTTCTTCTCACAACTTTTTGAACTGCAATCTTCTGAACAGAAGTCCGTATTTCCACTGTAGAACAGCCGTTTCTGTGCTGTTTTCGCTTCCGCGGTGTGGGTCCTCCTTCCCTGAAAGTGCAAAGAAAGCAAGCCAACATTTGCAGGGCTGACAGTCCGCCCCAGGACTACTGCAGCCACCTGCAGAGCATGGTCAAGGGTTTGCTGCACTGTGCTTCAAAGACCCAGCTCACTCTGCTTGTCCTTCTCAGTTGGCAAACTGCTCATAAAAAGCAAACTTGATCCTCTCTATGTGATGGCAAAGCTTGATGGCAGGGCCCAGCTTTAAGTCCATGCACTCTTGAACAGTGGGCAGGGTAAGGAGCAGAAGGGCCTGCCCATCGATTTCCTGTTGAGGACAAAGAACAGAGTGTCTGGGATGTGCACACAAACGCAGCTCCTCCACGACTGCCCTGCTTGCATTATCACAGCTACAGTTCTCTGCTTCCCTGTATTAATTAGTTACCCCTTCTGAAAAGGGCCCAAGTCTGTCACCCGAGAAGCTTTCAGAGTTAGTAATAAATCCTACTATAGCCTTGAGACTCTAATCTACAGATTCTGCTCAACAGAAATTCAGTATCTGTGAAGCCCTGTACCTAACAACTAATTGTGAAAAGGAAACAGACTAAAGGACTCTATCTTTTTCTTTTCTTCCTTTCTTTTTTCTTTCTTTCTTTCTTTCTTTCTTTCTTTCTTTCTTTCTTTCTTTCTTTCTTTCTTTCTTTCTTTCTTTCTTTTTCTTTGTTTCTTTCTTTCTTTCTTTCTTTTTTTTTTTTTAGACAGGGTTTCTTTGTTTAACAGCCCTGGCTGTCCTGGAACTCTTTGGAAGACCAGGCTGGCCTCGAACTCAAGAGATCCAACTGTCTCTGCTTCCTGAGTGCTAAAATTAAAGTCGTACAAGACCATGCCTGGCTAAAGGACTCTTTCTAAACCTAAAACTAACTGAAAATACTAACTATAACTAATGTTCTCCTACCTTGTAAAATTCATAAAAACCTTCAAAGATGATCAGGCCTTTATTTTACTTTTGAGACGTGGTCTCACTGTGTAGCCTCCAATTCACTATGTAGCCCAGGCTGGCCTCCAACTTGTGAGCCTCCTCCCTCAACTATCCAAGGACTGAGATAACAGTCATAGATGCTGTTTTGAATAGCACTACATCTTCTATCTTCCGTAACTATTTGTGGTCATCACTCTAGAGCCTGGCATATTAAAGATGCTAACTTAAAAAAAAAAAAAAGGCATCAAATCATTATTTTTAAAAAGATGAGGTCAATTAATATATGCCCAATTTTAAGTTATTTAAATATTTATAGAATTAAATTTCGAGGGAAAACAAAGCAATAATCTGCTGCAATTATGGTACAAGTCATATCAGTAACAGAAGGGAACTACAACGATCTTTTGTACCAAAATATTGTTTTCTAAATCTTGTACTTTTTGTCTATTATACACATAGTTCTTTGCCAAACAGACATTATTATTACAGGCTATGCTAGTCATGATTACCTGGTCAAGGAATATTCTTGCCAGTGGAGCACAGTCAGTGGACCTGATGAACCGCACAACATCTGCCACACTCCATTTCAGTGGGTTACTGTCCAGGTGAAGCCTTTCATCAACTTCAATCCTTATTTCCTTCATTCCCAACAACAAGATCAAACCAAATGGTATAAGCGCTAACATTTTAAAAACGTCTCCCCAAAGAAATTCAATAATCCATCAAGACAGGATTTAAAGTAGCCATAAGACTAACATCCTCCATTCCCCTATTCTCCCTCTCTCGGACTGATTTCTTCCAGCAAAGATGACAAAGAGGCCTACATGCATTAGCTATTTGGGAAACATAATATGAATTTTATTGCATTTATATTTCAAATGTGTCTCTGGACTATTTTGGCTGTTCTCTGGGTAGGATGCTAGAACAAATGGTATTTCAAATGAGAGCAAGAAGAAGAAATCTTTTATTGCTCCTGTTACTTGGACATTTTAAAAGTCCAGTTTAAAACAGTAATTGTGTTTGTTTTAGAGGGGTTTCATGCTGCCCAGGATAACTTTGAACTCATCCCCTTCCCAAGTACTGGGATTACAGAGTATGTCACCACACCAGTTTTATACTGTGATGGGAATTAAACAGGGCTTCATACATGCTAGGCAAGCACTCTACCAGCTCTATAATAAGTGTAACATCCAGTATTATATAGGTCATACAATGTCCATAGTAAATATGATAAACAAGACAACTTAATGAGAATTAAATGAGTAAATAATTTGTTTCTAGAAAACTACACGTATCATAAAAAATTATTTAAAACAAATGGCAGATTACAAAAAAGCTATCAATGAAACTTTTTCTTTTTACTTAAACCAGCAGCTTGAGAATGTCCCTTCATAAATAATCTCCAAACAATTCTTGAAACACATGAAGACCACAGCTTTGAGGATCACTTTATTCTCTTTTTTTAAAGATTTACTTGTACTTGTATTTGTGTGTGCATGTACACTGTACCCAAAGGGGCCAGAAAAGGACATCCAAACTGGAATTCCAGGCAATTTTGTGGGACACCCTGCCATGGGTGCCAGGAACCTAACTTGAGGGCTCCAGAAGAGCAGGATGCTGAACCATCTCTCCAACTCCTGGGGATCAACTGAAAATGACCCTACAAATTCTTCTAAGTTTATATGGAAAGAAGTGGAATGCTAGCACCATAAATGATAGATTGTAAAGGGAAATGAAAAGATTTTTTTTTTTCTTTTAAACAAGGTACCTTTGGTGAAGGAGGCTTATTTTCCTCATCTGAGAATGAAGGAGTGCGGAGTTCTTTTTTACTCATCTCTGTGTCTGGGGGCAGTGGGGTGGGCATCTCGTTCTGGGGGGGAGAAGGGGAGCATGACTTTTTTTCTGACACTTCGGATTCTTCCTGTAATTCATCCTGCTGTTCGGATGCACTGTCCTCACTTAGCGAATCCTCATCTCCCTCATCAGCATCATCCTCATCTTCACCCCCACTGCCCTAGAGGAAAAGGAGAGAAATCTCACTCAAACTCAGGACAGAGCAGTAGTCACTGGACCACAAAACCATCTACTGACCAGAGACTGAGATGACAAAAATGTGCAGGCACTATGTGTACAGACTGTAAAGCAGTGGTCATCTGGCCCCTACAAAGGACAGATATGCCACAGATCTCATACCTGGGGTGAGCCCACTGGGGTATTGTCAACAGATGCAGACGCGCGTTTCTTCTTATGAACAAAAATATTTTTCCTCCTTTTTCTCTTCTTACTGGCTTTTTTCAGGGCACAAGCTAAATTACTATGACCACCAGGTGGCCTTCCAATTCTTTTATTTTTCTTCTTTCCATAATAGTGTGCTAAATATAAATGACCAAAAAGAAGGAAAAAAGTAGCTCCATTATTGTTGTGTACCTCAAAACCACAGGATTTCATTAGCACAGCAGAAAATGGGTATACTACATTTGTAGTTTAAATTCCATACACTGGAATAAGCAGAGAAATACATAATTTGATTTTTGTACTATCATGTAAAAATGTAAACAATCCTCACTTTATTGAGGCACACAACCTCCCCATCAATACAGAGAGTTCTCAGGGCCCCAGTCATTCATTTGCAGGCTAACCTCTTTCCTAATTCCTTCAGTGCAGATGAACTTGCTCTCTGCAGCACCATGCAGTAGGCAATGCTTTATGAATTGCTTCTTTCATACACTATGATTCATCTTCATCTCATCTGTGCTGCATATATAACATTTAAGTAGCTCATTCTTTATGTTGGTGAGTAGGATTCTATTATATAGATGTACCCATTCATTGACTTCACTGTTGATGTGCACTTGGGCCATATCCAGGTTTTGATCATAATTAATAAAGTTGTAATGAAGAGCTCAGGTTCTTTGCAAGAGGAGTAAGTGCTCTTAGCCACAAAGCTATTTCTTTAGCCTCTCAAACAAGGCTCAAACAGGGTGTGTTTTCATTGTTTTACACAAATACCTAATAATTAATCTGCTGATGTTTTAAACAATTTAGTGTTTGTGTGGAAATTTCTCATTGTAGCTTAAAAAAATAACAATTACGTAGATTTATGTGGTACATCATGACAATCCAATATATTTGTATAATATATAAGAATAAGATCTGGTTAAACAATATAGATTTTACTTTAAATGTTTATTTTTTGTACTACTAACATTTGAAATCCTCTCTACTAAGTATTTTAAACATATAATTAAATGTTGCCAAAAGTTAACCTTCCATATGATCAGTCTAAGAATGATCTCCAAGAATACCTCCTTTGTCTTAAAGGAGGCAGATGGTATTCCTAGGCATCTCAGACCTCTGTCCTGGGGCCTCTACACACAAAGGTGCACACAAACATAAAAAGTTACCCCTCCAATCCTACTGCATTATTGTACAGCAAACAACACTCTCCACCCCCACCTCCTGCACATTCTTCCTAGGCTCTGGTAAGCAAGTACTGTTCTATTACTAACTTTAGCTCCCACATAGAAGTGGGGATATTTAGTATTTTTCTTCATGTGTCTGATTTGCTTCTCTTATAGTAACATCCCGAAGTTCTATCCATGTTACTAAAAATCTCAAACTTCTGTTGCCCAAGTAACAAATTCTATTGAGTCATTTTCATGTGCTTACTGCACATTTGTATATCATCTTCCACGATGTTTGTGCAAGCCTTTTATTGTTTAAAACTGTTTTCTTTTTATTTTAAAAAACAAAACAAAGTGACAATGTAGATTGAACCCAAGATTAGACAAGTACCCTACCACTGAGTTGTAATCACTTTTTATTTTTTACATTTAAAAAAATTACTGAGAAAAATTCACATATAAAATTCACCCGGTGGACTGTTTACTGGCTTCAGTGCAGTAACTGCTGTGTGAAATCATCAACACTAATTCTAGACATGTTTCTATTTTTTTTTATTTTAATTGATCCAAAATTCATATAACATACAATTAGCTATTTTAAGTATGCAATTCAGTGGTAGTTAGCATATTCAAAATGGCACGCGGCTATCTGCTCTGTATCATCTCATAACTTCCCTTTTTATTACTGAGTTGTGGAAATTCATAGAATGTTCTGGAGAGAATTCTTGGCTAGATACACACATATTTCCCCAACATCATGGTTTGGCTTCCTCTTTTTAAAATGGCATTATTCAAAAAACAGAGTTCTCCATTTTGGTGTTCTTCTGTGTTTCCTTTATGTCATCAGTATTTCTGGGTCCTCACTAAGAAGTCTTTGCTTGTCTTGAGGTTTTGAGACTACTCTTGCTTTCTTCTAGAAGCTCTTTAGTTTTAGTTTTTACATAAGGCATCTATAAGTCTAAAACTGACTTTTTATGTTGTATGATGGAGGAGTCTGGTTTTCATTTTTCTGTTTGGCTATCCACTGTTACTGGTACCGTGTTAAATTGAGTTCTTGCTTCACGGTCTGTCACCCTTGTTGGAATCATTTGATCTTCTACGTTCCACTTTATTTCACTCCACTACTCTTTAACATTTGCGTTTCTGCATGACCACAACCGTCTCTTATGGTTAAAAAACACTAAGTCCTTCCACGTTATTTGTGTTCTTTTTTCAGGATTCAAAGTTTGGGTATTCTAAATACTTCTTATTTTTCTTTAGAGTTTAGAATATAGAGACAACAACATGCAAGAGCTGACACAGTGGTGTATGCCTACAATCCCAGTAACTGGAGGGCGGAGTAAGGCCAACAGCAAGCTTGAGCAACCCAAAGCTACCTAGTTTTAGGTCAGTCAGGGCTACACAGAAAGAGTGTTTCAAAACGAGAGCTGGGCACGGTACTGCACCCCTGGGCTACATACGAAGACCTTGTCTGAAAAAACAAACCAAAGCCAATCTAAACCAACAAAGACCTCAACACTTCCAACTTCCCTCCCACACACACAGGAAGAAAAGGGGGGCTTGGGATGTAGCTTAGAGACAGGGTGCTTGCCTAGCATGCATGAAGTCCTGGGTTCAATACCTAATACCACACGGAGGGAGGGAGGGAGGAAAAGAAGGGGATAATATTGTCTATGTAGCAAAGTAATGTAAAAATCTAATATAATTTTCTGTAAAAATGAATTCCTCCTTGATTCTTTCAATTGTAGAGTTTTTAACATACAATAAACAACAAAAACAGAATAAATGAGATCACATAACCAACAGTGTATTCATCATCTAGATGATCCTTTATAGAAAAATCTTGTGCTTTTGATAACATGAATGTCTCTACAAGATGTAACATGGCAAATGTTATGGCTAACACATCTGAAAACCATTACTCACTGTATTTAGTCTTTGTAAGAACAGAGCAGTTCTCAGAACACGTATCCAGAACCATCCGTGGACCAAAGAGGTTAGGGCAACATTCCAGTTTGATACATGTCTGCCGGCAGAATTCAGTCACCCGATCCGCTGTTTTCACTATCTCAACAGTAGCTCGGTAACTCTTTCCTTTATATCTACAGTTAGAAAACATCAGATGTCAAATTTATTCCACCAATGATTACCCTAAGAAAACTTTAACAGAAGCATGCTGAAAAGCTTACTTGTCTTTCATAGCTTGAGAATTCTTTTTTTTTTAATGATTCATTTTTATTCTATGTGCATTTATGTTTTGGTGGCATGTATGTCTGTCTCTGTGAATGTTTTGGATCCCCTGGAACTGGAGTCACAGATAGCTGTGAGCTGCCATATGGATTCTGGGAACTGAACCTGGATCCTTTGGAAGAGCAGCCAGTGCTCTTAAGCGTTGAAACATCCTTCCAGCCCCTATAATTTGAGAACTCTTAAAACCAAAAGGAAGTTCTACAGTCTGTACTTAAGTCTATACTTAAATCTGGTATGCTATAACTTAAAAATTAAGTTATTTAAACAAGAAAGAAAAAGCTTTTGCTTTCTGTCCTTAGGTAAAAGTGTGTGTGTATATATGTAATCATGCATTTATTTATTCATTCAAGTGATCAAACCCAGGGGCCTCAAGCATGCTAGGGAAGTACTCTACCACTGAGCTCTGTTCCCCAGCCTTGAAGAATTTTAAATACTACTTTTACTAACTACTGCAAAAGCACCCTTTTTACTAAATCTTCCTTTATCCTGAGCAGTGATCCTCAAAGTATGGCTCATGGACAATATGACATGCCAACTCCCATCCATCCACAAAAAAAACTTCAGGTCAGAAAGCAATAGTAAACGTTCATAAACTTTCACAAACGTTTAAAACATAATTTTCTCTATATCCACTCTAAGAAAACTGTTCTTGTGTTTATGTTTGTATTTTTTAGATTCATTTTTATCATATAACAGAAAGGAAATCAAAAAGGGAAATCAGCCTGGTCCTTCACCACCAACAGCTGCAGCAGCTCTGCTCTGGGGATATAAATGATCTGACACTACCAAGAAGCTCCAAGGCCTGTGAATGACAAACAAGAGGAAAGGGTGAGGTACTCTACTCACTTGGCTTTTAGGACTTCCCCACATCCATGCCACACAGAGTCTTTGTCCAGCTGGAGCTCACGAAGGACACGGCTGGGTTTGTAGGCTGCATTGATAAGTAAAGTGAGGACCTGCAGAAATGTGGGTTCAAGAGGAAAGAGAAAAAGAAGACCATTAGACTTTTAACACACTTGCTAGCCTTAAGACTTACAAGATCATTTTGGAAATTATTTACAGTTATATTAAGAATGTTAACAAAATAATAAAAGCAAAAATATATCAGTTACAAATTAAGAGAAATTAGATTACTTAAACCATTCAGGAAAAAAACAAGCACCACAAATTGGAAAGTACTCTAGCATGTGCTTCCAAATGTTTTCGCATGGTGGCGCACAGACAACTGTATTTATTTGGGACTGGGGAGGAAAGGGTTTACTTCACTTACAGGTTACAGTCTTTTATTAGGAACCTAGTGGCAAAAACTGAAGCAGAGGCCATGGAGGAACACTGCTTACTGGCTTGGTTCTTGTGGCTTGCACAGCCCGATTTCTTACACAATGCAGGACCACCTGCCCAGAGGTAGCACTGCCCACAGCGCACTAGGCCCTCCCACATCAATCATTAATCAATAAAATGCCCTAGAGACTTTCTGACAGTCTGGTGGAGACTCTTCTTCCCAAATTGCACTAGCTTATGCCAAATTGGCAAAAACAACCAGGAGAAAGACACTCTACAGACATCAACCTTCTGATGGCTAGAGGGTCTGGAAACTCCAGCTTCCTCAGACTCTGCCTTGCCCTTCTCAAGGCTGACAGGTTCAAGTCCTCAAATGTGTTACTTGCAGCACACTGACCAAAGGTGCTGAAAGCCCCGGAATTCACAGCTTACTCATGGATTCTAGTCAATGCCACACAACCTCAAGTTGTAAACTAATCTTACAGTGAACACATACACTCACACACACACTTTTTTTTTTTTTAAACATGGGGTCTTGCTTTGAACTCAAAATTCTACGGCCTCAGCCTCCTAAGTGTTAGAATTACAGGCACATGCCCCTACCACTCCCATCAGTCATCCCATCCACTGAGTTGATCTAGGACTACTTGGAGCCTGAACTTGAGAGTTTGAACCTACAACTTCAGGCAAGGCATCCTAGAGCCAATCCACTTGCTCCCACACATGGTCAGCCATCTGACCTGCTGGTTCCTGGACTATGTGAAGATGAACCCTGATGCAACTTAGACCTTTATCCTACCTCATCCATGTGGTGTGGTGACACAGTGCTCCCTGGCCCAACCCCTCCCAACTCCTCCAGTCTCCATGCAGCTGCTAGCCGGGGACCCTGGAGCCAGTCTTGTGGTGTAAGGACAACAGCCACCCACTTGTACTCCCTGGCACAGGCCCTCCCCACTCTGCAGGCTCTGTGCCAGATCTCCCTCCAGGCCCAGTCAGGCCCACACATCCTGTGCTCTGGCTCAGTCTGTGAGTCCACCTGACCCTACCTCTGCCTGAATCCTCCCCAATTCACAGAAAACAAATAAAATTATAACTGCTGAAACACAAAATACAACTAAGAATACAAACAACAACAAAAACCCCACAATTAAATGGCTACAACCACACACCTTTCAATAATAACTTTAAATATTAATGGTCTCAACTCTCAAAAGACACAAGCTGACTGAATGGATTAAGAAACAAAACTCCATCCTTCTTTTGTCTACTAGAAATTCAGCTTTAAAGACAGTCACCACATTTAAGTGAAAGGATGTAAAAAAGTATTTCAAGCAAATGGGCACAGGAGGCAAGCAGGCATTGCTATCCTAATATCTGGCAAAACAGACTTTAAACTAAAACTACTAGAAGAGAGAGACACTTTACTCTGACCAATTAACAACTCTAAACATGTATGTGCCAAACTCTGGAGTACTCAATTTCATTAAAACAAACAAACAAACAAACAAACCAAAACCTCTTACTAGAATTAAAGACACCAATGATCAACAACCCAGTAATAGCAGGTGATTTTCATACCCCACTGTCTCCATTAGACAGGACATCTGGACAAAAGATAAACAGAAAAACATCAGAATTAAATGACAACATATATCAAATATGACCTAACAGCTAGCTACAGAATACTCCACCCAAACACTAACTAAAACACATTCTACTCAGCAGCCTACATCATGAGACACAAATCTTAACAAATTCAGAAGAACTGAAATAACTGTGTATCCTATCTGACCATAATGCAATAAAACTTCACACTGACAACAAAGAAATCTCTCCAAAGAACATAAGCTCACAGAGATTAAACTACTCATTACTGAATGATGAATGGGTCAAAGAAGAAATGAAAATTCCTGGAACTAAGTAACAATGAAAACACAATACAACAAAACACTTGGGACACATAAAAAGCAGCCCTATGGGGGGAAACTTATAGCTCTAAGTGCCTACATTTAAAAATCAGAAAAAGCACAAATAAATTACTTAGTGATACAATTCAAGGATTTGGAAAAACAAGAACAAATTAAACCCAGTAGATGACAAGAAATAATAAAAATCTGAGCAGAAATTAATGAAACTGAGATAAGTAACACTAAGAATCAATGAATCTAAGAGCTGGTTCAAAGATAACTAAAACTGATAGACCTTTAGAATTAAAGGTATGCATCACAACACCCTACTTTTCATATGCAGTATGAAAAGCTCCTCTATATAGTCTCCTCTATACAGTACTCAAGCAGTCTCTGATAAACACCTTGTTTAGAAAGAGGTGAACCTATTGGAAGATTTTCTTAAGTGAATGTTCCCTGAGGAACAGAAACAAATTGTATACCAATTTGCAATGTAGGACAGTAGTATCCAGCTTTAACTGACTTTGTGTTCTGAGTTGCAGTGGTTTAAAAGCCCAGAAATAATTCACAAACTTTAAACTGTACACCATTTTGAGTACGCCGATGAAATCCTGTACCACTGCCAACACATATGGATTATCTCTGCCCACTGTGTCCAAGCTGTACACGTTATCTATAGCCTCTTAGTAGCTGTGCCAGTTATCAGATCAGCTCTAGAGAAACCACAGTACACTTCACAGCTCAAACAACCCTAGAGTAGTCTAATGTCACACCACTCATCATGTAGGCATTGATCCGCTCTCACATTGTAACAGTAGAAGATACAACTTAGTAAGGTAATATGAAAGATGACTTTCAATCAAGTTTTATTATAGTATATTGTTATAATTTTCTATTTTATTATTTGCTATTGCTGTTAATCACTTACCATGTCTAACTTATTAAATTTTATCGTAAGTGTTATGGTTTGGACACGGTTTGAATATGTGTCCTCGCCCCCCTCAACCCCCCAGCTTCCCAAAAGCTTATGTGTCAGAATCTTGGTCCCCAGTATGATGTAGACAGAATTCTAAAGAAGTGAGGCCAGGGGGAAATTGCCATGGTTAGTTTTAATTGTCGTGTCAGTGAGGAATTGTCTAGATTTGGCTCCTCATGGGCATGTCTGTGGGGGATTATCTTGATTACACTGATTGACCCAGCCCATAAGTGAGCAGCAGCACTTCCTGGGTTAGGGAGCTGATCACAAGCCTGCAGACCTCCATCCTTCATCTGCCCTTGACTAATGCATGTGATACAATGTGAGTAGCTGTTCCCAGTCTCTGCTGGCCTGACTCCCCTGCAATGGTGAATTACAATGTGCATTATGAGCCTTTTCTCTTTAGGCTGTTTTTGTCAGATTGTTGTTGTTGTTGTTGTTACAGCATCAGCAAATGACACTAGACGTCCTTAGAAAAACTGGAAACGTGACCTCAGAGAAGACAGCACGACAGCCTCTCTCCGGTTTCTTACTTGGCAACATGGTTCTTCCTCACATGTGTAGTTCTCACTATGAGTTGACACAGTTGAGAGGAACTTCACCACAAGCCAAATCGATAGGGATACTTGGTCTTAAACTTTTTAGCCTCCAAAACTATGTACTAAATAAACCTCTTTTTCTTCATAACTAATTTCTCTCAAGTATCTTGTTGCAATAACAAAAAAGTATTAATACATACAGGAAAAAAACAGAATCTATAAGGTTTGGTGCTTTTCACAGTTCGAGGCACTACCTGAAGTCTTAGAATTGTATCATCATGGCTAAGAGAGAACTACTGTAAATGAGATGTTAGTTATATTTGATTAAACCTCTAGTTGTTGTATCAATGGCACATGGTTCTCTGTATGAATGATCCTAAGAAATTCGGATTTAACTTCCAAGTTCTGCCTTAGAACCTTACCTCTCTAAGTACCAGAACACAGTTCCCAGGACCTACACATTGAGGCAGCTCAGCAATTCTTCCCTTGTTAAGGTATGGCCCTGAGAAGCAACGGTGGTTGAAGTATATCTTTGGACAACAATATTTTCCATTGGTCATCACTGGAAATGAAGAAACAAGTGTTCACAGTTAGTCATTCTCACTCTACTCCGTTTCCAAAGATGAGTTGGGGGTGGCAACCAACATACACACCATTACATGAGTTTTGAGGTTTTACACATGCTATACAAGCTTTTGACTACATTCCCAGCCATGGAAATACATATTTTGAAGCTTAGCATACTGTCTGACAATGCTCTTAAATATTTTATATTTACTTTATGGAACTTACCACTATCCTGAACTACATTTGTTGATTAACTCCTGGGTAATATAACACAAATCTAGAGCCCCACACTTATGATAAAGGAAGTAGAAGACCTACTCCATGAACCCATTAGTCTTGATGGTCAGTTATTTCTTTTATAGTCCTTCAAATATCAATTGTTCAGTATTCTACAACATTCCTAGAGATAAACTTTGAACATTATCCAGACTTACATCTTATCTCCTAAGCCCCATCTTAATTAATACTTCAAATGTACAGGGACTTTTGGTTTATTTTATTTTGAGATAAGAGTCTCACTATGTAGCTATAGTTGACCCAGAGTTTTATATATAGACCATGTTGGCCTTGAACTTGAGGTTATCTTCCTGCCTTTTATCTCCCAAGTGGTGGGATGACAGACATGTGCCACTACATCTGGCTCAAATGTATTCTTTATTTCCAGATACAGTCCATTAAAAGGCATCCAAGAATCTCTTCTACCCAATGTCACAAATAATATACCTGAGTATGGGGAGTTCATCTGATTCTTCAGGCCCTCATGGACAGTTCTTGAAGACAGTATTCTGGGTCAAGAAAACAAAGGAAAAAAATAGTGAAATTATTTAATTTAACTTAATTAATTTAATACCAGCAAAGCCTGCAGATTGGTTTCCTTCAAAAAAGCAAATGTGGCCAACTTGTAAATCTAAAATAGAAGAATGCTGTTAACTCATAACACATTTTTTAAAAGTAGAAATTGTTTTTAAAACAATACAAGGCCAAGTGGTGGTGGTGCACGCCTTTAATCCCAGCACTCGAGAGGCAGAAGCAGGCGGATCTCTGTGAGTTCGAGGCTAGCCTGGGCTACAGAGTGAGTTCCAGGAAAGGCTCCAAAGCTACAGAGAAACCCTGTCTCAAAAAAAAAAAAAAAACCACCATACAATCCACATCTGCCTTAAATGATCCTGCTGACTCAGCCTTTAAAGTAGCTAAGATTATAGATGTACACCACCATGCCTAATTTACAGTGCAATTTTAGGAAAGGTGTATGAGAGAAATATATAAGCTATCAAATTCGAGTTAAAAGTATATGCTTCCATCTGAGAAAAAACACAAAGGAGACAAATTCCCTTTAACAGTTATTTTCCCCTAGATATTCTAAATTTCAAACCTGAACTGTTTAGACATCTATTATATTACTTACTGTTTTTCTGGCTGAACCACTGCAATTTTCCTCTGTTTATGCACTGTAAGAGAAAAAAATGCCAAAAAATTTTGAAGACAAAGGCAAAGACTTACACTTGTAATCAGCATATTTAATACCTGGTTGTATGTAAATAATGAGCAAGTACTTTTAAATTAGTTTAAGTGTCAACATCCTTAGGAACATTTTTCTAGGATGGGATCTTTTTAGAAAAAAAAAAGAATATTTTCAAGGATCACTAGGCTAATCACTACCTACAAATACTTTAACAGAAAAAACAAATACTGAAAACAAAGGCTGATTGGACAAGGACCCTAGAATCAGTTAATGGAGCAGCAGTTTTCAACACAGTGCTAGAGAAATAAAACATCCATATATACGAAGCCAGACTCTTATCTTTCTTTTTAGTTTTTCTTTTTTTTTTTAATTTTTTTTTTTTTAATAATTACTTATTATTTATACAGTGTTCTGTCTGCATGTGTCCCTGCAGGCCAGAAGAGGGCACCAGATATCATTACAGATATTTGTGAGCCGCCATGTGGTTGCTGGGAATTGAACTCAGGACCTTTGGAAGAACAGTCTGTGCTCTTAACCACTGAGCCATCTCTCCAGCCCCGCCAGACTCTTAACTTATATCATATATAAAAATGAAAGCAAATTACCAAACACAGAGATAAAACTTCAAAACCCTTACATATCAAAAAAAGTTCATGGCACTGAATTTGTGGAATCCTTCTTAAATATGACAGTAAGAGCAGGGGTGATAAAAAAAAAAAGCCAATGAATTACACTGGAATACATTAAAATTAAAAACGTGTGTAGAAAGAGAACAGAGGGTTGACAAGAGGGCTTGGTGGATAAGGGTGCAGTGATATATTGCTTGTAATCTAGGAAATAAAGAAGATCAGAGGACAGAGCCAGCCACAGAGGTCAGGCAGTGGTGGCACACACCTTTAACTCCAGCACTGGGATCACACCTTTAACTCCAGCACTGGGATCACACCTTTAACTCCAGCACTGGGATCACACACCTTTAACTCCAGCACTGGGATCACACACCTTTAACTCCAGCACTGGGATCACACACCTTTAACTCCAGCACTGGGGGATCACACACCTTTAACTCCAGCACTGGGATCACACCTTTAACTCCAGCACTGGGATCACACCTTTAACAACTCCAGCACTGGGATCACACACCTTTAACTCCAGCACTGGGATCACACCTTTAACTCCAGCACTGGGATCACACACCTTTAACTTCAGCACTGGGATCACACACCTTTAACTCCAGCACTGGGATCACACACCTTTAACAACTCCAGCACTGGGATCACACCTTTAACTCCAGCACTGGGATCACACACCTTTAACTCCAGCACTGGGATCACACCTTTAACTCCAGCACTGGGATCACACCTTTAACTCCAGCACTGGGATCACACCTTTAACTCCAGCACTGGGATCACACACCTTTAACTCCAGCACTGGGATCACACCTTTAACTCCAGCACTGGGATCACACACCTTTAACTCCAGCACTGGGATCACACACCTTTAACTCCAGCACTGGGATCACACCTTTAACTCCAGCACTGGGATCACACACCTTTAACTCCAGCACTGGGATCACACCTTTAACTCCAGCACTGGGATCACACACCTTTAACTCCAGCACTGGGATCACACACCTTTAACTTCAGCACTGGGATCACACACCTTTAACTCCAGCACTAGAAGGGTGGAGACAGGAAGTGATATGGCTGGGCAGAGAACGGAATATAAGGTGGGAGGAGACAGGAACTCAGGTCTTTTTAGGTTCTTGCAGGCTGAGGAGCTGGTGAGTTAAGAGGTGGCTTGCTCTGTTTCTCTGATCTTTCAACTTTCACCCTGATATCTGGCTCCGGGTTTTTAATAAGACCAATTAGGGCTCTTGCCACTCAGTCTGACAACCTGAGTTTGATTCCCAATAAACACTTGATGGAAAAAGAGAATCAACTCCCAGAAGTTGTTCTCTGACTTCCATGTGTATGCAGTGGCATGTGTATGTGCATACAAAAACACAAATATACACACACAATAAATGTAGAAAAAAACCACCACCATATAACTAAAAGAGAGTGAAGGGGCTGGAGAGATGGCTCAGCAATTAAGAGCACTTGTTCTTACATAGAACTTGGGAGGCAGAGGTAGGCAAATCTGAATTCAGGGTCAACCTGGTCTACAAACTGAGTTCTAGCCCAGCCAGGGTCTACATGGTGAGAATTTGTCTCCAATTAAAAAAAAAAGGAAAGTACAAATTTAAAAAAATGGCTACCTCATTCCAATAGAAGCCAGTTTCTGAGCTGCCCTATGAAGAGATCCATCTGGCAAAGAACTTCAGCCAATGATTAGCAAAGAACTAAGTTCCTCAGTTCAATAGCCTATGGAAATGAATTCCTGTTGCTAATGTCTGACTGTATTCTCAAATTAATTCTGAAACCCTACTTACACATTAGAAGGTGAGGCATTTGGCAAGCGTTGAAGACAGACCTTTCATAAGTGGGATTAGTACCCCTACAAAGAATGCCCCAGAGAGTAAGCAGTTTGTTTTAGCATGTGAAGACACAGCAAGAACATCTCTGGGCTGAAGAAAAGGCTCAGAGGGTAAGAGTACTTGCTGCTTTTACAGAAGACCCTGGTTTAGTTTCCAGTCCCAACATGGTAATTCACAACCATAAGTAACTCCGTTCTGGGGACTCTGATACCTTCTTTTGAACTCTGGGGGCATCAGGTACCCACATGATACATATTTATACATGCAGGCCAAACACTCATACACATATGATAAATTTTTTTAAATCTGAAAAAGAAAAAAAGGCCTTATCTAGAAAACAGATCCTAATATCTGCAAACACCCTATCACTTGGACTTCCTAGCCCCCGTGATAATAGATACATTATGTTATAGAATTTTGCTATCAAAACCAGAATGGACTAAGACATTTGCCAGTACCTATCTGAGTAAACATGGGGAGCCTAGTTCAAGCCCTAAGATAATACCTGCCCTTGTGGAACCCTGTATTATTACAGTCTGTGAGAAATCAAGATTTCCGAAATTTAGCCCTGACCTCTAAGCTAGTAAGAGTTTGCTGCAATAAATAACTGCCTACACAAAAAGATAATGAATCTCAATCCTCGGGGAAGTCTTTGCCCTGGAGGAGATGGGAACAGGGGGTTGGGTTGAGGAGAAGGGGGGGGGGGGGCGACTGGAGTGGGGAGAACAAGGGAATCCGTAGCTGATATGTAGAATTAAATTATATTGTAAAATAAAATAAGATACTAAATATCATTTTGATTTTCTCTAAAATGTCTATATGCACTGTGACTGGTAGCACCTGTGCAAGAGATCATTTAATAACCAGTCCTCTAATTCAGAAATAGACAAATACCTCGTGCCCGACGAGGAGTACTGAGAGGATGGCCATTGGCTTCACACCAGCCCAAAGGAAATATATCCATCGACTCCACACTTACAATAAATTCAGGTATAGGCTTCTTAGAACCTGTTAGATTAAGAAAACAAAATTTGAATTATTAAACAGCTTCCTTTGTAAGTTTCTTTGTTTTATGTGGTTTGTTTGTTTAGTTTTTGAGACTGGGTCTCACTAGGTAATACAGGCTAGCTTTGAAATAGCGATCCCTCTGCCTCAGCCTCCTAAGTATTGGGACTATAGGCAATGCACAACCATGCCTGGGTCCTACACGTTACTTTTTCAACAGCACTGTAATAATATAGACACAAGTCTCTTAAGCAATGATCTTTCTCATGGAAGTCATATAATTTATGTTACATAAATATTATGAAAAAATAAGTTGCCTTCTATCTGTAACTTATAAGAACCAAGAAGGAAGTAAACACACAGCGAACTTTGGCAAAGGAACAGCAGAGAAGTACCTGGAGCTCTGACTGGTGTCATTCAGATGGCTAATAAGGACCACAGTCATTTCCTTGAAATAACCCGAGGATGGGGGCAAAAGTTTACTTTAACTACCAGGACTAAGGTCTTGTGTTCTTGGAATAAACCTGAATGTGGTACAATAAACTCCAATCAGGAAAAGATCTGCCAAGTTGCTTGGCAGATATTGCATGGATGTCTGCAGTAAATACTGTTCTTGACATCTTCATTACACATCAATTCTACAAATCAGAAATAGAAGGCATCTTTTTAGAGACTATTTGGCAGCAGGATAAAAAAAAGCAGGCCACGTACAATAGCTGCAGCATCGAGCACTTCCGTAGCTTCATCCACAAACCTGCCTAATCACTAAATATTACCTTGAGAAAGATACATTAAGTTTGTCTACATTCTATTTGGTTCTGTTGTCTTGGGACAACCAAAATGTCACCTCTTCAATAAGTGAGGCAGTTAATGTTATACTAATGTATTTTGGTAACATCAAAATAAACGTTATTTTGACTTGCCCTTATGTAAATAAAGGACTTTAAAGAGCTTTTATTGACTTCCATTTCCTAAAATTTAAAAGTCAAGGACAAATAGTAAAATGTTAGCTTAAAATCTTGGGTTTCAAATTATCTCACTATTTAACAAGTCCACTGAGTCTAACAAGCTACCCTACACGGGTGAGCAGGAAGAGCAAAGAAATGGCCACAGGAAACTTGTCAGGGATGCTGGCCCTTACCTTCTAGCTGGAGCCACAGGTAAGAGCCTCTCACGGCAGTAATGGTGGCAATGCAGACTTCTTCAGGGAGAAGAGGGTTCACTGCCTCCACTTTCATGTTCTTCTTAAACTGGTGCTCATAAATTGACTAGAAGAAAATCAATGAATCAAATTTACTAATTAGATTAATATCTAGTACTAACTTGTGCTCAACTGGAATGTTTTGCAAGCAGTATTTAATCCCTAAATTTACAGTAAAGCAATAAACATATTTTGTTCTGTTTTGTTTTCAAGGAAGCAAAGGAAAAATAGGAGGAAACAAGTTTTAAGATTTAGTTATTTTCCTTCCTGATAACTCATTAAAAATTGCTGTTGGTTATTGAGAATATAAACCTAGAGCTATCTAGATGGGCTGAGTGTATAAAGGTCCTTGTTTGAACCCCAGAACCTACAAGGTGGAAGGTGAAAAGTTCCATGTGTGCCATGACATGCACATGTACAAATGCACACACAAAATAAATAAATACATTTAAAAATAAAACCATAACCTAGTAGGACGCATATAACAAGAGATAGCAAACATAGATTGGCAGTGAAGAAAGCCAAGAACTGTCAGAACCAGCACCGATGCAAGGGGGGGTGGAAGTGAGTGACCTAAACAAGGTCTAGTTGATTTGCATGGTTCCTCTGGTTGGTTTCAGGCACGTCTCATGTAGCCCAGACTGACCTCTAACTCTTGCTACGTGCAAAGATGTGACCTTTATTCCTGATCCTTCTACTTGCACCTTCCAAGTGCTAGGATCTCAGGTAGGTACCACCACACCTTGCTTACACAGTTCTGAGGCTCTAACTCAGGACTCCAGGCATGCTAAGCAAGCACTCTAAAAAGATAATGAGCTACATTCCCAGCCCCTCATTTTTTTTAAATTAAAAACAAAATGTTTTTTGAGATGGGGGTCTTACTATTTAGAAATGGCTGGCCTCCCATTTATATCAATCCTCCTGCCTCAGCCTCCTAGAGCACTGGAATTACAGATGTGTACCTTCATGCTTGGAGGACCTTTTTTTTTTTTTTTTTTTTAAACTTTCTTTCTCTTTTTTTTTTTTCCAGAAACATTTAAAAAGCATTTACATTATGCCATTATGTACTATTACATACCTCAGGGCAACTGTGTCTTTCCCTTCCCTACAGAAAGTGAGATTTATTCTCTGGAAAAGATAAAATACAAGATCTTTGGGCAGGAGGACACAAACAACTTTCAAAGGTGTGTATGTAGTGAAGGCCCAGCCGTAGCCTCTATAATATCAGACAGGGGACAGGAAAAGATCTTTCACAGTAATAGGATAACACATCAAGATAGAAGTTTAGTTTTTCTCAATTAATGGCCACTCAATTAAAGATCCCACTCTGTAGGAAAAGTCAAGGTTGACAAACCCCATCTAAACATGCTCAAATTTTCTAATCAGTTTTTTTGTTTTAGTTTCCCATTCTTAAATATAATCAGTAATCTAGAATGATCATATATTTAAGAATATAAAAGCTACATACAATAAAAAAGCAGATAGCATGCAAAGAAACCTTCAAACCAGTAGTGGTGTTAACATTTTCTGGCAGACAAGAAAATCTATTTCATACTTAAAGAAGAGTACACCACTAAAAATAAAGAACTATTAAGAGTTTTGTCTGATGGTGCATGCCTTTAATCACAGCACTCAGGAAGTAGAAGCAGGTAGATCTCTGTGAGTTCAAAGCCTGTCTTATCTACATAGCAAGTTCTAGGCAGACAGAAATAGGGAAATCCTGTCAAGTCAGTGAGACTCTACTGCAAAAATAAATTAAATAAAATAAAACAAAATGAAGAACTATTCAAAGAAGAGAAGTAGTCCTGAAAATAAAAAAATATAGTATAGCAAATTAAAAACTTGGGGCTGGAGAGATGGCTTAGAGATCAAGAGCACTTGCTACTCTGGCAACAGACCTGGGTTTGGTGCCAGAATCTATAGGGTGGCTCACGATCATCTATAACTCAGTTTCCAAGGATCTGATGCCCCCTTCTAGCCTCTGAGGGCATCACATGCACATAAACACAAAATACTGAGATACATAAAATAAAAACAAATACATCTTTTAAAAAAATTTTTGTTTTTTGTTTTTCGAGACAGGGCTTCTCTGTGTAACTTTGCGCCTTTCCTGGAACTCACTTGGTAGCCCAGGCTGCCTCGAACTCACAGAGATCCACCTGACCCCAGCACTTGGTAAACTGAGGCAAGATGATTACCATGAATCTAAAGATAGCCTTGGGACACGTAGTGAGTCTGAGGTCAATCTAGACTACAGAGTGAGAGTAAATCTAAAAAAAAAACCCAAAAAACAAAAAACAAAACAAAACTATAAATTTTTGTTTGTTTTTTGAGACAAGGTCTAAAAATTATATGTAGCCTAGCTGATCTGGAAATCACTCTGTAGACCAGGCTGGCTTTGAACTCATAGAGATCCACTGCCTCTGCCTCCCAGGTGCTGGGATTAAAGGTGTGCGCCACCAGGCTCTGCTGAGATTTTATGTTTTCTATAAGAGGAAAAAAGGCAGGCTACCTGCAACTTTGCACAAGGGGAGAGGAAAGGCAGGTTCATCTACAAAAAGTTAAGAGTAATCCTGTCTCAAAAAAACAACAATAAAACCTCAAGAGTAAAATTGTCTTTTGACTTAAAACAAAACAAAACACTAGAAGTAAGACAAGTGAGCAATATTTTTTAAATCCTGAGGTAATATCCAACCTAACTTTCATATTAAAGCTAAACTCTGAGTCTATCAGTAGGATGAAAATTTCAATATACAGAATTTAGTCAAGTGTACACAGTCCTTATAACCATGTTTTAAGAAGCTGTAAGCAATAACAGGCTCCATCAAAACAACCAAGTAAGAGGCTGAGGAGATGGCTCAGTGGGTAACAGTACTTGCTGAGAGAGCAAGAAGACCTGCGTTCAAATCCTCAGTACTTATACAAAAAGCTCGACATGATGGCGGATGTCTGTAATGCCAAAGCTGTGGTGCAGAGAGGCAAGTGGATACCACAGGCTCTCTGGGAATGAGCCTATCAGAAACAGAAAGCTTCACCTTTAGTGACAGACCCTACCTTTTAAAAACTGGAGAGAAACAAGACGACACCCAACATCCCCTTCTGGCCTTTTCATGTGCATATATATATATCTGTCTGTCTCTGTCTGTATCGCTCTGTCTCTGTCTCTCTGTCTCTGTCTCTGTCTCTGTCTCTCACACACACACACACACACACACACACACACACACACACACACACACACGTAAACCAAGGAAAGAGGAAAGAGGCCATGAGTTCTATTTAACAGCAGCTCCAAATCCTAAGAGAGGAGAGGGAATTCCCTGTGTGATAGTCACAGAACTACTCGGTAAAGCCTCGAAAGCTGTCTTTCCAGGGAGAAAAAAAATATCAGAAACATTCATCTTCTGATTGGACTGCCTTTGTGGAATTAGTAACAAGAAGCTACTGGAGGGTAAGGGAAGAACTAGTAATAGACACAAAGAAATTAACCAAACAGCAACAAAACAGCAATTATTCACATGACAAATGTTTTAAAAAGGAAAATAACCATAAAATACTGCAGCAGTGAGCTATTAAAGATGCATATAATGTAAATCTTTAACTGAAATTTTATCAAAACTAACTAGTGATGGTTATGACAGAAGGGAAGGTAACACCAAACAGTTAAATGTTTCTTTACTATCCTATGTCACCACAAGTGTCTAAAATTAACACCTCAAGAGTATAGCACATTATTTTGAAAATAATGAGGTATAAATACAAGAATCACAATGAAGGAAAAAAAATGTGGTCACTATATAAACTGAGGACATGATCTCTCCAAGGTATGGCTGTGGGATCTCACCGGAGGGAAGCACTTCTGGGGGGCAGCTTCGGCACCACACTGTTTGAGGTAGTCAGCCCAGTCAAAGTCCTGGCTCCGGAAGCCTGAACAGAGACAGAAGAGCAATGATTCACACCTAATACACCTCTGACTCCAGCATCTGCCATGTGTCCACTCACAACTCCTCATACTGTTAGTCTATGTACTTTCATCAATGTGGAGGGGCACTCTATAATATAAACCATAATTAGTACTTTTCATGCTAGGGAACTGAACCCACAACTATACAGAGCTAATTTTATAAAATTACTCTGGAAAAAATTTAATTATGTAATAAAATTAATGAAATAGTTGTTCAAACTTCCAAATTTCAAACCAGGTCTTTTTAAGCAGTCTTTTTGTATGACTAGTTATTGACAATTTGTCAAGAGTTTAAAAAAAACAAAATAAAAAGACAGGATTTGGTTTTGTATATAGAAATTTAGTCTTATTGATTTTATTAGTACTTTTTTTTTGTTGTTGTTGTTGTTCTGTTTTTTCGGGACAGGGTTTCTCTGTGTAACTTTGTGCCTTTCCTGGAACTCTCTTTGTAGACCAGGCTGGCCTCGAACTCACAGAGATCCGCCTGCCTCTGCCTCCTGAGTGCTGGGATTAAAGGCATGCGCCACCACCGCCCGGCTTATTAGTACTTTTTAATCAATGAGGACTTTTTGTTAATAAGACCATTTGCTTTTCTTAACATGTCTTAGCTAATACCAATACAATGTCTTTTTTTTTTTTCCCTTAAGACAGGGTCTTATGTGGTAGTTCAGGGTACCTTAGAACTCATGTAGCCAAAGCTGACCTTGAATTATTGACTGTCCTTCCTCTACCACCTTCCAAGTTCTAGGACTACAGGCATATACCACCATACCCTGGGTCTGCTGCAATACTCTTAACACTGTTTTCAGATTCATGTACTACAGAATCTGTCTAATGCTCCCAGGGATAGAGAGAATAGTGGGCACAGGGATGCAGCTGGATAGGAGGAATAATGTCCCTACTATTGTTGACAAAATCAAACTACTAACAGAGAAGATTTTGACTGTTCATAACACAAAGAAATGATATAATATCTAACAGATATGTCCATTACTCCACCCTGATCATTATAATTGAATGTATGTATTAAAATGCTACCCTGTACTCCATAAATACATACAGTATATGTCAATTAAGAAAACATTTTAAAACTCTAAATGCTCTTATATAATCTGAATCATAAATTCAACTCAGACTAAAATAAACAATTCTCTACTTTAATCTGCCAAGGTTCTTGGTAGGAACACCTCCAAACTAGGATCTGACTCAACTCCGTCTGCATGAGAGTTACATGGTTGCTGTTGACTTTTGTCTGACCTTTTCTGCCCAGAGCGTAATCTCAGGCTACGCAGAACTGTGTCCTCCTACAGGCGACAGCCCCTGCTGTCCTCTTTCTCCACCAAACAAAGAGGCCCCAGCGCTCCCTCTGACCCAGTCTCACTTCTGATACAACATTCCCTGACACGGTCCTTTCTTAAATACTTCTATTTTTATACAAGTGTATGTGCATCTGTGTGCATGTATTCACACATGTATGCTGGTACCTGCAGAGTCCACAAGTGGGTACCAGATACCCTGGAGCTAGAGGTGCAGGCAGCTATGAGCCCTGCTATGGACACTGGACCCTGGACCTCTGCAGAAGCAGCAAACGCTCTTGGCCACTGCGCCATCTCCGCGGGCCACTGTCGCTTTCAATTACACGCCCTGCTCTCCCTCTGGTTACAGGTTCAGCTGACTTGTCGACAGAATGCCCAAAGCTCCGATGTCTTTAATCCTTGTTTTCTCCTTTTCACACAAAGGCAGCAAGCAGTATCAAGAACCTGGAATATCCTGCACCTCCCTGCAAAGCAACACGTTCCCAGCACAGTGTTCAATGCCATGCCTTCCCGCCAGGTGCCCTTGTGTTCTGCTCGCTGATGGCGGAGAACCTGGAAGGGCTGTGGATGTTTTTTCCCATGCGCCTCCTGAAAGGCTAGGTTATCTCATCTCTGCCTTCTCAGTGATAAATTCAATACGTGTTCACAACAAACATTGCATAAATGTTTTTTTGGATGAATGAAGGCTGGGTGGAGGACAGTTTATGATCCTTGCTAATATAAGAGTACTTCCAGTACAATGCTTCAGCAGTCAGCATTCAAGAGAAGCCTTGATTACCAAAGCCTACTAAGTCAAAACAATCTGGTTTTCAGGTATAAGAAAAACTAATATCTGACATTTTCCAGATATTCCAAGTTTAAAAATACTAAAAAATTCAGTCAAATTCAGTGAAGTTTTAGTTCAGTGCTTTGATTAGGCAAAATATCATATTTTACAAAGTTACAAGAACAAGTAAAATGAGCTGTTACACATTTTAGATCTTGATCATAACGTCCCTCTGACTAGTCATCTCCATAACAAGGCCTCAACACCTAAAACTCATCCACCTTCTAGCTAGGACTACATGCTCAGTGTTTGTCAAACCTACTGTACTAATTAGTGTCTGTCAGCTTCACACAAACACAGACATATCTGGGAAGAGAGACTCTCAATTAAGGGATTGCCTTCATCAGACTGTCATCCCAGGGGAGAGTCTGTAAGGCATTTTCTTAATTAATGATTAATGTGGGAAGGCCTAACCTACTGTGGGGACTGCCACCCCTCGGAAGGTGGTCCTAGGTTGTATGTACAAAAAAGCAGTCTGAGCAAGCCATAAGGAACAAACTATTAAGCAGAATTCCTACATAGTCTGCTTCTGCTTCTGCCATGGGTTCCAGCCTGGACTTACTTTAGTGATGAGTTTTAAGTATAAGATGAAAAAAACCCATTCTCCAAAGTTGTTTTTGGTCCATGTCTTATCACAGCAACAGAGAAGCAAACTAGGACACCACCCCTCTGTGACCTCCCAACAGATTCCAAATGGAACAGACTAGCAATAGAATCAGGCTTAAACCTGTCCTTCTAGCTGGCTATACAAATATATGTCAAAGTATGAGAAAAATACTAACACTTCAGCTTGTGAATTCAAAGATTACAGAATGAGCTGGGTGTGGTGGCGCACGCCTTTAGTCCCAGTACTCTGGAGGCAGAGGCAGGTGGATCTCTGTGAGTTTAAGGCCAGCCTGGTCTACATAGCAAGTTCCAGGCCAGTCAGGCCACATAGTAAGACCTTTCCTCAATCAATCAATCAATCAATCAATCAAATTATGGAATCTAGATCTCATTTACCTTATCTTGGGCCTCCATAATACTCAAGACAGGAGGTATAAAAGATCTTACCAATACCATCCAACACACATTTCAAGGGCTAAGGCTGGTACATGAGGATTTTAAGGCCAGCATGGGTTATATGGTGAACATGAGGACACACTCAGCTACATAGTGAGAATCTACATAATTAATTAGGATAGTAATAATTTTGAGAAACAACACAGAAGGACTCAAATCCGCACCTGGAGGAGGGTTGATGTGTAAACCATTCTTTAGACTCCACTGTACAGGAAAGATGCCAGGACTGTTAGCATGGCACACAAATGATCTCCTTGTATGGTCTTCTGGTCGAAGGTCATCCATTTCCACCAGAAAGTACTTATTATCAAAAATCTATATAAGTAAACAGATAAAACTGACCAATGGATTTATGTATATTATACACATTATACACACACGCACACACACACGCACGCACGCACAAACATGTATCTATCACAGATAGACTTGTACTTTCCTTAGCACAATCAAACACTGTTTATACTCACGCTGGATTATTAAAATATTCAATAAACGTTAGTTCTACATCAGGTACTAGTTTAGTTAAATATCTTCATATATTTACTCAGTTTTACTTTTTGTAACAATCTAATGAGGCAGGTACCATTTCCAATTCCATTTTTCAGGTAAGGAAAATGAATTTAAAGAAAAGTAAAGTATCTTACTGCAGGTTACACAGTCCAGGAACTGCAAACCTGAACTCAGTCAAGTATTTGGGTTCAAAGCAAAATTTAGTTTAAGTTAAGGGGTCAACTACATTACTATACTAACTTCAAATGCCAAAAATAAGAACATAATAAATGTCCTCTTCAGACTCCAGAGAAGGTTGATAGGTCTTGGTCTCAGTCTCCTTTTGTCTCTCTTTCTCTGTGTGTGTGTGTGTCTTAAAGATTTCTTTTTATTTCATTACTTACATGTGTGTCTATGTCTGTGTGTGTATATATGTCACATGGGTGTAGGTGCTAAGGAGGAGGCCCTGAAACTGTAATTACAAGTGGTTATAAGCCACATGATGTGGGTGCTGGGAATTAAACTAATCCTCTGTTAAAGGCTCTTAACCACAGAGCCTTTCCTCCAGCTTCCAGCAAAGATTTAAGACTACTTACAGGCTCAAAAATCTCTCAGTGCTCTGAGAATAATCTTCCACTAAGACAAAGAAAATGTAAATCTCATCAAGTCAGATAATTAAGCATCCTAGTAATTATTCCCATAGTTATAATCCACCTTGGGCTCTACTTTCAGAAAATGGGCTTCTGCTCTGGTCCTAAGCCAAATACTTCCCATTACACAAGAACTGCACCTTGACAATGTGGTCACTCTTAACAAGAGCCTTAATTTTGTAAGCTGTTGAAGAGATTAAAGTCTCAGTCCAGAACACACAGCTGTAGCTACCCTAATGGTGATGCTAATTCTGTGACCCTACATGCCTCTCTATGCCCCTAAAACCTGTCCCTGGTTAGATAAGCAATGGCACTGCCTGGATTCATACTTGATAAACATGGGCCCAAATACTAGTCAAGTCCTTTCTGTTATACAAAGTAAGGCTTGCCTCTAAAGAACGTTTCCTTCTCCTACTTTGGTGCTCTGGCTATGCTCTGCTTTGGCTGTTCAGGACTGCTAAGCTCTGAAGAAGAAATGGCGCAGACACACGAAACTGGACAATACAATACAAATATATAGAAGAGATCTGGCTTTACAGTGAATTGTATTAGCATAGCCTCAAGATCAAACTACCACCATTTCCTCAACTAGTCACCCTGATGGCAATTCTTTCCAGAAGAAAATTACTCCCATTTCACCTTAGCAATTGTAGCAGGAGAAATCCCAAAGGGAGACCATGGGTCCACAGCTTCCAATTTCATATTTACAGAAAATTCATGGGTTCCAATAACTTGCTTATCCTGAAATGTATATAACAAAAAAGAGTAAAAATAAAGTATCTTTGACTTAATTTACCCTCATATATAGCTGACTACTTGTGATGGTTAATCTCCATTGTCAATCAGATCATCTGAATCTGGATCATCTAGGTGACAAGCTCTGGGTGTGTCTCTAAGGGTATTTCCAGGGAGGTTTAAGCAAGGAGAGAAGAACTATACTCTGACCGTGGAGAACACCCTATGAACTGTGGACCTGGACTTGTTGGAAAAGTGGGGAGTGAGCTGCACACCAGCACTCCTTTCTCTTTGCTTGCTGATTGCATGTTTGCTGTAGCCAGGCACCTCAAGCTCCTGTCTCCATACTTCTCAGCCATGACAGCCTCCCTCCCTTCAAAGCAGGAGTTAAAATAAACCCTTACTCCTTAGGTTGCTCTTGTCACAGGCATTTCATCACAGCAACAAGGTAATCTAGTTAATTAAAATAACAGAGCTGTCAAGCTTCTGGTACATCATCCTGTAATTTTTCTTCCTGGGAAAAATCTATTCAGGACAAAAACAACTACTCATGTAAAACATTCCTCTCTCCGTTTGGAATACAACGAACACCCGTAAGAAAGATTACACTTATTTCCTAACTAGTTAAGGTTATGTAGTTAAGACTGGAAAAGAAGACATTCAGGTAGCTTTAAGAGGACACTGAGAGAAACCCAGTTAACTGCTGGAAAACAAGGCTGATCATAATCTCTCCAGTTTGACCCCTCCTTCCCACCACAGGCCACTCTCCTGCCTCCAATGGTTACTTTCCATTCTTTATCCTCTAATTGCTACTATCTACTATAAGGAGAAAATTTGTATTTATCATGAGTTTCTGTTTTTACCTTAAATAAGTAAGAGGGCAATGGCTCTTCCTCTTCCTCTTTTACTTTGGCCAGAATCTCTTGCCAGTCAGCTTCATTTTTCAGGTGCCTGATGGCTTTAGTATAACAAAACAGCATGTTTTAAGAGGAGAAAACCTATAGTTTTAACTTCTGAAATCATTCACATAAACATAAGTACTTTCTACTGTGGGTTAGAGAAAGTTCAGGATTGTTTCACCACCACCACCCCATCCCCGCAAGAGGGCAAGGTTTCTCTGTGTAGTTCTGGCTGTCCTGGAACTTGATCTGTAGACCAGGCTGACCTCGAACTCGGGGATCAGCCTGCCTCTGCCTCCCAAGTACTAAGATTAAAGACATGCACCACCACACCTGGGTTTTTTTCTTTTATGGGTGAGGGGTTCAGGTCCACCTTCATACAAAAGAACTTGTACCCTAATCTCAGTATTGGACTCTGTTTAAGAGGCCAGAAAATGAAAGTTTGTTAAAATCTCTACAGTAAGAGCAGAAGTAATGCTGCAGCCCACAAAATAATGCAACAAATACTCAAACTGGACTACATAGTTATAAATGCAAGTAAGGATAAAATATTGGTTAGGGGAAAGCCTGAGGTATAATCAGTAGTGTATGCTAAACTCTAAGTGTAATAACAAAATCAAAGAGAAATATACACCTAATGCAATTACGTTGTATAATACAAAACATTTTTATGTGAATTAAGGAAGGTTTTTATAATATGTAGAATACATTTTCAGCCTCAAAGATATTAATAATAAAGCAATAACAGAAGTTTACAGAAAAGTATTATGTTACTCTTTACCTAGTGGGGGCTGAAGTTCATATCCTTGCTGAGCAGCCCAACCAATGTGATGAAGAAACGGATCTAAGTAATACAACCAGTGTTCAAAACCGTCACAACTTTCAAGTCCTTCATAACGCAGCTTCAGCCGCCCCCCAATGTTCTCAACAACAGTAACAATCCAAGTGCTTAAAGAGTCCTGAAAAGCTTGGCATTCTAGTCTGGATCCTGGGGCAATGAGGTCTAAAGGATTCCTTCCATGACGGAGCTGTAGGTTAGAAACATGAAACGGCAGGGGTTAGTGTTTCTTTTTAAGAGTCAAGTTCTAAATTTTCCCAAACTAGTCTTCATATAG
The DNA here is from genome assembly GCF_049852395.1 of Peromyscus maniculatus bairdii. Lineage (NCBI taxonomy): Eukaryota > Metazoa > Chordata > Mammalia > Rodentia > Cricetidae > Peromyscus > Peromyscus maniculatus. The sequence goes on along the minus strand of NC_134860.1, from coordinate 4,700,959 downwards.
TTTTACTCACCCAAACACTGGCATTAAATTACATTGTCTACAGACCGTCTCCCACAATATCACTTTTGGATGATATGAAAATGTTTATCATAAAGAAAATCTTACTTATAACACAGTAAAATTATTTTAACAAATATCTCTAAATTATTATTTCATTTAGTATAATTTTAAAAATAGAATCTTGTCTCTGATTATGAAAGCAACTATGATCACCATTAAAGAGAAAGTCAAACATGCCTACCCTCTTTTAGAATCCTAAAGACCTAAAAAGACCAGAGAATAGTTGGTATAAGCACTACACACAAGTCAATATCCACTTATGCTTCTCTTTGTTCTTTTTTTTTTAAAAAATATATACTGTTTTTATTGATTAGATCACAGATGTCAGCTTCTCTACCTTTTAGACTGTTCTTAGTATTTTGATCTAAAGAGCAATAATGTGTCTACTACTGATGAGATTTTACTTGTTGTCCCCATTCCACTTGTTCTCATGAACGGTAAGAACTTCTGGTTACAGCGAAAGGAAAGGAAAATTTAACTATCTAGATTTTTTACTAAGAAAACTTAGAGGCTACATAAATGGCTCAGCAGTGAAGAGTACGTACAGCTCTTATAGATGACTTGAGTTTGGTTCTCAGTATCCATGTCAAGTAGCTCACAACTGCCTATAACTCTAGCTACAGAGGATCTGATGCCCTCTCCTGGCCTCAACAAGCACTCCTACTCAGGTGTACAAACCCATACTCAGACACACACAAATATATACCACTAAAAATAAAATTGTAAGTTGGGTATGTTGTTACACATCTTTAATACTAGAATTCAGGAAGCAGAGGCAGACAGATGTTTGTGAATTCAAGGCCACTGTGGTCTACATAGGGAATTTGAGGCTAGCTAGGCAGTGGTAGAGCACCCCTTTAATTCCAGCACCTGGGAGGCAGAATCAGGTAGATCTTTTGAGTTTGAAGTCAGCCTGGTCTACAGAGTGAGTTCCAGGACAGCCAGAGCTACACAGAGAAACCTTGTCTCGAAAACACCAAAAAGTAAATAATAAAATAAATAAATAAATAAATAAATAAAATAAATTTTACCATCTAGATATGTATTTAAAACTACAATAAAGAATAGGCGGGCTGGAGAGATGGCTCAGCACCCATATGGCCGCTCAAAACTATCTGTAACTCCAGTTCCAGGAAATCCACCACATTCATACAGACATATAAGCAGGCAAAACACCAATGCACATTAAGGACCTCTGTGAGTTCAAGCCCAGCCTAGTCTACATAGCGAATTTCAGGACAGCCAGAGCTGGTGCAGAGAAACCCTGTCTTGAAAAAACAAAGACAAGAAGGAAAGAAAGAAAGAAAAATAACATCAGATTCCCAGCACCTATGTAAGTTGGGTGTGGAGGCAGGCACCTATAATCCCAGCACGGGGGAACAGGGCTAGAGGACCCTGAAAGGCTCGCTAGTCAGTCAATCTAGCCAACTAGTGAACTCCAGGACAAGGGAGAACCTCTGTCTCAAAAAATAGAGGAGAGCAATTGATGAAGACACCCAGTGTCAACTTCTGACCCACACGTGCGCTCCACACACACATATAAATATGCGCGCGCACGCGCACGCGCGCACACACACACACACACACACACACACACACACACACACACACACACACAGAAAAATAAAAAAAGAAGAGACTAGAGGGAACTTAATTTATACAGTAGTTACCTTGGGTTTAAGTCCCAGAATATAGGAATGAGGATGGAGTTAAAGAAAAAACAAAACAAAACATTAGTGAACTTGTTCCAAAGTCATCACTTAACCACTGCCCCCAACCTCCATAGTCTTGGTCATCCTGGCACTCATTATACAGACCATGCTGGCCTCAAACTCAGTTTTTCCTGTCTTCCTCCTGAGTGCTGGAACCAAAGGTATGAGACACCACTCCCAGACTACTTAATTATTCTTATCATTCACTGTTACATATTTTCCTAGTATAAACTGCTCTGTGAAGCTTTCATATCTAGATGTATAAAAGGACAAATGAACAAATGGAGGAACACATTAATAGTTATAAGTTTTAAAATGGCAGAATCATGATCAATGCAGGGCAGGATATTTTATATGCTCATTGTTCACAACCTCATCCATCCATCCAACCATCCATCTATCCATCCATTCATTCATTTAATTTTTACCAGAAGTTCAAGATGTGCTAGGCCCTGGGTAAGAATAAAAAATTTAATCTGAGTACAAAAAAAATTTAAAGTTGTTTGAAACAGTGTTCACAAATGGGCATGGAAGTATCTATTAGTAGAACCTCAAAAGAAAACTGATTCAGAAGCTTCTCAGATACTGAGCAAGTCAAAGTACAACTTCTGCTACGAAGTCTAAATGCTCGTGCTTACAACTCTAAGAACAACATTTCTCTATGCTCTAAGGAGTAAATTAGCAGTTAATGTTGGATTTCTTGCAAAGGTTTTCCACAGTGGTTTAAGAAGCAGTTGATACTTACGCCCTCTAGCAGAGACACAGGAGGACTACAGGCTCCTCTCAGGGTCTGCTTTAGAAATGCACCCCAATCAGACACTTTATCTCTGATGCCTAAACAAGGGAAGAAATAGTTATTCCTCATGTCAGCCACAGAACACAAAGAAGCCTGACATATAGAAATGGCTTAAGGGTGTGTTTATCACTTAAAAATCAGTGTATTGCTTCTTTGAGAGCATGAAAAGATCAAACAAAACAGCTACAAAACTTCCCACTCTCCACTGAGCCATGTGCTCGTTAGTTTTTGTCGCCTTGACGCAAACTACGGTCATCTGGGAAGAAATCCCAATTAAAAAATGCTTCCATCCCACTGGCCTGTACACTAGTCTGCGGTACATTTTCTTGATTACTGACGGGTGTGGGAGGGACCAGACCACTGTGGGGTAATATCCTTGGGCAGGTGGTCCTGAGGTGGGTAAGAAAGCCAGCTGAGCAAGCCACAGGAATAAGACAGTATAACGTTCCTCCATGGCCTCTGCTTCACTTCCCACGTTGGCTTCTCTCAATGAACTGTAGCCAGAGATAAATGTATACCGAAGAAACCCTTCCCTGCTCAGATTGCTGTTGGCCATGGTCTTTATCATAGTAATAGAAACCAAATTAAAACAACTACTCTCTGGTTAGCTCAATAAGAATTATAAGTAAAACAAAGACTATGAGTTATATATAAAATAATTCCCTTAATTTTACAAAAAAAAATAAAGCTTCATTTCTATTATAAAAAATTTCAAACATGAATAAAAAATACAAAAAGCGGGCTGGATGTGGTGATGCATGCTTTTAACCCAGTACTTTGGGTAGTTAAAGCAGATAGATCTCTATGTGCTCAAGGCCAACCTGAACTACATAGCAAATTCCAGGCCAGTCAGGGCTACATAATGAGACCCTGTCTCAAAAAACAAACCAACAAAAACATACACAGAAAAAGGTATAATGAATCTTCATGCACCCTAGCTTCAACAACTGTCACCTCATGCCTATACGTTTCATCCAGAGCAAAAGTTAGCAAACTGCCTTGTGGGCTAAGTCAAACCTGCTTTTTATAATAAAACTTTATTGGCACATAGCCATGCTGACTGTTGGTGTTTTGTCTGTGGCAGCCAGCTTTCAAACTGCAAGGGTAGAGAGCAGCAGCTATGACAGAGACCCTATGAGTGACAGAACTAAAGCCTTCATTATCTGGCCCTGAGCAGATCATTTGCCAACCCCTAGCAAATACCCTCACAAATTCTACTGCCACCCAATCAAGAATTACTTAGAAGCCAATTTTAAACATCATATAATTTTATCCATATATATTTCACTAAATATTCATAAAATAACTTTACTTTTTTTTATACATGTGAGTAGTTGCCTCAGTGTATATCTATGAGCCACGAACATGCAGTGCTCATGGACAGCGGAAGATGATGTTGGACCCCCTGGGACAGGAGTTACAGACTTTTGAAATGTCATGTGGATGCTGGGAATTAAATCTGGGTCCTAAAGAAGAGCTGCCAGTGATCTTAACTGTTGAGCCAACTCTCCAGCCCCAAAACTTTTTACAAAACCAGAACATCACATGTTTAACAAGTTAGTAATTTTTCAAAAGCAAATGTCTAGTTTACATACAAACTCCCTTAATTATATCAACTGATTTTTAACTTATTTCATCACATTGGGAACCACTTTAAGAACCATACACTGTCAACAACTTGTGGTTGAAATTCCATTAGTCTGTAGATTCATTCTCCTCTTTCCCTTCTCTCAATTTTCTTGTAACACACTTACTGAGACACACTGCCTCTTACCTTATATAGTTTTTTAGATTCTGTATTCATTGGCTGCTTCCTTACAGTGACCAGTTATCCCACTGCCCCCATTTTTTCTCATCTTTTTACTCCTGTGCGTGCGTGCGTGCGTGCGTGTGTGTGTGTGTGTGTGTGTGTGTGTGTGTGTGTTAGTAAGGACTGAACCCAGAGCCTTGCGCTTGCATACCAGGCAAGTATACTTCCACTGACACGAGTTAAGCCACCAGCCCTGCCCTTTATATATTCTACAAATCAAGATTTAGAGTCAGAACTGATTTTTCTGGAGAGGAGAGAGTAAAAATATTTCACAAGTGGAATTATATCCTTCCCCAAAGAGGCACATAAGGTCTAGTTGTCTGTCCTGTGTCTTAGTTAGAGTTTCTATTGCTATGACGAAACACTATGACCATAAAGCAAGTTGGGAAGAAAGGGGTTTATTCAGCTTATACTTCTACATTGCTGTTCACCACTGAAGGAAGTCAGGACAGGAACTCAAACAGGGCAGGATCCTGGAGGCAAGATCTGATACAGAGGCCATGGAGCGGGTACTGCTTACTGGCTTGCTCCCCATAGCTTGCTCAGTCTGCTTTCTTATAGAACCCAGGACCACCTGCCCAGGCATGGCAACACCCATCATGGGCTGGGCCCTCCCTCATGGATCACTAATTGAGAAAATGCCTTACACTGGATGTCATGGAGGCATTTCCTCAACTGAGGCTCCTTCCTCTCTGATGACTCTAGCTTGTGTCAAGTTGACACACAAAACCAAGCAGTACATTCTGTAACATTAATAGCTTTGTTAAAAACTGTATGTGCATGCATGTGTTGTGTGTGTATGATACAACTGTGTTTACCTATAAGCACACATGGGAGGCCAACAGAGAATGCCAGGTGTCCTGCTATATAACTTTTCAACTTATTCCACTGAGAGAACTTAAATTCTCTCTGTTTTACATACAACTCTTATTAAACTAACCAGACAGAAATGTCTTAGCTTGGTTCCTATTGCTATTTTTTAAGTAGGCCAGCTAGCTAGCAGTTTAGGGCTTTTCCTATGTCTGCTTCCCGCTGTGCTGTGCTAACAGGCTTGTGACCATGTCCAGCTTTTATGTGGGTGCTGGGCTCTGAACTCAGGCCCTCAGGTCCGCAGGGCAACCACTCTTCCCACTGGCCCATCTCCACAGCCCCACAACTTTACAGTCACTGCACAGATACACGGCGCTGCACTGGGGGCTGAAAACTGTAAAATTCCATCACTCTTTGTTCATCAATTAATCAAAATATTTCCATAAAAACCTCTCTTTATAAACTATTTGGTGAACTTGAAGTAAAATGTATGAAAAGAAAGCAGGCTAATATGGATGATTCTTTCATTCTTTCTCCATATTTGCTGACTTTTAAAATAATCAGTTGGTTCCCTGGCATTTTCCAAAGGCCAGCAATGAAGTTTTCATTTACAAATTGTACTATGAAGTCATAAACAAATGTATGTTCACAGTCACTGAAGTTATTGTCCTTATTAATAATCAAACTGTCTCTTTAATCAGAGGATGTCTCTTCAAGTTGGGTCCTGAGTCCTTCTGATAGGACAGTCATGACAGTATGGCAAGATATTTCTGACTTGTTTGTCATTTCCTGACCCGAACCAGAAACAACTACTGCTCTAAGGAACCCCTATATGTTTCAGTAAAAATAGTATTTAAAGTCAGATTTGGTAGCTCACAAATCTAGTTCCAGAAACTGAGAGGTAGAGGCACAAGGATTAAGAGTTCAAGATCAGCCGGGGGGTGTGGGCGTGTGGGGGGGTGTTGCACACCTTTAATCCCAGCACTCAGGAAGTAGATGCAGGTGGAACTCTATGAGTTTGAGGTCAGCCTGGTCTACAAGCAAGTTCCTGGACAGCCAGAGCAGTTACACAAAGAAATCTTGTCTCAGGAAAAAAAAAAAAAGTTCAAGATTGTCTTTGGTTATGTAATGAGATTTAGGCAATCCTGGGCTACACAAGATCCTGTCTCAAACAACAACAACAACAAAGATGGTATTAAAGATCGTAAGAGAGGTGTTGTGGGTACAACTGCAACTGCCACTGGGTTGTTTCCAGGCCTTTTCAGTGTCTAGAACTAAAAGAATCTCATTTGCTGCTGCTTTAAAAGATCATGTACATATGTAACCTCATCTATGTAGGTTATATTTCTTTTATCTCAAGCCGAAGATCCTAGTTTTCAATTAGATGCTATCATTTTGCTTTATTTCAAAATACACCAATAACTATTTCAAATACAACCAACAGGATGATCACTGAAAACAAAGGATTTTGCTTTGATCCCTAAAATACACTCCTATATTAGGAATGGACATGCAAATCTTATTTTAAAGTATTAAAAAGTTCTGTGGCCATCCCTCAAGTTCTATCTACACTCAGAAAATTTTATTTTGCTTTGTGAAGAGTTGCTTTTTAAATTTCAATGTTTTTTCATAGTTACATTCAGAAAATCTATCACCTTCATTGTACTCCTCTGACATACCTTTTCTATGATTTCTTTAATTTCTTAAAAAAAAAAAGTCACAAACACATTCATATGCTTTCTTCCTCTTATAGTGTATTTCCATTTTCTTCCTTTCTAGTTTTTGGGTTTTTTTTTAACATTTAAATTTTATTTAGCTAATGTGCGTGACTGCGTGCATGTGTGGGTGTAGGCCCAAGGTTGATGTCAGGAATCATCCTCAATCCATCTTCCACATTAATCAATAAGGCAAAGTCTCTCAATCAAACTCAGAGCTGGCCAACAGTCTTTCTAGCCAGTTTATTCTAGGGATCCCCTGTCTCTGCATTCCAAGGCTTGAATTACAGTCAGATGGCCATGTCCCATGAGTCCTGGGAATCCAAATTCCAGTTTCCATAATTTCATGCTTGAGCAGCAAGTGCCTAACCATTAACCAACCCCCTGCCTTAAAAAATGTGTGTGTGTGTGTGTGTGTGTGTGTGTGTGTGTGTGTGTGTGTGTGTGTGTGTACATATTCTGAGTTGGTAGGCCAAGTGGTGGGTCATTCCTTGGCTACATTAGATATACAAGAAGATGATTCTTCTTATTGCTGACTGAACCACTCAGCATAAAATACCCTTTCTTTTTTTTTTCCTATTGTTTCCTCACCTAAATTTTATCTGTCACATATTAAGACTGAAACTCTTGCCTTGTTTGCTATTCGTACTTGTCTGTACACCTTTGTCCATCCCTTTATTTGTCTGACTCTTTAGAAATCTCTGTTGGGGCTCAAGAGATGGCTCAGTGCTTAAGAGCACTGGCTGCTCTTCCAGAGGTCCTGAGTTCAATTCCCAGCAACCACACGGTGGCTCACAACCATCTATAATGAGATCGGGTTCCCTCTTCTGACCTGCAGGCATACATGCAGGCAGAACACTATGTGTAATAAAGAAATAAATTTTAAAAAAAGAAGAAATTCCTGCATTTAAGACAAATGTGAGTTATGCTTCATAAGCCAATCTGATTTTTTGCTTTTAATGGAAGAGTAAGCCCATTTGTTGTTCTTATTGACACAGTGTCCTTGGATTTGTCATATTACTAAATGTTAAATGAATTACTTGTGTATGAATGTCATTTTACTATATGATTTCTATTTGAATATACACTTTCTCTCTTTAAACCAATGTCTTGATATTTAGATAGGTTTCTATTTTCTACTGCTTACTTTTATGCTAATACATTTATTTATCTATATAATTCAGTGTGTGGTGTATGCGGCAAGACCCCATAAGTATGCATACAGATATCAGAGAAGGACATAACATATCATTCAACTTTTTTTACAAATACAATCTATAACCAAACCTGAAACACTATTTTAGCCAGGCTGACTAGTTATCAAGCTTATAGGACTTGCTTGTCTCTGCCCCAAAACTCTAGAGTTATATGGGCCTGGTTTTAACATGGGTGTTGGGAATTTGAACCCAAGTTCTTTCACTTTTACAAGTAATCTTACCAGCTAAGCCATCTTCCCAAGCCCTATACAAATAACTTAAAAAATATTTTTTGAACTTTTATACAAAATCTCACTATGTAGCTCAAACTGGTCTCACATTCACATCCTTCTTGCCTCTGCTAACTGGGTGTAGAGACTAGAGACATGTGCTACCATGTTTAGCTCACAACATCTTTATACAATAACATTAGTCCTTTCTATTTGGGGATGAGTTTCTTATTTATGTTGTGGAACAGAATATTTGTTAAACTATGTAAAGATGAGTTGCATTTGTTTGTATTGTAGAATAATTATTTAACTATGCAAAGATGTGTTGCATTGATTTAAGCTGCATTTATTTAACTATGTAAAGATGTGTTGTTGTTTCACCTTGCCTGCCTAAGGCACCTGATTGGTCTAACAAAAGCTGAACGGCCAATAGCCAGGCAGAGGAGGGCTAGGTGGTGCTGGCAGGCAGAGAGCAAAGGGGGGCCAGCCAGCAAACACACTGGAAGCAGGAAAGCAGGATGAATAGTATCTAGATGAGGTAAACAAGCCTCACAGCAGCACACATATTAATAGAAATGGATTAATTTAAGTTAAAGAAAAAAAGCTAGCTAGAAACAAGCCAAAGTTAAAGCATTCATAATTAGTCCATGTCATGATTTGGTGGGGACTGGCAATCCAAGAAAGCCTGCTACACATTTATTTCCTTTTTCTCTCTAAACAATACTGAACTTGGATATGTTTAACCTCTTTTTTCTTGTCTCCTTCAATGTTTCATCTCAGGTAACATTCTTTTACTTCCAGTTAACAACTTAAAAGTAACTGATTAATTATATGGCAATAAAGAAAACAAACAGAGCTGGAGAGACGGTTCAGCAGTTAAGAATTCTTACTGCTCTTGCAGGACTCCAGTATGTTTCCTAGCACCCACACAATGGCTCATCATACAGAACTCCAGTCCCAGGGGATCCATTCAATGCCTTCTTCTGACTTCTGAAGGTACCAGGAACACACATGGTACAGAGACATACATGCTGGCAAAAACACTTATACACATAAAATAAATAAATCTTAAAAAGTAAAAATAAACCCCCAAATACTAAGCTTATACCACTATTCACACGCTCTCCTCCACTGCCCCCATTTGTTTTTTAGCAATGATACTCTATCTACATTGTATTCTTATATGTATCAAGTGTCTCTTTATAATAATAAAAATCATTCATTTGGTTTTCTGAACCTCATTTTTTTGGGAGGGCAGTTTGAAGACAGTTTCTCTGTGTAGCCCTGGCTGTCCTGGAACTAACTATGTAGACCAGGCTGGCCTCAGAGATCTATCTATCTGCCTGCTTCTGTCTCCAGAGGGCTGGGATTAAAGGCGTGTACCCCCACTGCCTGGGCTGAACCTCACTCTTTAGTGGATTCCTTATGAAAGGCTCATGGGAACAATATCCCTCAAATTCCTAATAATTTGTACAGGGTTTTTTGACCAGAAGTTCATCTTGGATAGCTATAAAATCCTCTCATTCTCTCTTTCACTGTATTTCTTAAGTGATGAATGTTAACAGCAGCAGCAGCAGCAGCAGCAGCAGCAGAGAACAGATGAAAAGCATAATCTTGTGACAGAATACACACTGAACGTAAAGAATTTCTTCATTTGTCCTATGAAAATCACACAACCTAAATTAAGGGATGCATAAGACAGACCCAAGTTGGGGGGAGATCCGACACAGTGCTTTTCAAAAATGTCAAAATAAAGAAAGACTAAAAAAGCTAACGAGATACAACAACAAAATGCCAGATGATCCTGGCCTGGATCCCAGACCAGAAACAGAACTAGAGAATTGCAAATATTCCCGAGATTAGAACACAGTGAGCACTACTGGAAAACCTAGCCTATCTAGCCCCTAAAAGATGCCCAAGTTACAAAAGACAAAGTGTGAGGACCTAGTCCACATTAAAGGAAACTTTTTTTCCAAGACAGGGCTTCTCTGTGTAGCCCTGGCTGCCCTGGAACTCGCTCTGTAGACCAGGCTGGCCTCAGAGATCTATCTATCTGCCTGCTTCTGTCTCCAGAGGGCTGGGATTAAAGGCATGTGCCATCATGGTCTGGCTTAGATGGAAACTTGTTCTTGACACATGCATGACAGCAAAGAACAGCATGTGACGGAGAGATTTCCTTTCTTTCTAAAAATGTTAGCATAATTAATAAAAGGACAGAAGGTCTGAAGACTAAATAATAGCATTTTACCAGATTTACTTTCCTCCCCCTCCCCCCCCCCCCCCCAGAGCTGAGGACCGAACCCAGGGCCTTTGCTAGGCAAGCCCTCTACCACTGAGCTAAATCCCCAACCTCCAGATTTACTTTCTTGATTTTGATATTTTACTATACTGCTCATGAATGTCTTATTTTAGAAATACATTAAAGATTCTATGAGTAAAAAGGGCATCATGCTTTAAGTCAATTCCCAAGTTCTTTAAAAGAAGCCTGTGTGGATAGAAAGGACAAAGCAAATGTGGAAAAATATCAACATTTGGGAAAACTTCACAAAAAGTAAGCATGAATTTTTTTATACTATTCTTACAACTTTCTTGTAAATCTGAAACTAAATCAAAGAAAGAAGTTATAAATATAAAATGTCACTTGTTTTCTTGAATCGGCAATCTCTCTCCCATCTTTATCTCCTCCTCTTAAAATTATTTATTTATTTGTTTGTTTATTTTACATTTTCTTACTTTATTTTAAATACAAGAATGTTTTGCCTATGTATATGTCTATGTACCAAATGCATTCCCGGTGTCCACAGAAGTCAGAAGAGGGAACTGGATCTCCTAATATTAGAGTTATGAGCTACCGTGTAGGTACTGGGAATCAAACCCAGGTTCTCTGCAAAAGCAGCCAATGCTCTAAGTACTAAACTACCAAGCCACCTCTCCAGTCTCTTCTCCCTTTTAAAATCTTTCTTTCTCTTCCTTCCTCCCTTCCTTCTTTCTTTTCTTTCTTTCTTGGCCTTTTTATTTCTCTCCAATTTAACTGATGGCCTACTCTAAGTAGGGTATCTTCTTGGAACAGAACTTCAGTTGGCTCATTTTAGTTGATATTGCCATGTACCTATAATCCCAGCATTTGGAGGGTTGAGGCAATGAGGCTTGCCAAGTTTGAGGTTAGCTTGTGCTATAGAGTGAGACCCTAACTAAAAGGAAAAAAAAAAGTTTGTAATATAATTTGTAAGATTACTTATAAGGAGAGAGAAAAATAAAAACAGAACTTGGGAATGGTATCACAGGCCTGAAATCTGTTATGTGGGAAGATTAAGGCAGGAGGTTTTCAAGTTCAAGAGTCCCCTAGACTAAAAAGAGTTAGACTCTGTTCTCCACATAAAAGGTGGTTAAGGGGGTTGAGTCTATCAATCTGGCCTTCAATCAGGTCAGGTACGGTGGCATATGCCTGTGACCTTAGCTCTCATGATGATAATGAGTTTGAGGCCAATCTCAGCTACACTGTGAGTTGTTGTCTCAAAAGAACAAGGACTAGGATCTATCTAGGAAGAAGCCCTCTTTAATCACATGTATAAAGCCCTAGGTTCAATCCTCAGAACAAAAAACAAAACAAAGCAAAAAACAACAACCAGATCTCCAAGACCCAAACTCAGACAGCCTCAGTCTGTAAGGATGAGAAACTATGGTCTTGATGGCCATCAAAAAAACTGAATGGTTTAGAGAGGGAAAAAAATAATAGGGAAATGCAGGACCAGAGGCTCATTTGGTAGAGTGCTTGCCTGGAGGGCACACAACACTGGGCTTGAGCCCCCAACACTGCATGAGGTCTGGTAGCAAATGCTTGGAATGCCAGCATTCATAAGGTAGAGTAAGGAGGATGAGCAAGGTCACCTATGATACATAGCAAACTGAAGCCAACTAGAGCTCTATGAGACAATGTCTTATAACTTAAAAATAAACAATAAATAATAAATAAAACAGAGGCTCAGCAGTTAAGAGCACTGACTACTCTTCCAGAAGACCCAGGTTCAAGTCTCAGCACCCACATGGCTGCTCACAAGCAGCTGTAACTCCAATCTCAGGGGATCTGACCCTCTCTTCTGGCCTTTCTCTGATTATAGAAGAACAAGGTTCATTCCACTCAGATGAGCTGGCCTCTGAAGAAGCCTTAGTCACAGGAAGATCCAGAAAGACTAGGCCTCAGGGCACAATCCTCACCAGAGCAGAGAGAGACAGCCCAAAGGGAAACCATAAAAAGTGTGGCCAAACAAAAACCTGGTAGTACATGCCTGGAAGCCCAGCTACTCAGGAAGGAGAGGCAGGAGGATAGCAAGTTGAAGGCCAGCCTGGGCTACACAGTTTATAAAAGCATAGCTTAGCCATATCCTGTCTCAAAACAAACAAAAATTTTAATTGGGAGAGGGGGCTGGAGAGATGGCTTAGCAGTTAAGAGAACTAACTGTTCTTTTAGAGGACCCAGCACTTACACAGCAGCTCTCAATTGTCTAACTCCAGTTCCAGGAGATCTGACACTCCCTTCTGGCTTCAGTGGGGCATCCCTATATACATACACACACACACACACACACACACACACATACACACACACAGTTAAAAAAAAACTAAAGTGAAAATAAGATAAATTATAGATAATATGATTCACTTTAAAAACAGGGAAATGAACTGTTACTCCTTATTAATTTTTAATTAAAAATGTTAGCCTTTGCCTGGCAGTGATGGTACATGCCTTTAATCTCAGCACTTAGGAGGCAGAGGCAGGCGGATCTCTGTGAGTTCAAGGCCAGCCTAATTTACAATGAGTTTTGGGACAGCCAGGACTACACAGAGAAACCCTGTCTTCAAAAACCAAAAAAAAAAAAGGGGGGGGGGGAGGCTATCCTAAAAAGCTGTGTAGATCTATGTAGGATAGCCTGATAAGCCTCAAGACTGGCCAATCTAAACTTCCTTACAGCACTATCCCATCACACCTTGAAAGGAAATCTTTTACTACCTTCTGGAGCTTCAAGAGTCTTCTTATTCTGCTCACACCACCCAATGGGGTAGAGGCCAGCCTTCCTGATGTCACACCAGAAGTCTGCTTTCCGGTCTTCCCCATAGCCTTCATAACGGAGTAAGAGTAACTGCTCACAGGCAGTAACGACAGTGGCAACCCAGTAAGTTTCGGGATCTTTTTTCACAGCTACCTCCAGCTTCATCCCAGAAGCAAAGCCATTTTGCAAACGTATGTCCACCTGAAGAAAGAAATGTTATTAGGCACCAGACAAATGTATTACATGAGTGTTTCTCTGCCCAAATTCTTTTCTTAAAGATCTAACATTTCTGAATCACTAAATGCTTATAAAATCTTCTCAAAGGAAACCTGAAAAATTCCAAGTTTAACTCATAACAGTGATCTAAACAAAACAAAAGTAGCTACAGGGATCTGTCCCACATGACAGTGATGGAACTTGTATTTTCAATACAGTCTATTATGATTATACAAAGTATCTTCTAGAAAGCATATACATTACTAAACAGTCACATTTTCGTATCCTTAAACTTGTCTTCAGGAGTGATTTCTACATCATTCAACAACAACAACAACAACAACAACAAACTTTAGGAAACTATAAGAGGGAAAAAAAGCTATAAAGGTAATAAATCAGTAGCATTAGTAATATTACACACAATATGTAGGAAGCCATACCTCCAGTGTCAAAGTTCATGCTTCTGTCAGCTATTTTAATAAAATGTTCCAATTCAGATAAAAAATTATATAGTGACAAAGGTATGGGTTAGCAATTCTTAAGTACATTAAAATTAAGTATATAAACGCACTGTGGATAACGGCAATCACTGTGGGAGAAGTTACAAATTTAAAAAAAGTACAAGAGTGGACATTCTGGCACACACCTTTAATCCCAGCATTTGAGAGGCAGAGCCAGGTGGATCTCTGTGAGTTCGAGGCCAGCCTGGTCTACAGAGTGAGTTCAGGAAAGTCACAAAGCTACACAGAGAAACCATCTCAAAAAACCAAAAGAGAGAGAGAGAGAGAGAGAGAGAGAGAGAGAGAGAGAGAGAGAGAGAAGAAAGAAACCACACACAAACACACACAATATCTAATCTCACCAAAATGGGGGTGGGGGGTGGACTGGAGTGTATCCTGTCATTCTGGACTGGAATCAGAAGTATCTAAATAAGAATATGACAACTGATAGGAAAGCATTATAGACTTGGACATGAGTGCATGTATGTATTCCTTAACTCCGAACTCAAAGGACTACAAATATATAAGTAAGCAAATTTAGTCCCAAATCGTAGTTTTTACATATCATCTTCCAATAAACAAGGGCAAGGGATCATAGAGAAACTACTGGTTACAATTCTGGAAAAATAAAAATGAAGTAGAGCCTGAAATGTCTTGTGATGTCAAAGAGAAATAACCAAAAAGGTATGGGGGGGCATGTTAGAAGGAAACAAAAGATAGCTAAAAGAATCTCTCAATGGTCACAGTTGACAACAAAAGATAAATACAGGAAAAAATGGGCAGGTAGTTCCCAACTACAGTCCCAGCACTCAAGAGAAAGAGGCAGGAGGATCATAAGCACCAAGGCTGCCTGGACTACATAATGAAACTTATCTAAAAAAAAAAAAACAAACAAAAAAATGGAACAAAAATAACTGTCATCAGACAAAAATCATATAAATAAGCACAGCAAACAAGAATTATTGATACTAAAGCTACTATGATAAAACACAATATTTGCATAATCTCAAAGGATCACTCTATAAGATTCTTATCAACTGCAAAAGGCAAAACAGTAACACTATAATGAAGAAAACTGACACATATCACTTTAAATTTATCACAGTAATATAACTCCTAAAACATCAATACTGCAATTGCATACACTTGCCTGACACCATACAAGAAAAGGACTTTATTTCCTTTGGCATGCTTGACATATCTGTATATACTCAGTTTAATCGTGAGGGGGGGAAAATCCAAACTGAGAAATACTGCACAAAATAACTGACATGTAATATATATTCGTTAAAAGAGTCAAGTTCATGAAAGAAGAAAGAGTGATAACTGGAGGAGACTCTGGATATGACAAAAGGGTCGATGAGATATAAAGGTCCCTGCCACTAAGCTTGATGACCTGAGTTCAACCCTGGGAGAACTGCAAGTTGTCCTTTGACCCCCAGGCATGCACTGTGGCATACCCACATAAATCCATGCACACAAGTAAGTAAAAATGTAATAGAAATTTGAAAAACAAATGGAAATGTCAAAATAACTGGAAAATGAAAATGAAGTCCTGAAATGAGCCAAAGAAACAAAGTCCCATGATGTTGCTTTTTTTAAAATAAATCTATAGTTAAGAAAACTATGTATATAATAATGTGAAGTTCACCTTCAAAAGTTGTTTTTTTTTTTTTCACTCAAAAATCTAACACATGCCCAAAAAAATTTTACACTGTTACTCTAGGGTAGGTCTAGACGACGCTAAGAACTGATGGGTCTCAAGATTCAAGATAGAGCATGTTGACTATCAGTTACTTCTCAAGACTCTGTTTTGTATTTTCAAGGAAACCACTACCCCCGATATGCAGGAAATTTCCTGGAGCCAGGGCTTTGGAAGTCATTCAGCCTTTAAACTGACTCAATCAAATTTGTGGGGCCATGACTGAATCTTGCCAATAAGAATTTCAGAGTTCAAAGTTCAAATACCAAGGAAGCAAGAGTTTCAATTCTAAGAGCACAGGCCCCCTCTCCTACCACCCATGGCCTCACAGCTCCTGCAATGCCTCAGCCAGGGGCTCCACTGAACAAACTGAAATAAGTCTTTTTCTCTAATTTTAAGAATTAGTGGGCTGGAGAGATGGCTCAGAGGTTAAGAACACTGGCTGCTCTTCCAGAGGTCCTGAGTTCAATTCCCAGCAACCACATGGTGGCTCACAACCATCTGTAATGAGATCTAGTGCCCTCTTCTGGCCTGCAGGGATATATGCAAACAACATTGTATATATAATAAATAAATAAATCTTTAAAAAAAAAAAGAATTAGTACTACTGATAGAGATTGGTCTGCCTCTGTCTACTATTCAATAGAAGACCTCCATCTCCCAAGTGGCCCCAATGTAGCTTAGGAGCTTAATTTCTCCTTGGAGAACACTGAGCTCAGACAGAGAGCACCTTAGCTTGTGGGTTTGGCACATTTATTTACAGGTATTATGCAATATCTCAATCCTCATTTACAATGCCAGGGAATTTTTGTGAAAAATAAAATATTCTGAAACAGAACCACATTATTAGATAATTGCTTTTTCCATTATTTTACTATATCCTTAATGAGCCCTAAATTTAAAAATAATCCTACCCAGTCTTCCTTTCTCTCCACACTATCCCTTCCATCCCCAATTTAAAAACCTACAAAACTGGATGTGTAAAAGATATTGTCCATCATCAAAAAACATCCCCACAACCCAAAACTTACTTTCTTATAGTGTTAACTCTGCATTTTTAATCACCCACCTGCCCAGCACTGGGATTACAGTGTGCGGCCATGCCTGACTTTTTATGTGGGTTCTGGAAATCTGAATTAAGGTTCTCATACTTGTACATTAAACATTGTATTGATTGAGCCATCGTCCCAGCTCCAGGTGTGGTTTTTTTTAAATGTTTTATTGGTATATTAAACAATGGATTTCATTTTAATGTTTTCCTACATTTGTATCAGTGTATTTTGTCTACACACACACACACACACACACACACACACACACACACACACACACACAAAATGGTCAGATTTTCTTGATGA
Organism: Peromyscus maniculatus bairdii; assembly: GCF_049852395.1. Taxonomy (NCBI): domain Eukaryota; kingdom Metazoa; phylum Chordata; class Mammalia; order Rodentia; family Cricetidae; genus Peromyscus; species Peromyscus maniculatus. The sequence continues at coordinate 4,683,806 of NC_134860.1, read as the reverse complement.
GGGTAGCAGGAAGAAAGAAAAGAGAAAATCATTTAAATTTTTTCAAATATCTTAACTTAAAATAATTCTGAGTTCACTTATGCAGAAAACAGTACCAGGGAGTAGTGTGCTGCCATAACAGGCCTGACCATGCTATTTTGTGGACTAGGGAAGAGCTTGTGGCTTTAGACTAGGAAAGTGGTTGAATGCTATAAACAGGGATTAACCAAGTCTCCTCCTAAGAATTTAAAAGACAACAGCACTGAGAACAACGTGGACTATGGAGGCCCAATTCCAGAGATTTCAAGGGAGAACAATGTTATCAACTGGGATAGAGACCATTCTTAGGATATTTTGACAAAAATGTGGCTGGCTACATTTTGCCCTTGTCCTAGGAGTCTTCGGAGCTAACTTTAAGTGTTGTGGACTAATTTCATTGGCAGAAGAGAGTTCAAGACAGCCTAATACTGAGTCTGTAACTTATTTGAGGAGAAAGGGTACCAGGAAATTTAATGTTGGAGCCATGGCTTGTGCTGAAAAAAATAAGGAGAAATGGATTAAAGGGAGTAGTGCCCTCGGGGCAAGGCCTCATCCAGCTAATCCTAAAACTTGAGAAAAGAAAAGGCCTAAGGCAGCAGTTCTCAGTCCTTTGGGGCTTGTGTGCCCATTTCACAGGGGTGGCAGATCAGATGTCCTGCAGATCAGATATTTACTATTCATACAGTAGCAAAATTACAGTTATGAAGTAGCAACAAAAATAATTTTATTGGTTTGGATTACTCTTAGAATTCTGCCCTGACTCCAGCTGCATGACCGCACATGCGCAGTTCAGGAGTTAAGCAGAGGGCCTTGCATCTTACGTCATCAGTGTGTGTGCATGACATGGTCACGCAATCAGCACATGCATGGTGTAGCTCTGTAAGCCCGCCTGTGCATGTTCACCGGGAACCCTTAAAGAGCAGGACGCAGGCCCCACCCTCTCTCTGTTCTGCTCCCTCTCCCCCCCCCCCATCTTTCCCTCTCTCTTCTTCTCCCCCGCCACCCTTCCTTCTCCTAATAAAGCTCTGATACTGGGTAGTCCTGGCCGTGCCTTGTGACCTTTCCACACAGTAACCAGCGCCAATAACCAGTGCTGTCTATCATTCTTTCAGTTACCACAGCATGAGGAACTGTATTAAAGGGTTGCAGCATTAGAAAGGTTGAGAACCACTGGCCTAGGGAATTATCTGTTCCTAAAAATCAACTGCAAATCAAAGCTTAGGAAAATGTAACTCAAGAAGGAGGTCAGGGGATCAGGTTCCATCCCAAGTGTCAGTAGAACTTAGAAGCATCTGCCACATAGTTCTGGCTTTAGAGTCAAGGATAAAGGATAAAAGGGTCATGGAAACACCAGCCCCCAGAGGTTAAGTAAAGCCACTGGGGCCAGGTGTGTGGCAGGCCCAGAGACAGCACTGTCATAAAGCTGTGAAAGTGAAGCCTGTGCTGGAGACCCTAAGATGCTGAAGATGCCAGAACCATGGGATATCTTCCAAGGAGAGCTGCAAATAGAGAATGACACCAGCCAAAGAGAGGTGTGTTGGAGTCAGCAAAGCTGGAAGGGCAGAGCCATATAGGCCCTTTGACATCAGAACAAGGTCTGGAATTTGTCCTGTTAGGTTTTGGTCTTGCTTGGTCCAGTATTTCCTCATTATGCCCTCTTTCCTCCCTTTTGGAATGGTAAAGTATATTCCTTGTTATTGTACATTAGAAGTATGTAATTTGCCTTTTGATTTTATAGGCAGTTATAATTAAGAGATTGACTTGAGTCTCAGAAGAGACTAGACTTTTAAACTGTCTTGAAACTCAAAGACTATAGGAACTTTTTTTTTTTTTTTTTTTTTTGGTTTTTCAAGACAGGGTTTCTCTATGTAGCTTTGCACCTTTCCTGGAACTTGCTCTGCAGCCCAGGCTGGCCTGGAACTCACTTTGTAGACCAGGCTGGCCTGGAACTCACAGAGCTCCGCCTGCCTCTGCCTCCTAAGTGCTAGGATTAAAGGCGTGCGCCACCACTGCCCGACCTATGGGGACTTCTGAAGTTAGACTAAATGTACTTTCACTATGATATGGCTATGGGCCTATGGGGCCAGGGAGGTGAATGTGGTAGTTAGAATGAGAACGGCCCCCAGAGGTTCATATTTGAATGGCTAGATCCCAGTGGTGGAAGTGTTTGGGAAGGATTAGGAGAGATGGACTTGTTGGAAAAGGTGTGCCACTGGGGGTAGGTTTAACGTTTCAAAAGCTACACAGTCCCCAGTTACTTCTCTCTCTGCCTCATGGCTGTTGTCTCAACAATATGAGCTCTCAGCCTGCCTGCCACCCCACTGTGATAATCATGGACCTCTGAAACTCTAAATCCCAATAAATTCTTTCTTAGGTAAGTTGCCTTGGTCATGGTGCTTTGTCACAGCAGTAGGAGAGTGACTAAGATACAATACAAAGATGAAAAGAAAAGGGGCAAGCTAGGCATGGTGGCAAACACCTGTATTCCCAGCACCAGGGAATAAAGCAGGTTGATCTTTCTATATTTGAGGCCAGACTGGTCTATACAGCAAGTTCTAAGACAGCCAGGGTTACATAGTGAGACCCTGTCTCAATTTAAAAAAAAAAAAAAAAAAGTCAAGAGGTGTTGCCTACATGTTTAAAGGATGCATAGGGAACTGTGGTGGAGCCTGTCTCTTCTAGATAATCCTCCCAGCTGAATTCTTCTTCTGCACCAGGCCCAGAATCTACAAAAGAAAACAACAACAAAAAGTTGTATCTCCAAGTAAATGCAAGGTATATAAACAAACTTACTGTAGGACAAATTCATTGATTTTTACACATACACCAAAACAAAAAACAAAAAACAAAAAAAACCCACAAACAAAAAAAGCAATTTCTGTTTTAATGTCAAGTTCCCTAAGTGCACTGTCCGCCAATTCAACATAACAGTCACTCGATATATTCTCTCTTGCTGGGTGTGGTGGTTTGAATAGGAATGAACCTGTAGGCTCATGTATTTGGATGCTTGTTCATGTTACTACTTGACAGGGATTAGGAGGTTGGAGTAGGTGTGGCCTTGTTGGAGGAAGGGGGCTGGGGATGGGCTTTGGGGTTTCAAATGCTCAAGCCAGGCCTAGTGGCTCTCTCTCTCTCTCTTTTTTTTTTTTTTTTTTTTTTTTTTTTTTTTTTTTGTTTTTCGAGACAGGGTTTCTCTGTGTAGCTTTGTGCCTTTCCTGGGACTCACTTGGTAGCCCAGGCTGGCCTTGAACTCACAGAGATCCGCCTGGCTCTGCCTCCCGAGTGCTGGGATTAAAGGTGTGAGCCACCACCGCCCGCTGGCTCTCTCTTTCTTTTCCTGCTGCCTATCAATCCGGATGCAGAACTCTCAGCTGCCTCTCCAGCACCATGTCTTCCTGCATGCTGCCATGCTGCCTGCCATGATGATAATGGACTAAACCTCTGAACTGTAAGCCAGCCCCAATTAAATGTTTTCCTTTATAAAGAGTGGCCATGGTCATGGTGTCTCTTCCTAGCAACAGAAACCCTAACTAAGAAACTGGGGAAACAACAAACCCCAAGTTTATATAAATGGATCCTATGAAACTAGTGTGAATATAAAACTATTCAAATTACTTTGGACTCAAATATAGAATCTAATACCAACATGTAGGATTCTTAACAGACATTTCAAATTTAAACTGTGAGCCTGATTCTGGGTATTCTGCAACTGAGTAAAAATACTACTAGCCAATATATTCACTCCATCTAGAAAGTGTGAACTTACTTTTGGCTCCCCTCCTTTTTTATTCAGCCCTGACATACAATTCAATGAAGCATATCCTACCTCTATTTCTCATGATGTCCATTGCTATGTACAGAGCAAGGCCTGTCTATATATCTCTTACCTTTCACTCATATAAGACTGCAAAGGCTCTACAGTATCTGACCTACCCTTCCACTTTTTATGAATCAGCTCACAACTCCCTGTAAATTCAGCTCTAGGAGACCTGATGCCCTCTGGCCTCTGTGGGTACTACACTCACATGTACAAATCCATATATAATCACACACATACACATAATTTAAGATTAACCCCAAAATCGTTTTAGAGTGGGAAGCTAGAAGCTTCTTTCTTCATGACTAGTTTTCACATTACTAGAAAGTGCTATGTAGGCTGTTGAAGACAAAAGTTATCAATAATTTTACTCAGCCATTGATCCAGTAGGTTTCACTACCAACTTATTGGTTAATATGTACACACTGGAGTGGCCAACCTATGACTGGTCCAACTTGAGGCCCATGCCATGAGAGGGAGCCCATGCCTGACATTGTCTGGAGGGCCAAGAACCAGAGGCAGGACAGTCCAGAGACCCAGGACAGAACCAAATACAAATGGCCAAAAAAAACAAGTTAATGAAATGATTCCTAATGACGTTCTGTTGTACTCATAGATTAGTACCTAGCCCAACTGTCATCAGAGGGGTGCCATCCAGCAACTGATAGGAGCAGATGCAGAGGCCCACAGCCAAACACTAGGCAGGGCCAGGGAACCCTGCAGAAGATGGGGAGGAAGAATTGTAGGAGCTACAGGGGCCAAGGACACCATGAGAGCACGACCTACAGGATCAACCGAGAAGGGGTCATAGTACAGAGACTGAAGTGACAAACATGGACCCTGTGTGGGTCTGAGCTGGGTCCTTTGCGTGTACCTTATAGTTGTGTAGCTTAGTGTGCTTGTGGGACTCCCAACATTGAGGGGTGGGGGGGTCTCACTCTTCTGTACATAAACTAAATTTTTAAAAAATGCAATTAAAAAACAGTGTAGTAAGAAAGAGAACTAGGAAACTCTTCATGGTAACAGAAGAGTTATGTATCTTGACAGTTCAGGAGGATACACACATGACAAAAAAATAACAAAGAACTAAGCAGTTTATGCTAATTTTGTATTTTATATTATAGTTGCATGAGAGAATAGAAACTGAATGAAGGGGAGCATGGAACCTGTTGACACTATCTTTGCAACTTCCTATGAATTCAAAGTATTTAAAAACAATTATAAAGTAATCAGCAAAATTCAATTATTTGGAAAATGAGGTCTGTTCATAAAAAACTTTTTTTTTCCCTAGCAAACAGTAGTTGTAGTCTCTAGTGCCAGGTTCTCTGTCAGGCCCAAGAGACAGCAATGAAAAATGTATGACTTCAAGGAGCTTGCAGGTTAGCAGTAGACAAAGTAACAAAGGCAAATAATCTGCATCTACACACTGGAGAGGGATTTAAGAGAACCAATACCTGCATCCAGCTGCTGCTCCCCACTCATCTCCACAGCACATGGGCTATCTCTTCCCCAAACAATGAACAGGTTGAGGCTCTGCTATGATATGAAGATGATCTCAAGTTTCAAGTTTCTGTCCAGCGGGCATCCAAGGACCTAAATAAAAGTGTTTTAAAAAAAGTTACAAACATAGCCAGAATTCAAATGTGTTTCCTTATTCATAAGACAGTGTTTGACTGGGTTGAAAGGTAAGAGAAAAGAAAATCACTTAGAAGACATAGGATTATGGGAGTGGGGAGGTGACATCTTTTCCATATTTGAAGTTTGTCTAATGAATATGGATATACAGATATGTGTGTACAAGAGGACTATAAAAGCCTTGATAGCTAAGGATTACAATAAATTGTGACTGAAGAGATGGCTCAACAGTTAAGAACACTGGTTGCTGACTACGGGACTCAGGTTCAAGTCCCAGTACTCACATGGTGGTTTGCTGTGAGATGTTCTGTATGCCGTAAATGTGTTGCTCTGATTGGTTGATAAATGAAACACTGATTGGCCAGTAGCCAGGCAAGAAGTATAGGCGGGAAAAACAAATAAGGAAAATTCTGGGAAGGGGAAGGCTGAGTTGGGAGACACCAGCCTGCAGCCCAGGGAACAGCATGTAATGACACACAGGTAAAGCCACAGAAAACGTGGCAACATATAGATTAACAAAAATGGGCTGAGTTTAAGTGTAAAAGCTAGTCAGTGGTGAGCTTGAGCTAATGGCCGAGCAGTTCTAATTTAACATTAAGCCTCTGTTTGTTCATTTGGTTCTGAGTGGCTTTGGGACTACAGGACCTCGGGAGCCTGGTAGGACCAGGAAAACTTCAGCTACAGTGGTTCACAACCATCTGTAACTCCAGTTCCAGGGAATCTGGATGCCTTCTGGCCTATGTGGGCATCAGGTGAGAAAGTGGTACACAGACATACATTCAGGCAAAAAACCCATATCCATAAAATAAAATAATTTAATGAAGATTACAATAAATTAATATATGTATGAGTCCTAACCTTTAAACTTAGTATCATGGCTTCTATCTACAAAAAAGCTAATTCTTCCATCCATAAAACTTCAATACCTAAGAGAATCACTCCAAAGTAAGTTTGAAACCCATTTCTGTTTTAAATCAGCTTTACTGGTCAGGCATGGTGGCACACACCTTTAATTCCAGCACTCAGTAAGAGACAGGCAGATCTCTGTGAGTTTGAAGCCAGCCTGGTCTACATGGCAAGATTCAAAACAACCAGAGCTACACAGTGTGAGAACCTGTCTCAAAAAAACAAAACAAGCCGAGCGGTGGTGGCGCACGCCTTTAATCCCAGCACTTGGGAGGCAGAGCCAGGTGGATCTCTGTGAGTTCGAGGCCAGCCTGGGCTACATAGTGAGTTCCAGGAAAGGTGCAAAGCTACACAGAGAAACCCTGTCCCGAAAAACAAAAACAAAAACAAAAAAAACCAAAACAAAACAAAAAACAGTTTTACTGGAATAGTACTTACACATCAAAATTCACATTTTAAATGTACAGTCCAGTAACTTAATTAAATTTATAGAGGATTTAGTTATTATCATACACCAGTTCAGAATATTTGTGTCACCCTGAAAAGAGACTATGTTCATGCACATTAACCACACTACAAGGTGAATATCATCATCATGAGCTCATAGCACAAAACAATGATCACATCTGCCCTGAGCCAATAGCTAGTAAGCAGCAAAACCAGGCTTTTAACCAAGAAGGATGTCTACATTTCATGTCCTCAAATACTATATTATCTCTCAATACAATGATATGACTTTGAACTCTTCTTTTGTTTGTTTGGTTTGTTTTTTGTTTTTTTTGTTTTTTGAGACAGGGTTTCTCTGTGTAGTTTTGGTGCCTGTCCTAGAACTCGCTCTGTAGACCAGGCTGGCCTCAAACTCACAGAGATCTGCCTGGCTCTGCCTCCTGAGTGTTGGGATTAAAGGCCTGTGCCACCGCCACCCGGCTGACTTTGAACTCTTGATGCTCCTGACTCTTCCTTCTGAATGGTAGGATGCATGGCTGTTATGGTTAATTCTAAGAAAAGAAGTTCAATAAATATTTACCAGGTGGTTAAAGAAAAAAAAAAACCACTAAAATATTTGAATTTGCACACCTATTCCAATTCAAAAGATGTATATACTTTTAAAGTATACTGTTAAATATGGTAAATACTGTAACTAGATGTCTCATTTTTCAAATCTGCAGCTCTAACTCTGCTCCTGGCAGGTAACAGCTACTGAAAGTCACTCTATTTCCTGTTCCCAGAAGTCTAGATTTCTATTGGCCCTTCACTCTCAACAACACTCAACCATCATTCCCTGCATACGTCTGTTTTAGAGAGTATATTAAACTAATGTCCATATTTGTCAAATAAACTTAATTTTCAGGATAAAAATCTTCTGTTGATTTATTAAGCTGTTTCTCCTGATTATTTTTATTGTTGGTAGTCTACTGCTACATGTCTAAAAAGATTAAAAATTAAAGTCTGACAAACTCCAGGTTTTAACGATTTCTGACAGACAAATCTTAGCCACCTATATAATCTAAATTAAATCTGACCAAAATGTAATCTTTTTAAGATTATGTAAATTCAACATAGCAGCATCTGTCTCAGCTCAAAAAATGGTACTAATAACTGCATTAAACACCTAAAATTATTTCCTCTTAGAGACAGGTTCTTCTAATGCCCAGGCTGGACTTTACTTCAGGGCTTAAGTGATCCTCTAGGAAACCTCTCAAATACTATCACACTGGCAAACAATGAGAAAATGTTAAGCAAAAGATGACACAAGACTATAAACGTGCAAAATATAGCCATTAAAATTCTGGTTTGTTTCGAGACTGTGTCTTTCTATAGAGTCCTGGCTGTCCTAGAACTCACAATGTAGACCAGGTTTACCTTCAACTCAGAGATCTGCCTGCCTCTGCCTCCCTGGTGCTGGGGTTAAAAGGCATGTGCCATCACATCCAATCATTAAAAGTGTTATTAATGAAACATTTTTATTCTCAAACAAATCCCAAAGGAAATGTTTTACTTGATTTGATATGCTAATTCTTTAAAGGACATGTACATCCAAAAGGGGCTGAGGATACAACATAGAGATAGATCATTTGTCAAGTACAGAGACCCTGGATTTGACTCCATTAACAAGAAAACAGCAATAACAAAATAACAATAACATACACATACATATATGACTTGGAGTTGGTAAAGCATTTGTCAATCACAAAAGAACATCCTGATTCAATCTCCAATACTAGGGGTGCGCGCGCATGCAATGCTGGGGATGTAGAACTGCTGTCAGTAGCACATGCCTGAAATTCCAGCACTTGGAAGATAGACAGGACCATCAGAAGCTCAAGATTTACATAGAAAGTTCTAGACTAGGCTGTGTTACATGAGACCCTATAATTTAAAATAAAAAGATAAAAGTAAATAGTGTTTTTAAAATTTGCTTTGCTCCTATTAATTAAGACAATATATACACTAGTTACAGGACATGGAGAAATAAGTTGATGCTGACTAGGAAGCTTCCCTCCCTGTAGGCTAGCTTTCATAGTAACAGAAAGTGTTGTGAAGACTGGTAGGGGTGGGGGGGTCATCAACAGTCTTACCCGGCTGTGAACCCTGTGAACTGCAATAGGGACAGGCAAGGCAACATATGCCCATGGATACAATAGTGGCATGAATATTATGGGAATAATCAACTGTTTCCTCATTGGATTTAAGGGCTGCTACACAGGCAGAAACACTGCCTGGTACTGTAAATCTGGCCAAAAATCTATGGCTGGGAAGCACACATGACCCAGGGATGTACCTATTATTATTACTTTGCTAAATGAACATAGTATCAAATTGCTAATTTGTATCTCTCTACTCACAGATTAGTGAAGCTTTCAGATCTCAGATCAAATCAGAGAAAACTATGCAGTGGACAGTGGTTAATATGGAAACTCACAACTGATCAAAGTGCCAAGAAGTACTGGTGGCATGCTCAGTCACAAATGGACTGTCTACTTTACTTATTGTTTTATTTTTAGTCTATGTTTATGAGTGTTTTGTCTGCAGGTATGTGCCTGAGGAGGCTAGAGGAACTGGGTGCTGGGAAGTGAAGGAGGAAGGCCAAGTGCTTTCTCTGCTTCTCTGAGCTAGCAGGTTTTCACCCCAGCATTTGGCTCCTGAATCTTTATCAGTGAAATTGAATGATTGCCATTTAGATAAAAACAACAGTTTATGCTAGCTGGATTTTTGTCAGCTTGATACAAACTATATTTCACCCAAGAAAAGGAACCTCAACTGAGGAACCGCTTCCATCAGACTGGCCTACAGGCACAATGGGGCATTTTCTTGATTAATGATTGACATAGGAAGGCCCAGCTAACTGAGGGCAGTACCACCCCTATGCAAGTAGTCTTGGTTGTCTAAGAAAACAAGCTGAGCAAGTCATAAGGGGCAAGTTAGTAAGCAGCATTCTTCCATGGTCTCTACTTCAGCCTGCCTCCAGGTTCCTACTTGAATTGCTGCCCTGATGATGAACTGTGATTTGGAAGTGCACACCAAATAAACCCTTTTTCCTGCCAAGGTAATTTTGGTTATGGTTTTATCACAGCAAGAGATAAGAAAACTAGTCCTGAGACTTCTGGATTAGTTACTTTTTTGTTGCTGTGATAAAATACCATGATCAAGGCAACTTATAGGATGAGTTTATTTGGACTTATGGTTCCAGGGAGATAAAAGTCCATCATGGTGGGGAAGCAGAGCAACATGAAGCAGGCATGGTAGCAGGAACAGGAAGCTGAGTGATCATTTCAACGACAAGCAACAATCTGGGGGGATGGGGAGCATACAAAATGGTAGAACAGAGACAAACAAACTAGAAGTGGAAATGGGACAAGGCTATAAACTCTCAAAAAATGTTACAGAAAAAGCTAAAAGAGGCAGGAGGCCAGAAAGTGCTACTTTTAATTAGGTGATCAAGGTCTTAGTTCAGGGGCCATGAGCCAACAACTGAGGGGAAATAAGGAAATAAATCATATGGATACCTGCAGAAACAGAAAGAAGTGTAAAGACCCTGAAGCAGGAGCTTGTGTGGATGTCAGAGACTACTATGTTTGTAAAAGAATGATAAAGGCTGAGACACCAGGAGATGAACTCAAGAAGGGTTCAGGGAATCACATTACATAGGACTTATAGGCATGTCCTTCCTATTGGCACACACTTTTAATCCCAGCATTTGGGAGACAGGTGGATCTCTGAGAGTTCAAGGTCAGCCTGGTCTGCATAGTGAATTCCAGCACAGCCAGAACTACACAGTGAGACCTTGCCTCAACCCCCCCCACCCCCAAAAAAGAACTATAAAGATTTGGACTTTGAGGAAGCCCCTGGAGATTTACGAGCAGAAGAGAGATATAAACTGACCTTTTCAAGGAGCCACTCTCTAGCTATGTTGAACAGTGTTGAAATAGACTTTAAGCAAAAGCAGAAACAGAAAGATCAATTTACAAGATACTGGAAGAGTCCTGGTGACAGACACTGGTGTCTAGGTTGAGGAAAGGAACTGTGAAAACACTGAAGGGAGTAAGATGGATGAAGAGAGTAAGTTTTGAGCCTAAGCATGGGAAGGATGATCTGGTACGAAGACCAGAAAATTTGAAAGGTAAGAAAAACCACGAATTCCAAAGAAAATGAGGGGAACATGCCTGGCTGCTTTCATCACAACTAAAGCTGTGTTCTTTGAGCTTTCAAGGAAATAATGCCAATTAGCAGAAATGTAACTATCTACCTTACACGTGTAGCATTTTTGGTTTATAAGTTATTTTCATAAGCTATGCTCCACCTGAGTATAATAAAGCCATTTAAAAACATCCAGAATAGTGATCTTGGGGGGGGGGAGGTGTCTTTGGTTTTTCACTGTGGAGGCTTTCCTGTCTTCCTCACTCCCACCTTCCACCTCACCTTCTTTAATGGACTATCCAACCAGGAAGGGAGGAGTCTCCACGCTAATCACTAAGTCATGCTAACTTTAAGAATGTGGAGGATTTTTATTTTATGTGTGCCGGTGTTTTGCTTGCATGTGTATCTATGCACCACTCATGTTCCTGGTGCCCCCAGAAACACGAGAACTGGAATTACAGCCAGTTGTGAGCTGCCAGGTGGGTGTTGGGAATTGAACCTGAGTCCTCTGGGAGAGCAGTCAGTGCTCTCAACTGCTAAACCATCTTTCCAGCCACTATGCTAAAGTTTTTAGGCCTCAATTTTGACACAAATTTTCTAATAAAGATCCTTGAATGTCAATTTTTCTAAGCTTTAATACACATTTTAAAGTCTCAGGTATGCTGGGCGGTGGTGGGGCATGCCTTTGATCCCAGCACAGGCACGGAATCTACACAGAGAAACCCTGTCTTGGAAAAAAAAAGTCTCAGGTATAAAAATACTATATTAACTACATAATAATAATACTGGAAATCTAGTTCTGATCAATTTATAAGTCCCTAGTTCACACTATTAAGTGTGAGTATTTTACAACCATTTCCACAGCAATTACTAATTAATATCTACTTCTATAAAATTAAGATTATTAAATTATGATTTTGAAATTTTCTTTCACTGTATCTAAAGATGACATGCATTTTAAAATCCTTTATTTATCCTACTATTTTGTAAGCTAGAGAAATGATAAATCTCTATAGTTAATATAATCATATTTTTCATAAATTAAAAGTTTTATTTATGGATACCATTAACAGGTACACTTTTTTGTTGTTTGCTTTTTTTTTTTTTTTTTTGGTTGGTTTTTTGAGACAGGGTTTCTCTGTGTAGCTTTGTGCCTTTCCTGGAGCTCACTCTGTAGACCAGTCTGGCCTCGAACTCACAGAGATCCGCCTGGCTCTGCCTCCCGAGTGCTGGGATTAAAGGCGTGCGCCACCAACGCCCGGCTGTTGTTTGCTTTTTTAGACAGGGTCTCACTGTGTAGCCATGGCTAGCTGAGCCCAGAATGCTCTGTGCAGACCAGATTGGCCCTGAACTCACAGAGATCCACCTGCCTCTGCCTCTGCCTCCCAAAAGCTAGGATTAAAGATGTACACTACCACATCCAACAGATAAACACATTTTTTAAGAAAATATGTCTTGTTCTAATGAAATAAAGAGAACTATAATTCACCAGAATAAGCACTGTCAAAATGTACCAATTTATTATTAAAGGATTATATAAGCTGGGCTGCTTGGTAACTGTTATCAAAAAAAAAAAAAAGCAAAGTAGTAGTAGTAAAGTGCCCTCAAGTGAACTGGATGGCTCTCAAAAGTAGTAGTACAAACTGCCAATAAATATATTTAAAATTCTGACCAGGCAGTGGTGGCACATGCCTTTGATCCCAGCATAGAAACTTGATTATTTGTACTAAGCAACTGGCAATTTTATATTTAGTACTTAAAAATTAATCACAGGAGACAACCTAGATTACTAACCGTGGTGGTTTGAATGAGAATGACCCCCATTGGCTAATGGTTAAATATTTGATCCCCAGCTGGTAAAACTACTTAGGAAGGAGTAGGAGCGAGACCTTGACAGAGATGTATCACTAGGCAAAGAGCTTTGAGGTTTCAAAAGACACATACCATTCCTAGTGTTCTCTCCCTCCTGCCTCTCAGAGGTGAACGCCCAGTCACGCCTGCCACTGCCATGCCTTTGCTCTGCCATAATGGACTCCAAACCTCTAAAAAAATCACGAGCCTCATTAAATGCTTTCATTTATAAGTTTCCTTGGTCATGGTTTTTTGTTGGTTTGTTTGTTTGTTTTGTCACAGCAATAGCAAACTAAGACGTTGACTCAGGTTATTTAACTATAAGAGCTGAGCTACAGACAGAATAAAACAGAAACCTGAAATAAAGCCCTCCAAATGTTTTTGATGCTCAAGAATGGGCCTGTTCAAGAACTGACCTCAAACTAAAAATACTCAAAAGTCCTAATGAGTCCTAGGAATTTATGTGATTGCTTCCACCTCATGAAGAGCTATGGATATGCTCAACTGAGCATAGGCAGTCTCCCACCAAAAAAAATAGAAGACAACTGTTGCAAGAGAAGAGGATGGAGGGGCTGGGAACCCTCTGAATATCACAATTAAAGATAAACTACACAGAGTCAATTAGGGCTGGAAGCTAAGTAGTCCAAGTAGGACTTCTAAGGCTGAACAGCAATAAGAGGCCCTGGGCCAGTTAAGTAAACTATTACACCTCAGTGTCCTGTCTGTAAGATGGAGATAGTAACATCAGCATCTATCTCATTAAGTTATATAGATTCTTCAATTCAGTAATACAGAAATTTCCAACACAGAGGCAGAAAGGATGATGGCTCAGCAGTTAAGAGCATTTTCTCCTCTTCCAGAGGATCTGGGTTCAATTCTCAGCACCCAAATGGCAGCTCACAACTGTCTGTCATTCCAGTTCCAGGAAATCCAACCCTCTCTTTTGGCCCCCATGGACACTAGGCATGCATGTGGTGCACAGTCATATATGCAGGCAAAACATCTAGACACAGAAAGTATAAAATTTGAAAAAGTCCCAGCAACATAACCCTCAAAGATACTAGCTATAATGTTTAAAAGACCCCTAGCAGAGCAAATATTTCCAATTTCAAAGAGCATTCCTAGAACATAAAGGTTTGAGATTCCTAGCAAGTATCTTTTTAACCAGTCCCAGTAGAGTTACATGGTATATATTTTTTTTTAGTTACATACATTTACTTATTAATTTTTTAATGGAATAGTACTGAATTTAGAGAATAACCAAGCTAAAAAGGTATCGATGTGAGAAACGGTCATCAAAAAACCATTTAATCAGCAAGGAAAACTCTCAAACAAAACCTTTGCCCCCAAGGGTGTGGAGAAGCTCTAACTTATCCCAGCGGCTTCCAAAGGAAAATGGAGAGCAAACTGTACTAACTGACATCTAAGGTCCTTGGAGGGCTGCCTTCCACTCATCATCTGCCCAGGAAAGTCCCGGTTGCTGCTTTTACTTGGTAACATTAGGGACACAGAAAGTTTTAAGAGATTTATGCCACAGAGTTTAAATATTTTAAAACTAGACACATATACTAAAGAATTAACTCACTGCAATGTTTTTTTAAGAGTTTAAGAACCCCCAAAAGAAAAGTACTAGTAATTTGTAAATGTGGAGACCTTTTGGAAAGATTTCTGCCCTTCAAAATCATTACAGACTTTTCTTAAAAGGGTGTCCTACAGAAAGAGCAAATAACAGCCAGTCCCTCAAGAAGGCATCCCAACTCTAGAATAATGCTGCTGCCGCTAGAGAATAACATGGTGAACAGCCACTACACACCACTGAACCATTAGGTCAAGGACTACAAAGCTACAAAACACTTAATAATGAACAGGTGTAAGTTATTTAGAAAAAGTATATATTTAGAAAACAAGTCTTCAGTGGCTTTAAGATTTTAAACTAATGAATCTCGGGTTATTGTGGGATATACTATAGAACATGTTAAATCTGAAAAATAATTCAGTGCAAAAGATTAAATAGATCTCAGAGAAAAAACAGACAAAACTATTCTAATTAATTAAGGATCTAATTTATTCATATGCAAAGTATAAAACCAAAATTTTCACTAGGAAAACAGCTGTCTACTTACAGGATACTTTTGTTGGTCCTTTATTAGAATTAGTTACATGTTATTACTTGATTTTATAGACTTTTAATACCCATATATATTATTGTGGTTTTTGGGGTTTTTTGGGGTGTGTGTGTTTGTGTGTGTGTGTGTGTGTGTGTGTCCGTCCTCAACACTAGAAGTGCCTATGTTAAATAGGGATTTTTTGTTAAATATTTACAACTTTTAACCAAGTTTATAACAATAAATGATTCCTTCCACCTCTACTTCTCTCTTCTTTCCCTAAAGACAACTGGGGTTTACCATCTATAATAAATTCTTATTCAGGCAAGCTTAAATACCAAGATTGCCAATTTTCTAAGACTAGGATTTACCAATTCTACTTTCTAGAGGTAACTACAAAATTACATAACTTTTAATCCTAATATTAGTGACTATGCTGGTAATGTTTTCATGCTTTATAGGAAACATGTTTTCCATAAAGCTTTCATGTTTTATTTTTTAAAATCATTTTTACAACTATAGCATGTCTTTCAGTTTTAGACAAAATTATAATTGAAAAAGATGTGTGAAATCAGAAAAGCTACAAAGAAATTAAAATTTCATTATTTGCAAATGAACAACACAAAAGGAAGGGGCTTAGCTGGGATAGATGATTGGCTCTTACTTTCTCTCCAAGAGAAAGAGTACTGCCTACGAAACTCTTGACCTATGCTTCAACAATAGCTATTTTGTAGGAAATTATTTTGAAGGACAAGATGGAATTTTAATTTGTTGCATTTAAACTGTTTGGAAAACAAATGAGTTGGCCAAAGCATAGTGAATGGCTCAGGACAAACACCATCAACAAGTAAAGTCACAGCAGGGTGGTAGTGGTGGTGCATGCTTTTCTTTAACCCCAGCACTTGGGAGAAAGAGGTAGGGGGATCTCTGTGATTTCAAGGCCAGCCTGGTCTACAGAGTGAGTTCCAGGACAGCCGGGGCTATACAGAGAGACTGTCTCAGAAAACAAAACAAAACAAAAAGAAAAAAAAGAAAAGAAAAAGAGGGGGGGGAGGGAGAGGGGGGAGAGGGGAGGGGAGGGGAGGAGAGGGGAAGGGGAAGGGGAAGAAGGGGAAGGGGAAGAAGGGGAAGGGAAGAAGGGAGGGGAGGGGAGGGGAGGAAAGGGAAGGGAAGGGAAGGGGAGGGAAGGGAAGAAGGGAAGGGAAAAGTAAAATCAATTCAAAGAACACGTCTGAGGCATAATGCTGTTCAGTTTCAGTCAGCTTGACACAAACCTAGACACATCTGGGAAGAAGGAGTCTCAGCTGAGGAACTGCCTCCACCAGATTGGCCTGTAGGCAGGTCTGTGGGACAGCATTTTCTTCCTTCCTAACCTTCCTTCCTTCTTTTGTTTTAGTTTTTTTCAGGCAGGGTCTCACTATGCAGGCTTGGCTGGCCTGGAACTCACAGACACCTGCCTGTCTCTGCCTCCTGAGTCCTAGAATTAAAGGTGTGGGACACCACACCAGGACTCTGCTTGGCTTTGTGGGTTTTGGCTCATTTACTTTTTAAAGAGGTTGTGGGAGGGCCCAGTCCACTGTTGATGGTGTTACCCCTAGGTAGGTGGCTAAGAAAGAAATTTGTGTTGACTAAGAAAAAAAGCTGAGCAAGCCAGGAAAAGCAAGCCAGTGAACAGCTTTCCTCCATGGCTCCTGCCTCTACTTTTGCTTGAGTTCCTACTCCGACTTCCTTCCATGATCATCTGTGATCAGGACATGTAAGCAAAAAAAACCCTTTCCTTCTCATATGCTTTTGGTTATGGTATTTCTCACAACAGAAAGCAAACTGGACAGTCATTAACACATTTCCCTCAAAGCAGCACAGGATGCCAGATAAATACAATATTGTTTTCTATTAAGGCATAAAACAATAACGCAGTAGTTTAAGCTCAAATTACATTTCTCCAAAAGGATGTGTTGAAGATTTCTGAGGTTTTTGTTATTCTTGTTACTATTGTTACAGACAGGATCTCACTACATTGCTAAGGCTGACCTGGAATTCACCATGTAGACCAGAATGGCTTTGAATTTGAAATGATGTTCCTTTCTCTACATCCTTGTAGCTGAGATTACAGCAGCTATTTGGAAGATTACTGGACACAGCCCAATAACAGAGAGAGATCCTCAGTCAGTACTTCCTACCCTGGAAACCAAAATACAATACACAGAAAAGGTCTTTTTTTTTTGTGGGGAGGGGGCGCTTTTCCAGACAGGGTTTCTCAGTGTCGCCCTAGCTGTCCTAGAAGTTGCTCTATAGACTAGGCTGGCCTTAAACTCAGAGATCCACCAATCTCTGCCTCCTGAGTGCTGGGATCAAAGGCGTGCACCACCACCGACTAGCCTTGGAAGAATCTTAATGACAAACCTAATCATCAAAAATCTTAAGCTTACTTCAAATTTCTAAATTAATCTATGTGAGAAAATAAAATTCAGCTGGGCATGGTGGCACACCCTTTAATCTCAACACTCAGAGGCAGAGGTAGGAGGATCTTTGAGTTTGAAGCCAGCCTTGTCTACAGAGTGCGTTCCAGGACAGCCAGAGCTATAAAGAGAATCATTGTCTTTAAAAAGGAGGGAGGGAGGGAGGGAGGGAGGGAGGGAGGGAGGGAGGGAGGGAGGGAGGAAGGGAGGCAGGGAGGGAGGGAGGGAGGGAGGGAGGGAGGGAGGGAGGGAGGGAGGGAGGGGAAAGAAAAAGAAAAAAGTCAAGAAGCCACTAAAACACCAGAGTACAGACTACTATTCTTCTGGATCTTCAACACAATGTCCATTAAGTTCAGACTGCCAGACAAAGAACTGCACTTGTGAAAACATCTTGAGGTGAGGGGAAAAAAGAAAAAGAAGAGGAGGAGGAGGAGGAAGAGGAAGAATTGGAAGAGGAAGAAGAATAGGAAGAGGAAGGAGGAGGAAGAAGGAAGGAGGAGGAGAAGGAGAAAAGGAGAAGGAGGAGGAGAAGAAAGAAGCAGCTGTGAGATAGTATTGCTTACCAATTAAAAAAATAAAATAGGCTTTACACACAGTAACCTTCATCACACTCAAATTTCTCTAGCTTGGAAAGATTATCTTGTCATTTGGGGTTCTTAAGTGGTGGCACTGTTTTTAGGAAGTTCATTAAGTTCTTGAGCCTCTACAAGAAAATACGTCACTGGAGTCAGGTCCTTGAGGAACCCTTTCCTGTCATATGGTGGGCACATGTGACAAAGACTCTTCACTTGCCTCTCCCACATGCCCCCCACTGCTATGATATTCTGCCCAAGTACATGCAAACAAGCTACCATGGACTGAACCTCTGAAGCTCCGAGCCAGAACAAATCCTTCCTCATTTAAGTTTTTGGTTTTGTTTTTTAATCAAGTATTCTGTAATAATGGGAAAAAACTAACTGGTTTACCCGTAAGGTCATAAAAACATCTTTTATACAGAATATCTGTTAAGGTATAATGAATTGGCCTGTTTGGGAATAGTTTCCATATAATACATATTCAAAACTAGTTCTCAGTCACTTTTAAACAATTTAATATCATCACTAGGTAATCCTAACAAGAAGACTTCCTAACATCAAATAACTTCCCATATTAGGAAGCTATTAAGAAACCTTTCACTGGATAGCGGTGGCACACGCCTTTAATTCCAGCACTCAGGAGACAGAAGCAGGTAGATCTCTGTGAGTTTGAAGTCAACTACAGAGTGAGTTCCAGGACAGCTAGGGCTACACAGAGAAACCCTGTGGGGGGGGGGGGGTTCTAGGCCTTTAACCCCAGCACCCAGGAGGCAGACGCAGGTGGATCTCTCTGCGTATGAGGCCAGCCTGGTCTATGTAACAAGTCCAAGAGCCAGATCTACATAGTGAGACCCTATCTTTAAAAACAAAACAAACAAAAAAGAATCCTTCACTCCAACATCCTTTGCTTCACAAAAAGGAAACTGAACCTCTACTTTAGAGACACTGGACCGCATAGGACAGCAGCAAAGCCTTTCAGTCACAGAGAAACAATACTGGGTTAGGTTCTAAACACGTGGACATGTTCTCATTTCATTTTCACAGATCTAAAGCAAGCACTGTGTAACAAGTTTACAATTAGAAAGTCAAGGCTCCAGCAAAACCAAGAAACCTCCTCAGAATTCAAGTCTGACTCCAAAACTCAAGCATCTCCCATATGCTATTTCAGATATTTCCAACCATGCCTGAGAATAACACAGTACGTGTGTTTTTTTATATCCTATGCACCCAAATGACTGCCCTACCCCAACAGTTCTTAGAATATTATCACTGCAAGACAGGAATTGAACCTCTAGGTCTGTCTCCACCATTATCTCCTACGATGTACAATAAACTCACCCATTCCCTTATCTCACACCGTTGACTAAAAATCACCAGTGAAAAATAAGGCCAATTTACTAAAATGCATTTACCTTAAGCAATTTATCTTATTCCTACTGCTTACAGGAAGGTTTTTAACTTGGAATTCTAAGGCCCACAAAAAGAACTCGAGTTGAGTATGGATTAAGAAAAGGTTTTCTATTTGTTGTTGTTGTTGTTTGTTTGGTTGGTTTGGTTTGGTTTTTTGAGACAGGGTTTCCCTGTGTAGTTTTGGTACCTGGCCTGGAACTCACAGAGATCTGCCTGGCTCTGCCTCCCGAGTGCTGGGACTAAAGGCGTGCACCACCGCCACCCAGCAAGAAAGGGTTTTTTATTTTTCTTACTACCCTGTAGAAATTATAAAGATTTTCTTTCAGTGTAGGCAACAGATCATAGTAACATTAGCAGTAATTGTAATTTACCACCACAGAGCAGACATTCATATTAAACTACTACATATAATATGTAACTGATTTGTTTTTAAATGTTATGCATTTTAATTTTATATGTTTACATCCATTACTCAGAACACTTCATGAGCTATGTGTATGAATGCCAAAAAGTTTAAGAACCCCTGGTATTAGGGTTAGGATACAGATCAATGGTGGAATGCATACCCAACATACAAAAACCCTTTAAAGATTTATTTATTTATTTATTATGTATACAGAAGAGGGCGCCAAATCTCATTATAGACAGTTGTGAGCCACCATGTGGTTGCTGGGAATTGAACTCAGGACCTCTGGAAGAGCAGTTGGTGCTCTTAACCTCTGAGCCATCTCTCCAGCCCCAAAAACCCTATTTTTAAGCAAAAACACTGCAAAAATATACATGCAATAAGAACAGAGGCTGGGTTATTGCCAAGAAGATCACCAAATAAAACTGAAAAACAAAGTCTGTAAACTGGACAGAGAAACACAAAAAACATGAAAAAAGCAATGAGACCTTTGAAAGGCCATAACTCCTTAATTATCAACTGAAAACATATCGAAATGGTTAAATTCTGAAAAAAATTACTAAAAAAAAAAAATCAAAGGAAACTTTGTTGTAAAAAAAAATTACAAAAAAAAAAATATTTTTCTGTCATGATTCCCAAATCCTAAGCCACAGTTTTGTAAGTAAAGCATCTGAAAGACCAATCATCTGGAAGTCTACTCTAGGAATTGCTGTGCCATGGTCCTTTATTGTAACAGTGGCAAAAATGCATTTTTCCATCTCTTCCACGGTAACCTTAAATGGAGACAGAACAACTCAGAAAACTTGTTACGTTTTACATTTACATTTACATTACAATGATTTGTACACAGTGCTAAAGGTGGTCATTATTCTACCCTCTAAATGGGGGGAGGGAGGAACTTCTTCTGTACAGAGCATTAAAAAAAACAAACAAAAAAACAGATAAACCTAACAAAGCTAAAATAGCACCTTGGGTAGAATCAGTGTTATGAGCAGCAGGGTTGTCCAAACCTGACCAGAGAAAAGCTTTCTACTGAATTTACTTTATCAAAAAAGAAAATTTTCATATTAACTACAACACAAGAACTATGCCACCAGATTAAAAATAATTCTGGACAACAGGCTCCTAATGGAGTCTTCAATTTATTAAAAATGTAACTAGGCAGTCACTGTATTTACAGAAACATTACTCAAGATGCAAACAAATTCCATCTATAATGACTTGCCAGCAGCTTACCTTAGATAAAAACAAGTTTTCTCAACTAAGACATATTTGTGATTTTCAGTACAAAGATGAAATATAAAACCTTAAATGTATGATCTGTCGTGTATCAGCATCCTCACAAACTACTGATGAAAAAAACAGTAACTGGCTGGGCAGTAGTGGCACACGTCTTTAATCTCAGCACTCGGGAGGCAGAGGCAGGTGGATCTCTGAGTTCCAGGCCAGCCTGATGTACAAAACAAGACAGCAAGGGCTACACAAAGAAACCCTGTCTTGGGGGGTGGGGAGGGGACCGTGGGGGGGGGGACGGGACAGGGGTGGGGGTAGTAACTGATTTTAGAGTACAAGTAAAAATCACTTCCTGTAAACAATTTGTACTTGACAGAGCTGGGTATGTACCTTACTTAGTTGTCTGTTTGCCTAGCACACACAAAGCCCTGGTTTGAACCCCAGCACTATAAACAGGGTGTGGTGGCTATAATCCTAGCACTAGGGAGATGGAGACAGAAAGCAGAAATTCAGGGTCACAGTGAGTTGGTGCCATCTGGACTATAAGACTCTGTCCCCAAAGCAGGGGAGGGTTTTTTTTTTTTTTTATACTAATACTGTATTTTGAAATAATAAGAGTCTAGCCAGGGGTATTGGCTTACACCATTAATTCCAGAACTTTGAGAGGCAGAGGCAGACAGGTATCTGTGAGTTTGAGGACAGCTTGGTCTACACAAAGTGAGTTCCAGGACAGCCAGGGTTACATAGTAAGACCTTGTTTCAAAAAAAAGAAAAGAAAGAGAAAAAGAAAACAGAGTCTAGACTTGATTTTTTAAAAACTATAAATTCTAATAATAAATAGTGGTTTTAAATCACATCAATTTTTTACATATTCTAAGAAATATGTATCTTATTAAGAGTATCTGATGCCTGTCATAAGAAGTGTTTTAAATTTCAGATTCTAGAATATTTATAGACTTTGCCAGTGAGCATCCCTAATGAACAATTCAAACCAGAGGTGCTCAGTGTGTATAACTAAGTACATTACTATATTTACTCTTGCTAAAATGGTCTCAATTGTCTTGTTACTTTGAGATAACAACCAGTTTAATTATTTCAAGAAGGAGCACTATTTATTTATAAGGATCTTCTTCTTTAAATAAACTGCTCTGAGGTGAGGGAGAAACAGAGCTGACATCTGAGTGATCACTATACCAAGCACAATGCAATATGATTATTTCACCCATCCCATCAACATTTGAAACACTCCCAATTTTATAAGCCAAGGAACAGAGATCCAAAGAAACTGGGATGGAGATCCAAAGAAATTGTATTATTCAATTTTCACATAACACAAATTCAAAACCTACGTTCCTTCTCCATCATACCAATCTACTGGCTATCCAAAAAAGAAAAAAAGAAAAACACTTTATGGGAAAGGCTTCCCCTCCCAAAATGGATTTCTTCATCTTCTCTCATTTCTTCTCAAACATTTTATGTATGCTCTAAAGTCTCAATATAGAAAAGAAGATAGATAACTACCTATAGAAAGTTTTTAGAACTACAATCCAATGAGTCAGTTAACAAAACATAATAAATATACCTGAGTGCTGTTACTGGTAACAGGTCTTCCTTTGTAAAAAAAAGTTCTAGAGGACAATAGTGTATATGGTATTTTTCAAGCCTTGTTCAGATATGCTACATTCTTTACACCCATATCATAAAATCAAGTGTCACCAGCATATGCTCTGGGTTTTCTCAGCACTGGACTCTTTTAGATAGTTTTTTTGTTTTTTCGTAAAGATGTGTGTGTGTGTGTGTGTGTGTGTGTGTGTGTGTGTGTGTGTGTGCGCACATGTGTGGAAGTCAGTGGACAACTTGTGGGAGTTGGTTCTCTCCTGCCATATGAGTTCCTGGGATCAAATTCTGGTCATCAGCTTTGACATCAAGTACCTGTACCCACTGAGCAATCCCAACAGCCCGGGACTAGACTCTTAAGGACAGGGCAGGCATGGAGCCAACATTTATAGTATCAGCAATCTGGAGGCTGAGGCAGGAGGATTGCAAATTCAAGGCCAGACTGGGCAAGATTTCTTAAAAGGGGTGGGAACGGCCCTCAACGTAAGTTGACAGGGTAAACAGATGACTAAAGGTGGAGTCAGAGCTAGGGAGGAGTTTGGTTCGGGGGTAGCTGCACTTGCCTGGCAAGTTCAAGGCCATCCCCAGATTTCATCCCTAGCATGGTGAAGAGGAGAGAACACAATCAATACAAACTTTAACATAGTCTAGATCAATTCTGAAACCAGAGGACTATCCAAAATGAAAATATAAAAGCAGCCCCATCTCAGCTAGAGCCACTTAAAAAGCTAAAACAAGCTTCAAGTCATATAAAAAGTAACAGACCTCTACACAGTCATTTCTTATAGTCAGTTTTAAATATTCACAACTTCAGTGAACATATAATGCCATTTGCAGAATTTTAACGTGTTATAGTTCCAATTAAACCCACAAGGATAACTATAATAATTTTAAATGAAAGAATAACAACTTGGTGAGGCTACAAAGAAACAAAAACCTTCACAGAGTATTTACAGGAATATTAAATAGTATGGACCAAGTCAGGTGTGGTGGCTCATCCAAGTGGATCTAAGTGCAAGGCCAGCCTGGTCTATAGAGTGAGTTCCAGGACAGCCAAGGACATACAAAATATATCCAAAAAACTACTGTTATAAAAATAGTATGGACCCTCAGGTAAATAGTTTGACAATTCCTCAAAAAAGTTAAACATAGCTGGCCAGTGGTGGCACACGCCTTTAATTCCAGCACTCGGGAGGCAGAGGCAGGTGGATCTCTGTGAGTTCGAGGCCAGCCTGGTCTCCAAAGCGAGTTCCAGGAAAGGCGCAAAGCTACACAGAGAAACCCTGTCTCGAAAAACCCAAAAAAAAAAAAAAAAAAAAAAAAAAAGTTAAACATAGACTTACCAATTCTATTTCCAAGACTAATTAAGACATACATCCATACAGAAATTAGTACAGGAATATTCACAGCAACACTAGTGATAACCGCCAAAAAGTAGTAACAACTCAAATGTTCATCCACTGAAAATGGATAAATAAAATGTGATGATATATCCCTTCATCAGAATATTATCTAGTAATAAAAAGAAATAAAATACTGATATACACAAACTCATGGATAACACTAAAAATTTTTATGCTAAATTAAAGAAGCCTACCACAGGAGTTCACATATAAAATATCACTTACATAATACATCCAACATAGGTAAATCTAGACACAGAAAGTAAATTAAGATTGCCTCGAGCTAAAGTAGGAAGAGATGGGTAGAGAATAATGGCTAATGTATATAAGGTTTCTTTCTGGAATAATAAAATAGTCTAAGATTAAACTATGGCGATAATCACACAACTCTGTATGTATACTAAAAAAAAAAATCTTTGTATATTTTAAAGTAGATGAGCCTTTTCTCCTTAAAAGAACAAAAAACCCCACTATTTTTAAGGGGAAAATAAAGCTTACAACTGCCTCTTTCTTTCTTTTTTTTTTTTTTTTTTAGGTTTTTCGAGACAGGGTTTTGATGTGTAGCTTTGCGCCTTTCCTGGGACTCACTTGGTAGTCCAGGCTGGCCTCGAACTCACAGAGATCCACCTGGCTCTGCCTCCCGAGTGCTGGGATTAAAGGCGTGCGCCACCACTGCCCGACAACTGCCTCTTTTAATAGAACATGCCTTTAATACTTTAATGCAGGAGCCAGAGGCAGGTGTATCTTTGTGAGTTCAAGGCCAGCCTGGTCTACAGAGTGAGTTCTAGAACAGCCAGAATTACATGGTGAGACCCTGTCTCAACCAAAAAACAAAAAAACAAACTACACACACACATACACACACACACACACACACACACACACACACACACACACACACACACACCAGTTAGGATGAGGAATGTAGCTCTGTGGTACAGCAACTGCCTGGCATGTGTGATGCCCTGGTTTTGATTTCCAGCATCACAACCAATAACAACAAAAGCTGCTTTTCACTGTCTTTCTGGTACTTGTCATGTAATAGTAAAAGGAAAACAATTAAGATAGTAACACTGGCCGGGCGGTGGTGGCGCTCGCCTTTAATCCCAGCACTCGGGAGGCAGAGCCAGGCGGATCTCTGAGTTCGAGGCCAGCCTGGGCTACCAAGTGAGTTCCAGGAAAGGCGCAAAGCTACACAGAGAAACCCTGTCTCGAAAAACAAAACAAAACAAAAAAGTTAGTAACACTGAGGACACAGTCATTTGTAGTTATGTTATTAGAACTTCAAGCTCACACACCTAAGTACAAAGTTGGTACAGTTGGGTGGTTCTAAACTCGGCAGCCCCACAGAACACCCCAACACCCTCTGGTCTACAATAACAGCCTGAGATCACAACAGCACAAATTTCACAGATTGTCTCAGGACATGGACAAGTCAATCCTGCTTCAGTGTATAGGAAGCAGCAATAAACTTCTGCTCTTTGCTTCTTATTTGTTTACTTATTTATTTATTTATTTATGCTTTTTGTTTTTAGAGACAGTGTTGTGCTGTGTAGTTTTGGTGTGTGTCCTGGATCTCACTTATATTTAGACCAGGTTGGTCTTGAACTCAGATATCCGCCTGGCTCTGCCTCCCAAATGCTGGGATTAAAGGTGTGCACCACCACTGCCCGGCTGCTCTTTGCTTCTTTTATACAAAGTCAATGAATACTTAGAAAATTGAGATACAAGAAATAGGTTATTTTTTTTTAAGTTAATTCTACGGTCATATGAATGCCAACAAAATAAGCTTCCTTTATATTTCCACCACCTGCTGCAGTTGCTTTCAGTCTCTAGACCAGTGTTTCTCAACCTATGAGTCGTGGCCCCCTTTGGAATTGAATGACCCTTTCACAGGAGTCATATACCAGATATTTACATTACAATTTATAACAGTAGCAAAATTACAGTTATAAAGTAGCAATGAAAATAATTTTATGGTTGGGGGTCACCACAATATGAGGAACTGTATTAAAGGGTCACAGGTTAGGAAGGTTGAGACAAAACTTAAGTACAAAATGATACCCTGTTCTTCTTGCTCTGTAGCACAATAGCGCCTCCACTTATTCCTTCTGTGTCAAGCTCTATTGCACTGGTTCAAAGGGGCAGCAAAAAAGGCTCTCATGTTGCCAGTTCAATGAAGAAGAAACAGAGGGGGAGGGGGAGGGAGGAAGGGAGGGAGGGAGGGAGGGAGGGAGGGAGGGAGGGAGGAGGGAGGGAGGGAGGAGAACAAGGAGGAGGAGGAAGAAGAGGAAGAGGAAGAGAAGGTGGCTCTCCCGTTGCTCCTCCTCCAAGAGAGACTTACTTCTCTTTTCTGCTTCCTTTTCACAGTAACATATTTCAATTCAGCCTTGTCTACATAGGCCATTCTCTTACCATCTTGATTCCGTTTTCTCTACTTCACTGGCATTGCTTTTGTCCAGATTATCAACAGCCTATCACCAAATTCAATGTTTTCCCTCTATCTTCTAAGCTCTTTTTGCTCTGTTCTACACAGCAATATAAATAGTCAACTTCAGGTCCCTAAAGCACTTATCTTCTCTGCTATGACTCTACTCTCCTGGTTTCCTTCTGTTGCCTCTACTGAGATCGAACTCTAAAGGTTAGAATTCTACAAGGTTTGGTATTAAGTTCACTTTTTTTTCCATTCACATTTGGCATTCACTTCTTAGCCAATGTGATGTAAACTCATGGCTATAAATATTATCAATGATTATTTGGACTTACTCTCTGAATCCCAGACACTTATGTCCAACTAACTCATTTGGAACCTTCATTTAATGTTTTGTGTGCAACCAAAACTGAACTCTAATTCTATTTCTCAACACAATTCTCCTCAGGTCTTCTGTATAGTCTCAGTACTATACAGTCAATCAAGCTTTGCCTTCGCTCCATCTACTAGTGAATCCTACTAAGTCTACATCATCATACTATATTAAAATTGATCACTTCTATTTTCAGTGCCATCATACTAATTCACCCTGACAAGTTCGATTGTCTCCTCACTCTTGAAGGAAGTCCATTTTCCACATAGCATATAGATATCTTTTAAAAGGCAAAACCAGCTGGACATGGAGCTCACGCCTGTAATCCCACCACTGAGGAAGGAGGACTGCTTTGAGTCTGAGATCAATTTGGGCTAGGACAGCCTGGAGTATATAGAGACCTGACTTCATAAAAACTAACCAGCTATTTTAGTTATCCTTGTCAACTTGACACTGCCAAGAGTCATCTAAGAGAAAAGCCCTCAACTGAAAGAACTGCCCAGATCAGATTGGCCTGTGGGGTGTCTGTGCGTGGGGTTGTTTTGCTTATTAATTCAGGAGGGCCTTGTCTACTTGTTGCTGATACTATTCCTAGGCAGGCTGTATGAGAAAGCAAGCTAAACATCAGCCTGTGAGTGAGCCAGCCAACAACGTTCCTCCATGGTTCCTGCCTCCAGACCCCTGCCATAAGTTCCCTGATTCAATGATGGATTGTGACCTGGATGTGTGAACTAAATAAACCCTTTTCTCCCCACGCTGCTTTTGGTCAGAGTGTTTTATCAGCAACATAATGAACTAAAACATAAATTGGTATCAGGAGTGAGTGTTGCTTAAGTGGACCTGACCTTTTGGCTTTTTATGCTCTTCAACTATTTTGTTGGACAACTATGGAAAAGTTTAGAACTTTGGGCTGGGAAAGCATTTAAGAACTCAGAGCTTCATGAGCTACTGTTATTGGAGCTTGGAAGATCTGAGAGAAATGGAAACAATGAAGTTGCAAAGGGAAACAAAGACCCTATTAGGGCATCTGTGTGATATGTTTTCATTTTGTTTTTTTTTTTTTGTTTTTGTTTTTGTTTTTTTGTTTTGTTTTTTTGAGACAGGGTTTCTCTGTGTCATTTTGGTGCCTGTCTTGGATCTCCCTCTGTAGACCAGGCTGGCCTCGAACTCAAGAGATCCACCTGGCTCTGCCTCCCAAGTGTTGGGCCAGCGCCAGCCGAATTTTTTGTTTGTTTGTTTTGTTTTTTCGAGACAGGGTTTCTCTGTGTAGCTTTGCGCCTTTCCTAGAACTCACTTGGTAGCCCAGGCTGGCCTCGAACTCACAGAGATCTGCCTGGCTCGGCCTCCCGAGTGCTGGGATTAAAGGCATGCGCTACCACCGCCTGGCAGATATGTTTGCATCTTTAAGAAACTATGGTAGGGCTGGGTAGTGGTGGTGGTGGTGGCTGCGGCTGCGGCGGCGGCGGCGGCGGCGGCGGCGGCGGCGCATGCCTTTGATCCCAGCGCTGAGGAGGCCGAGACAGGCGGATTTCTGTGAGTTCAAGGCCAGCCTGGGCTACAAGCAAGTTCCAGGACGGCTCCAAAGCTACAGAGAAACTTGGGGGTGGGGTGGGGGAATCTATGGTTGAGGGCTGAAGATGGCTCAAAGGTTAAGAACATTGTCTGCTCTTTCAGAGGACCCGGGTTCAATTCCCAGCACCCACATGATGGCTCACAACTGTCTGTAATTCCAAGATCTGAAACTCTCACACATGCAGGCAAAACACCAATGCACATAAAATAAGAATAAATAAGTTATTAGGAAGGGAGGGAGGGAGGGAGGGGGAAGGAGGGAGGGAGGGAGGGAGGGAGGGAGGAATCAATCAATCAATCAATCAATCTATGGTTGCCAGGCAGCTGAGACGGAAGAATCAGCTGCAATTAACAAAGTATTACCACTAGAAAAGTAAAAACCTGTGCTACACTGAGAAAATAGGATGCTAGTAAACTGAGACTGAAAAAAAAAACCACTTGTCTTTGTTTTTCTTTTGAAACAGGGTCTCACTGTGTAGCCCTATCTGTTCTGGAACTCATTAACTAGACTGGCTGGGATTGATAAGCAATTAACACCAATCTCCTGGGAAGTATTTCCTCATCACACAGAAACTGTATATGTGTGGGGGCAGGGAAAGGGAAGTGCAAGGCAGCAGAATTTGGCAATGTATAGAAGTCCCCATGTGGCACTGTGTGCCAGGATTGGAGTCCCTGCAGAGGGCAGAAGAGGCCACTGGTAAAAGTGCAGCTTCAGGTGCAATGGGAACCCCAGGATATAGGAGATGCCAGGACCATGGGATGTCCACCAAGGACAATAAAAGGACAAAGAATGAATGAAGTCAGCATCAGCCTCCAAGGCAAGGTGTGTGCACTTCAGGTGGTAGACCTGGAGAGGTAGGCTGCTGGACACTAAGCTACAGCATCTTGAGTTACACTGCTATATGTTGGTTTTGCTTTGATCTGATTGTTAACATGAGAATTCTTTCCTTTGGGGAAGTATATAATCTAATTTTTATTTTACAGGGCCCCACAATTAAGAGATTTTGGGTTTTTAAAAAGAGCTTGGATTTTTAGAGTATTGAAAATTTAAAAAGTTGGAACTAAGTTTGATATTGTAGTATTAACATGAGCTCTATGGAACAAGGAATTGAAATGTTACAGATTAAAGCAACAGTTTATTCATCAAGATGACAGCAATAAAGTATCCTCATTAGTTTTAATTGTCAATATGACATAGCCTGGAATCATCTACAAAGAAAGGCTTGATTGACGATTTCTCTAGTTGAAATTAGCCTGTGGGCATGTCTACAAGGGGGTTATCTTATTAATTGAGGCAGGAGAGCCCTGCCCACTGTGGGCAACACCATCCCTAGGCAGGGGGTCACAGGCTGTGTAAGAAAGCTAACTAAGCATGAGCCTGCGAGTGAGTCAGCATCATGCTTCCATGGTTTCTGGCTTGATTCCTGCCTTGAGTTTCTACCCAGACTTCCCTCAATGACAGACTCTGACATGGAAATGTAAGTCAAACAAATCCTTTCCTCACCACATTGTTTTTGGTCAAGCTACTTTACCACAACAACAGAATGAACTAGGACAATCAATCAATCAATAAATCAACGACAAAGCAGATCATGTCAGAATCGTAAAGTCTCTGAATAATTACCTAAGTAGTGAAATCCAAACCCCTTATCAGGATCTACAGTCTCTGCAAGATCTGGTTCCTGTTTGCCACTCTATCATCTTTCCATTCAAAATCCTTCTTTTTCTTTCTGTGGTTAACTTTGGTTTCAACTTGATTATACCTAAGATCAACTAAATGACAAATCTTTGGACAGGACTATAACAGTTTTCACAGAAGGATTAACTGAAGGGGGAAGACAGTCTCTCCAAGTGGGCGGTAACTTCTTGCCATAGCACAGATACAAAGATGATCAGGCGTGGTGACCACACCGTTAGTCCCAGCATTCAGAAGGCAGAGGTAAATGGAACTCTTGAGTTTGAGGCCAATCTGATCTACAAAGTGAGTCTCAAACACATAAACAAACAAAAACCAAAGAGTTGCAAAAGAAGAACAGGGCTGCTTTTGCCTGCCTGCCTGTCTCCACGCCCTGCATGTATAACATGCATCTACCTTGCTGCTACAACTGTCACTGCCATCCTCCTCTGACATGAGAACCCAGATTCTTCATGCTTCCAACACGAACTGAAGACTAGCAGCTCTCCAGCAATCTTCCAGGTCTTCAGTGCAAAACTGAGACTGCTGAGGCATCTAACCTCATTGGCCCAACAGCTACCAAGTTCTCAGCCTGTCTGGCATGCACATGCCATCTGTTAAACTATTCAGCCTGTATCCTATAAGCCAATCTAATAAACTCTTGTTGGAACATGGTCCAGGAATGGAAATGTGGAAGGAGAATGCTGAGTGCTTGTGAGAAAACTCAAAAAAACCAAGATGAGGTCTTGTGATGTCAGTTTCTTCAAAAACAGAACTGGTTTTGGAATATGGATTTGCGCTCCTCCCAGGCGGCATGACAGGAGTAAGTGGACTTCAGCTGTTGTTATTCATATACCTCTATGGAAAAACAGATTTTTGCTATGTGCAGCTTGTCCTTGTGATTGTACACCTTACTCAGGTGACTCCTCTTAACCCTCAAAGTATACACTGTTTGATGCTATGAATAAAGTTGGCTATTGTATGAGACTTTAGTCTGTCTCATTTTTAGGCCCAGCTCTCCCAGGTTCACTTCACAGCTGTAACAGTGAACAAATTGTAAGACATACTCATTCCACTATTTCTGTTTCTGTAGAGAATCCTGAGTAGTAGAATATCTGATTCACCAGACTCCAAACTCAGGGCTTTTGCAAGTACCAGTTCCTCACCCGGAGAGCTCTTCACAGAATTTCTTGCTCTTCACATCTTGGTCTAAAAGTCACCAGCACATTAAAGTTCCTTGTACTGTATTAAGTACAAACATCCCCATCCTATTCCTACCATATCATTTAGATTTTCTGTCTAGCAGCTATCACAATAACCAGATTTCATTTATTTCCTTGTTTGTTATTTCCCTCCTTTCTGCAATATAGTCTCTTGTCTCTTTGGGGTAGTATAAAGCAACAATGGATATTTGTAGAATGAATGGCAGGCATAAAAAATGAATCAAAGATGAAGAAAGAGGAGCAAGGAAAAGTAAAGATATTTCCAACCTATATCTCAGTTTTATAATAATAATTGCTAAAAAAAAAAAAAAGTCTTCAAAAGACATCAAGCCTTCTCAACTACTGTGAGTCACAGACTTCTTCTACCTTAACCTTCTATAAGAGTGTCCAATAACCACTTCAACAACAGAGCAACCTCAATGAATAAATAATGTGGGAGACTGTGAGGAGATCAGCTCCAACCTGCTCCCACCTATCGAAGAGTTCTTGGCTGGAAGAGAGAGGAATGAGAAAATATAAGCTAGAAAGATAGACCTAGACAACGAGGAGAAAGACAGAGACACAGGACAGCTTCAGGAGGGCCATAGGTCAATACTCAACAGCCCAGAACTTTATTCAAAAGGGCTTTTTAGAATATACCAATGGGAAAGGCAAAAGACTTCCCTCTTGCAAGACCAAAGCACATTGTACAGCCAAGTGTAGACCCTTCCAAACACCTGGTAAACATGCCTGTGGCCAAATCATCTCCTTATTTTATTTACTCAGTAGCCCTGCTGGGTAAAGCAAGCTCAGATTCTCTGATCCTGAGTAGGGCCTCACTAGATAGCCTCTGTGGGCCTCCACAGAACAAGATCGTTTAAAAGGCAAAAAAATAAATAAATAAATAAATTACTTTTAACTTCAGATCATTTCTCCCAGTATTTTTGAAGAGCTATAGTTCTAGAGTGGCACTTCCATTTGAGGAAGGAATTTACAGAATACTACACACAAAAACAGCAGAAGTTAGCAGTCTACAAAGAAAGCCCTCCTCTCCAGTCTATACACTGTACTCCAGACCCTTTCCATAATATAAAACAGTATGTTATGGCTGTCAGAAATTAAAAAGTGAAAAATTAAGCCCTCATTTACTAGGTGAGACAAAGAACAACGGGATAAAAAATAAGAGAACAGGTTTAGTAGGTGAGACAGCTCAGTGGGTTCTTGCTGCTTTTGGTTTTAAAGCATTTGCTGCACATGACAATGGAGGTGGATCCCTTCGATCCACTAGGGAAGTGGAGATTTAACTCTCCAATGTCCTCGACCTCCAGATGCACACTGTTGTGCACATGCCCTCACTTATACAAATACGTATCATACAGGTCATAATACACAATAGTAATAATTTTTTTAAATGCTATTGCAAATGTTTGGGGTTTTTTGTTTTGGTTTGGTCTGTAGTTTTTGCTATGGAAATGATCTGATCTATGGTAAACAAAGTAATATAAGAGTTTATTTTTAGTTTATTTGGCTTAAGTAATTTTTAAATTCTTATATAAAATCAGAGGATGGCTACTAGCAAGAGGTTTTCGTTGTTGTTGTTGTTTGTTTGTTTGTTTGTTTGTCTGTTTTTCTTTTTGCTTGTTTTGTTTTTCCAAGACAGGGTTTCTCTGTGTATCCCCGGTGGTCCTGGAACTGTCCTGACTAGCTAATTTTAAAAAAACCATTTTATCCTTACAAATAAGTCTATAAAGACAGTAAAGTGTATCCAGACAAGAACAAGAAGCACCAAGGACAGAAATTAAAACCCATCTGAGCCAGGCGGTGGTGGCGCACGCCTTTAATCCCAGCACTCGGGAGGCAGAGCCAGGCGGATCTCTGTGAGTTTGAGGCCAGCCTGGGCTACCAAGTGAGTCCCAGGAAAGGCGCAAAGCTACACAGAGAAACCCTGTCTCGGGAAAAAAAAAAACACATCTGAAAGATGACAGAAGCTGGCACTTGATGATAAATTACCCAGCAATTCAATATGATAAATCACTCACTCAAGATATTACAGTATTCTATTGAGACAGGGTCTTGCTTTGTACACCAGGCTGGCCTCCAACTTGCAATCCTTCTGCTCAGCCTCCAGAATTCTGGTATGATAAACATACACCACCATGCCCAGTTTAAAGACATTTTTTAAACATCAAAATCCCTTAGATTTTTGGTTTCTAAGAAAGTAAATTAAGGCAGAACTCTAAATCTATAAATATATAAACAGGCTACCTCTCTGCCTCATCCACTCTCCTCCAGTTTTTTCCTCAGATAGAGCTCACTATATTGCCCAGGTTGGCCTCTAACTTACAAGCTCAAGCTTTTTTAAGTGAATCTAGAGGAAGAAGTTTCTTGACCTATCAATAACAAACCTCATCTATCTGGAGAAACAGATTTGGTGGGCCATTCCTAACTAATCTAGAGAAAAAGGAAAGGGCAAAGAGCCCAGAAGCCCCAAATTCCTATCATTCTACTATTTTCTGCCTCTATTTAGAGAAGAAAAATATTGTTATCCAAAATGAATTAGCAAAGTAAAATAGAGACCATGAAATATTATTCAGCCTTTAAAAGGAAAGAAATTTTGACATATGAATGTGTGTTAAGCATCAAAGTTATAGCATGAATAAACTTTGAGGACATTATGCTAAATGAAATGTCAGTCACAAATAAATAATCTATGACTTGGCAAATAATTGTATGTGTTATCTAAAGTAGTCCGTTTCAGACGGACAGAAGATAGGTGTGGTTTACCTGGAGCTAGAAGGGCAGAATGAGTTTACTATTTAATGGGTATGAATGGCTTTTCAATTTTACAAAACAAAAAGAGTTATAGCAATGGATGGTTACAAAACAATGTGGATATGTTTAATTTCACTAAACTGTACTTTTAAAGAGACCAGGATAGATTTTATTTCACAAAAAAAAGAGCTAGAAAGCCAGGTGGTGGTGGTGCATGCCAGCACTCGGGAGGCAGAGCCAGGAGGATCTCTTGTGAGTTCGGGACCAGTCTGGGCTACAGAGTGAGTTCCAGGACAAACCCTGTCTCGAAAAACCAAAAAAAAAAAAAAGAGCTAGAAAAAAGGTTACTGTCACCAATTTTTTAAAAGCTAGTTAATAAACAGATTCATGTCATAAATCATGAACAACAGATATACATGTGGCTGGCAATCAAATACATTAATACATTTAGATTTTAGTGTCCTTAGTCATAAAGTGAAAAGAGAAAAGACAAAAGAAGAGAACTCAATCCTGGCAATAAGTCCTGAAATAGTGAAGAGCTAGCAATGACGGGGTGGGAGCATTAAATAAAAACTACCACACAACCCTGTAGCATCCCAGACTTGTGACAGAAGGCCCCTAACCATGCTCTAAAGAGAGGCTGGTTTGATATCTGAGGTAACATGTAATCTGGGACATCACTGAACCTAAACACAGATTTACTGAACTCAAGGTAATAAGTACTTAATCACATTGAAATCATAACCACAGTGAAGACGTGTTTCCTGATAAGTGCCATTTCTAGAGACTTAGCTCAACATTGTGGTCAAGACAGAACACACAGAAGTGACTGGGCTAAATTAAGATGATTCCTTGGCTTTATGTTTCAGGCACCATCTAAGATATTACCCTATCCTAGTATTTGGTGTTACAGTCCACACTCAGCTTAATCTGTCCTATATCTAACTTTTTCTACATAGGAAATTAAATATGTTCTGTTATGACACTGTCTTGGTTAGGGTTTTATTGCTGTGATGAGACAACATGACCACAGCAACTCTTATAAAGGAAAACATTTATTTTGGGGCTGGCTAACAATTCAGAGGTTTATCTATTATTGTCACAGCAGGAAGCATGGTGGCATGCAGGCAGACACAGTGCTGGAGAGCTAGCTCAGAGTTCTACATCTGGATCCACAGGCAGTAGGAAGAGTGAGCTACTAGGCCTGGCTTGAGCTCACTGACACACATCCTCCAACAAGGTCACCTCCAATAATGCCACTCCCTAGGAGTATATAGGGGTCATTTTCATTTAGACCACCACAGCTACATAATGTATGTTGGTATGTAGCCTTACATCCATCCTTCAGATGCTCTCCTTGGAGCACCAGACCTCCAATCGACACTTCTAACCCATCAGTAGTGCTCCCGTCAGGTTCCAGGTGTAGCATCCATTGCTATAACTCTTTTTGTTTTGTAAAATTGAAAAGCCATTCATACCCATTAAATAGTAAACTCATTCTGCCCTTCTAGCTCCAGGTAAACCACACCTATCTTCTGTCCGTCTGAAACGGACTACTTTAGATAACACATACAATTATTTGCCAAGTCATAGATTATTTATTTGTGACTGACATTTCATTTAGCATAATGTCCTCAAAGTTTATTCATGCTATAACTTTGATGCTTAACACACATTCATATGTCAAAATTTCTTTCCTTTTAAAGGCTGAATAATATTTCATGGTCTCTATTTTACTTTGCTATCTAGGCAGATATGTAAGAAAGACAGCTCAAAGGCCAGAGAAGGCAAATCAGTAAAACATGTTGCCCCAAAGTTTCTTTTTCAAGGTCCTGCCTTATAGTCAGACTTTCCTTTGGGCTGCCAGCTCATTCCCAAATAATGACACGAAGACTTCTTAGTAATTATAAAAGATCGGCCGATAGCTTAGGCTTGTCCTAACTAGTTCTTATAACTTGAATTAACCCATTTCTATTAACCTATGTCCTGCCATGTGGCTCGTGGCTGTTACCTCTCCTCCTGCATGTCCTGCTGCTTCTGAGTCTCACTGGTATCCCTGGCATGCCTCAATTATCTCCCCTTCCTCTCTCTGCTCGGAAGTCCTGCCTATCTCTTCTGCCTAGCTATTGGCCATTTACCTTTTTATTATACCAATCACAGCAATACATCTTCACAGTGTACAAATATCCCACAACATTTCCCCCCTTTTTGTATAAATAGAATGGGAAGGTTTTAACTCTAACACAGTAAAACCATACACAATAAGAATAATTATCAAGTAAGAAATACATTCACAATGTCCAGTCCATTAGTACTGGCAAATTAAAAAAAAATACTGCATTATCTATCCTATGTTTATGAGTACAAAGTTTTGTATTGAACATTTTCTAACATAACTTGTATTACCATCCTAAAAATATCTTTTTAGATCTAAAAACATCTTCTTAGATAAATAAGTTAAGCTTTTTATGTGTCTCAACCTTATAAACTTTACATCTCTTAAGTTTCTTTTCTGAATTTGGGACCAAGGAAAATTGTAACTATAACTATCTAGTCCTTAAACCCATCAAAGACCTGAGAAGGATATAATATTACCTGAGTAAACAGGAAGTATAGAGCAAACAACTTCCAAAACTATAGAAATGGCAGAGACAGCTGGCTGCCTGGACAGTCACCCAAAGTTCCTCTGCAATGTTGACCTACAGACTAGAATATCTGACAGACTTTTCTGTGAAGCAGAAAATTTTTGAAGGACTGTCCTACCTTATCTTGGCAAAGTTCGGCAGTTCCCTTCTTTTGAGTCCTGTTTGTCCAATTTGAACAGCATACTGTCAGCAGCTGAGTCAAGGGCAGTTTCTTGCCCCGTGGCTAACTCATTTCTTTTTATATTTTTTTATTTTACATCTATGAGTCTCTGAATGCATGTAGATATACATGTTCATGCCTGGTGCTCTTGGAGACCAGAAGAGGGCAACATGGGGGCTTGGAATTGAACCTGGGTCCTCTGGAAGAACCACCAGTGCTCTGAACCACTGAGCCATTTCTCCTAAGAACATATTTTCTTTTTTTGAGACAGGGTTTCTCCATGTAGTTTTGGTGCCAGTCCTGGATCTCACTCACTCTGTAGACCAGGCTAGCCTCGAACTCAGAGATCCACCTGGCTCTGCCTCCCAAGTGCTGGAATTAAAGGCGTGTACCACTGCTGCCTGGCCCCAGTGTCTAACTTTGCCACAATAAAAGCAAACTCCATATGGAGGTTCTCTGATGTCCATCACCTTTTTTTTTTTTTTTTGAAGTAAATTGGTGCTGCCCAGAGCAGACAGTCTTACTGTCATGAAAAACCTTAGGTTATTAAAACATCTTGGCCAGGCGGTGGTAGAGACCAGGAAAACAACAAAGACCAAACTTTGCCCTATAGAAATATATATATATATATGTATATGTATGTGTATATATATATATATATATATATATTCTAGAGTTGGGGAGTAGTGGAGCACACTTTTAATGCAAGCGCTCAGGAGGCAGAGGCAAAGACTCTGTGAGTTCAAGGCCAGCCTGGTCTACAGAGTTGGTTCCAAGACAGCCAGGACTATACATAGAAACCTTGTCTCAAAAATACAAAAAAGAAAAGAAAAATAAATAAACATGTAGTCTAGCAAGGGAAAAAATAATACACAAGATAAATAAGTAATATGAAATATTGGGAAAGGGTGAAATTTTAGTCATCTAAGATGATTTCTGGGAAAAGACCCCAAGGTAGCAAGGGATCTAATTACATTCACCTCTATAGGAAGAACATTCCAGCAGAAGGCAAAACATGTGCAAAGGCCCTAAGGAAGGAGTCCCCTAAGCAGGCTGGATATAGCAGACATCCTGTGGTGACAATAGCTAACTGGGAAACCACAAAGTGAGGAGGGAGGCAGGTTTTGGCTGGAGGAGCAACATGATGGAACTCACCTGTTCCTGCAGTCCTTCTGTATCAGCAACAGATGGTACTGGACAAGAGCAGAAGACAACAAACAGCCAGATGAAACCAAAGTGGTTAACAGTGAGGATGCTGAGCAAATTCTGATCCTTAGAAATTCAAGAGCTGGTCTCAGAATCTTCCTGGAATTCAAACAAGAGAAATTTCTATATGAGGCTAGAGAGATGGCTGAATAGGTAAGGATAAGTGCTATCAAACCTAGTAACTCAAGTTCAATCCTGGGACTCACGTGGAAGTACAAAGTCCACTCTGACTTCCATATGGGTACCATGGCATACATGTATACACATGCAAAAACATACACAATAAATAAGGAACTGGAGAGATGATCAGTGGTTAAAAGCATTTGCTGCTCTTGTAGAGGACCAAAATTTGGTTCTAACACACGTGCCTTGAATCTCAGCACGACTACAGAGGCAGAGGCAGGCAGGTCTCTATGAGTTTAAAGCCAGCCTGTTCTACATAGCACATTCCAGGCCAGTCAGAGCTTTAAAAAAGAAAAGAAAAAAAAAAGTCATAGCTTGCCTCTGAATTGCTGAGATAAAACACTAACCAAAACCAACTTGGGGAAGGAAAGAGTTTATTTCAACTTATAACTTTCCCGTCACACCTCTATCACTGAGGAAGTCACACCAGAAACCTGGAGGTGGGAAGTGAAGCAAAGGTCATAGAAGACCAGTACTTACTGTCTTATTCTCTAAGCCTTGCTCAACTTGATTTTTTTATTTTACATTTATTTATTGGGGAAGGGGGCACATGCCAGGGCGTGCACTGGAAGGTCAAGACAAACCGTGACAACCAGTTTTCTTCTACATATGGGTCCTGGGAACAGAACTCAGATCATGTTTAGTGACAAGCACCTTTACCTGCTAAACCATCTCCCTGGTGCCTCAGCTAGAACTTTTTATGCAATCCAGGACTACCTGCTCAGGGATAGCACCAACATTGACAGCTAGACCTTCTCACAGAAGTAACTAATCAAAAGTAAATGTCCTTCAGACTTGCCTACAGGCCAGTCCTATACATTTTCTCAGTTGAGTCTCCTTCTTTCCAGGTGACCAAAGCTATGTCAAGTTGACAAAAAATTAACCAGCACAGAAAGCATCAAGTTTTCCCCCCTGGCTGGTGAGATGGCTTGGCCTATATAAAGGCACTAACCTGAGTTTGAATCCCAAGACCTACATATTGTGGAAAGAAAGAGCTGACTCCCATGAGCTGTTTTCTAACCTCCATATCCACCATATGTAGGCCACGGCATTCATGCACTCACCTGCTCATACATATAAATAAATAAATAGCCGGGTGTGGTGGTGCATTCCTTTAATCCCAGCACTTGGGAGGCAGAGGCAGGCAGATCTCTGTGAGTTCGAGGCCAGCCTGGTCTCCAAAGTGAGTTCCAGGACAGACTCCAAAGCTACACAGAGAAACCCTGCCTCAAAAAAAGCAAAATTAAGTTTCTAGCAAAATATTAATTAACACTATAAACTCTACCTGAAAACCGCATTGCCAAGATAATGTTTACATTTAAAATAAGTACCTTGAAAGTATAAACAGCAAAGTAGTATACTGTTAATAAAGGGCACTTCATCTCTTCGAAAACTTGCTACCTGCCAGTACTCTCCAGCAACAGACAGGAATTAAATTTTTTGGCTCTTTTTCTTCCATTCTACTTCAATCAACTTTGTTTTAAAAATTAATAAAAATATATTATGCCAGAAAAGGAAAATTCTTAAAGATACACAGAACATTAATCAAAACAGCCAATGACTAATATCTAAGCACTCCACATGACTCTCCCTCAGCAATGAGTTCGAGGCCAGCCTGGTCTACAGAGCAAGTTCTAGGACAGGCTCCAAAGCTACACAGAGAAACCCTGTCTCGAAAAACCAAAAAAACAAAACAAAAACAAAGGCTCATTAGAACCTGAGATGTTTTGCCTGGCACAGTTGTGTATCCCTATAATCCTAGCACTTGGGAAGCGGGCACAGGAAGAGCAGGAGTTCTAAAGTCAGCCCTAAGTCAGCCCTGGTTACATAGCAAGTCTGAAGTCCAGTCTTGTCTCAAAACAATATAAAAATCTTCCAATATTTAAGCCTATTAGTAATTTCTACACTAACAATTCAGTGTCTGAGTGTCCTCAGACCAATTAACTCTCTAGGCTTTACTCTGACAGTAAGTGTCTCTCAAAACAGCACTTACAAAGATGGTACCTACCATACCTCGGTCAACATCTTCCAGAGCAGATGCTGTTCCTTCCTGACAGCACTTCAATCATAACCTCTTGTGTGTCGCAGCCTATCCTGGCACTGCAAACTTCTCAAGGGCAGAGAACTTACTCAACTTTGCACTCTTTAAACCTCCGGGCCCAGTGCTTCACAACACAGCTACTTAGCATTTGTCACATGAATTTCTGTATTAGATCAAGGTACTAAACTCACAAGGTCTAGTCCTAGTGTACCCAGAGCAGCTGGTAGAAGAACTAGAGGAGTCATTAAAGAAGTGCCCCTGTAAATTCCTTAGGTAGCATCCAAAAGCAAACTGTCTGGTTCTTAGTCCTCTTGAAATACTATCAAAGACGCCTCTATGCTATCAAAGTACTGGGATTTTTCCTCCACTTGTTGTGTAAACACTGTAGAGTACAACTTGTCTGGTTGCCCTGTTGTTTATAAAGTCTCCCACAGTACAAAGAACTAGAGTAACCCTAAGCAGCTGCTGGTGGTGGTTAATCTCAACTGTCAACTTGATGAATCCTCAATCAACTGAAAAAACAAGCTTCTGAGCATATCCGAGGGGCTATCTTGATTAGGCTAACTGAGGTGGGAGAACCTGCCCACTGAGTGACAACATTCCTGGGGTTCTGAACTGTATAAAAGGAGGGGAGCTGAGCACCAGCTCTCCTCAGGCTCTGCTTCCTGACAGTATGCAGTGTGACCAGCTCCTTCAACCTCCTGCTGCCATGACCTTCCCAAGACTGACCATACCTATAAACCGTGAACCAAAACAAACCACTTTGTCCTGAATGCTGTTTTTATTAGGGTATTTGGTGACAACAGGAAAAGTAACTAGTACACTGTTGAGATCCACATTTCTTTTCCTCACAACACTTCTAGACATTCCATAAAACTGAAGTGTTGACCACAGCTGAGACTTCCTTGGTTACAAGTCCAACTTTGTCACATCCTTTTTGTCTACCTTCATGAGTTCAAAACAAACTTGTTAGAACACAAAATCAATGTCAGAAAGGCGGCCATGGAAGAATGAAAACAGAACAAGAAGGACTCTCACAGGGAAAAGCACTAATGCTCCTAGAATTACCTGTCCATTACAGCTATGGGCTACCAATGTGCCACACTGGGGGAAAAAATAGAAATATACTACCAAGGATTACCAAATACTGCTGTAGTTTGAGTCTTTTGAAAATATTTTTCTTACTTTTAATTATGTGTAGGTGTGTATGTCTGCACATGGGCATGTGAATGTGAATGCAGGCATCCACAGAGGTAAGAGGGGGTTGAATCTCCCAGAGCTGGAGTTACAGACCCTTGTGAGCCTGCTGTGGGATGTTCTGTGGGAGCCCTTCTTGGGTTCTTTGTGGCGTTACCCAGCAGGTCCGTATAGAGGATGATTAGGACCATGGGCCTGAGTGCAGGTGTTTGAGATGGTCTGCACTTGGCTGTGCTGGGGGATGGTCTGTATGTCAAGTTGCTCTGATTGGTTAATAAATAAAACCTGATCGGCCGTGGCTAGGCAGGAAAGATAGGTGGGACTAACAGAGAGGAGATATAAAAGGACAGAAAGGCAGAAGGAGACGCTGCAGCCGCCGCAATGACCAGAGACGCTGCAGCCGCCGCAATGACCAGAGAGGCTGCAGCCGCCGCCATGACCAGAGACGCTGCAGCCGCTGCCATGACCAGAGAGGCTGCAGCCGCTGCCATGACCAGAGACACTGCAGCCGCTGCCATGACCAGCAGCATGTGAAGACGCCAGTAAGCCACCAGCCACATGGCAAGGTATAGATGTATGGAAATGGATCAATTTAAGATAAAAGCACAGTTAGCAAGATAAGGACAGTTGGCAAGAGGCCTGCCACGGCCATACAGTTTGCAAGCAATATAAGTGTCTGTGTTTATTTGGTTGGGTTTGAGCGGCTGTGGGACTGGCGGGTGACAGAGATTTGTCCTGACTGTGGGCAAGGCGGAAAAAATCAAGCTACATATGGCGCCCAAACGTGGGGCTAAAGAAAAAAAGGGCTAAAGAAAAAAAGGGAAGAAAAAAAAAAAGGGACTAAAGAAAAAGGACAAATGAACAGGGATAAAGGCCGGTGTTATGAAAAAAAAATAAATAAATACTAAAGACAAAGTCCCTTAACCAAGAGGCGCTCCAATAAAGTGTGATCTGAGAAGAATCCTCGCGTGGTGGTAAAGAGGATTCAGAACTCAACACACGGAGCGGTGACGTCGGTAAGTTCTCCAGGAACGGTGACGTTGGTATTAAAGAGAAAGTAAAAGTAATATAAAAAATAAGCCATGTAAAAATGGATATCACACAGAGAGTTTGGATTATATTGTCTTTGGGATTTTTAACTGCAGAAAAACATTTGATCGTAAAAGATGTTGAGTTAAACCAATATGTATATATTAAAGATATCTTGACTTTAAAATTTGGATATAAGGATGTGTTACTTTGGAAAGGAGACTCTGCTTTTGTCTCTACAGAAATCCAGAGGCTATGGATTTGTTCCAGATTAAGATACATCAGGTTTGACCAGCCAAGACCACCTGAAAGGTCTCCGATGACACCATGGCCCAGATGATCCAACATCCAGAATCGTTTCAAGGCAACTGGCTCAGACGATACGGTCTCACGGACTACTCCATGATCCTAAAATTTTCTTTGCATCCCCATAAGATACAGCGCCCCCCTCCAGCAGGAAGTAGTTAAGAGAAGCTACGCCCAAATTCCCAAATATACCAAGCTGACTTTAAAGATGTGTAAAAGTTAAAACCTTCCTTTTTAAAAAAAAGAAAAGGGGAGGTGCTGTGGGATGTTCTGTATGTCCTGTGGGAGCCCTTCTTGGGTTCTTTGTGGCGTTACCCAGCAGGTCCGTATAGAGGATGATTAGGACCATGGGCCTGAGTGCAGGTGTTTGAGATGGTCTGCACTTGGCTGTGCTGGGGGATGGTCTGTATGTCAAGTTGCTCTGATTGGTTAATAAATAAAACCTGATCGGCCGTGGCTAGGCAGGAAAGATAGGTGGGACTAACAGAGAGGAGATATAAAAGGACAGAAAGGCAGAAGGAGACGCTGCAGCCGCCGCCATGACCAGAGACGCTGCAGCCGCCGCCATGACCAGAGACGCTGCAGCCGCCGCCATGACCAGAGACGCTGCAGCCGCTGCCATGACCAGAGACGCTGCAGCCGCCGCCATGACCAGAGAGGCTGCAGCCGCCGCCATGACCAGAGAGGCTGCAGCCGCTGCCATGACCAGAGACACTGCAGCCGCTGCCATGACCAGCAGCATGTGAAGACGCCAGTAAGCCACCAGCCACATGGCAAGGTATAGATGTATGGAAATGGATCAATTTAAGATAAAAGCACAGTTAGCAAGATAAGGACAGTTGGCAAGAGGCCTGCCACGGCCATACAGTTTGCAAGCAATATAAGTGTCTGTGTTTATTTGGTTGGGTCTGAGCGGCTGTGGGACTGGCGGGTGACAGAGATTTGTCCTGACAGTGGGCAAGGCGGAAAAGTCAAGCTACATGAGCCACCTGATACAGATGCTGGGAAGCAAACTTGGTCCTCTGAAAGAGCAGCAAATGCTCTTACCTGCTGAGCCATCTCTCCAGGACCTGAAGTCCACCTCCACAAATGCCCATGTAGTTGAAGACTTGGTCCCTAGCCTTTGGCATTTCTGGGAACTAGTGAAATGTTTACGAGATGGAGCCTAGCCGGGCGGTGGTGG
Source organism: Peromyscus maniculatus bairdii (assembly GCF_049852395.1). Lineage (NCBI taxonomy): Eukaryota > Metazoa > Chordata > Mammalia > Rodentia > Cricetidae > Peromyscus > Peromyscus maniculatus. The sequence continues at coordinate 4,639,758 of NC_134860.1, read as the reverse complement.
GTGCACGCCTTTAATCCCAGCACTCAGGAGGCAGAGGCAGGCGGATCTCTATGAGTTCAAGGCCAGTCTGGGCTACAGAGCAAGTTCCAGGGCATCTCCAAAGCTACACAGAGAAACCACCAGGCTCCATTTATCTGGTTCTAGGTATCAAATCCAGGGCTTTAGGAATGCTAGGTAAGAACTCAATCATTAAGCTACATTCTAGCAACTCCCCCCCCCCAAAAAAAAAAACAACACTTTTTAGGAAAGCATTTTATTTTTGCATTTTTTTTAATTGAAAAAAAAAACTTTATACAATATATTCTGATCACGGTTTCTCCTGTCTCCCACACTCCAACCTCCATGCTCTTTCTCTCTTTAAAAAACAAACAAATCAGAATTTTAAAAAGACAAATGCAGGGCTGGGCGGTGGTGGCACATGCCTTTAATCCCAGCACTTGGAAGGGAGAGCCAGGCGGATCTTTGTGACTTCGTGAGTTTGAGGCCAGCCTGGTCTACAGAGCAAGATCCAGAAAAGGCACAAAGCTACACAGAGAAACCTGGTCTCGAAAAACCAAAAAAAAAAAAAAAAAAAAAAAGCAGACGTGCACATGCATACCCCCCCTCAAATCACCCATAAAAACACAGAACTGGAAGCCATGATATACAAGCAAAAAACCAGTAAGACAGAATACATAAGCAAGGCCGTATGTGAAAAAGTCTACCAATATCATTGAGTTCATTTTGTTTGGGCCATCAAATGCTGGGCCTGGGGCCTAACCTTAGTGTGGTTAATATATCCAGTGAGACTCCATTGGAGAAAACTAATTTTTTCCTTTGGATGTCAGTTGGAGATAGTGTCTTGATTAGCGATGGGAGCCCATGTCTACTTCTCTCTCCAGCACTGGGATCCATCTGACTTTGTACCTGCACAGGCCCTAAGCATGCAGCCAGTCTGTGAATTCTTATGTGCAATAGTCCTCTTGTGCCTCAAAGACCCTATTTCTTTGGAGTCATCCATCCTCTCTGGCTCTTACACCTTTCCGACTCCTCTTCCACATAGATCCGAGAGGAGAGGTTTGATGAAGACATCCCATTTAGGACTGGGTGTTCCAAAATCTCTAGATTTCTGAACACTGTCCAGCTGTAGGTCTCTGTGTTAGTTCCCATACACTACAAGAGGAAAGCTTCTCTCATGATGGCTGGGAGAGGCACTTATCTATGGGTATAGCAGACTGGCACTAGGAGTCATTTTATTGCTGTTTCTTTAGTAGAAAAGTATTTGGTTTTCCCCTAGGCCCAAGACTTATCCAGTCTCAGGTTCTTGGCCCCCTGAGCAGTGTCAGCCATGGGTTCTATCTCGAAAAGTGGGCTTTAGTTCCAAACGGAGTAGCTGGTTACTTCCACAATGTTTTTGCCACTACTGCACCAACACATCATGCAGGCAGGTCACTGCTGTAGATCGCAGGGTTTAGAGCTGGGCTAGTTACCTTTCTCCTCGGGTACTGTGCAGATATCTTCCAGTACTGTAAATAAGTAGTCATTAAGGGTGAAGGCTCTACTTATGCACCAGCTCAACTTCTCTGTGTTCAATGAGATATGTAAGTGTTATCTTCAGCAATAGACCTTACCATCAACTTGTAGAGAGCAACTGTCTTAGTTAGGATTTCTGTTGCCACAAACACCATGACCAAAAAGCAAGTTGAGAAAAGAGTTTATTTGGCTTACACTTCCAGATCAAGTCCATCATCGGAAGAAGTCAGGCAGAGCAAGAACCTGGAGGCTTGCTTCCTATGACTTGCTCAACCCACCTTCTTATAGAACCCAGGACCAACAGCCCAGGGATGGCACCACCCACCATGGGCTGCTCCCAACCCCCTACTGATCACTAATTGAGAAAATGCCTTACAGCTGGATCTCATAAAGGCACCTCCTCAACCGAGGCTCTTTCCTCTCTGTTGACTCTAGCTCTTGTCAAGTTGACACACAAACTAGCCAGTAGAGCAACCAATAGCTTTAGCAATAACCTGAGATGTTTGGGGATTCCATAGGGTCCCTTTGGCCAATGAATCAACTAGATGTAATCCATTCCTGATACTGGAAATTTTACTTGGTGGCAAAAGATGTCTAGTTGGGGCAGTGTCTTCCTTGTTATTTAGTGACTCCAATAAGATTTCTTTCATATATGTATATATTTTAAGAAACATACAGTAGTAGATTAGGAAAGCACTTTAATGGAAACAATACACAGAGATGTATGAACATAAATTGAGGAATATTCTAAAGTTCTTCCAATAAAAGATTAATAATTACAAATTTTGACCGTTAAGATATGTAATACTTGTTTTCTCCAAGCTCAACAGCCACCATCTTCATAAGATCAGCTGAGCCTGCTTGCAAGTGCCAATCATGAGAGGGCCTGTGGACTGTTAATATCTCCTTCTGGAAGGAGAGGGTGTGGAGCAGCACTGTAACCTCACCTGAACTGTTCCAACCTCTAGTTAGTTGTTCCTTCCAGCCTTTCGTGTGCAATTCTGCCCTAACTGCGGAAGATGGTGGAGGGGGGCACTCCTGCTCCTCCTCCTAGTAGCTCTTCTCCCATGTTCTGTGAGTGGAGGTAATAAACTCACTGATTCCCACAGGGTGAATTCTGGTGGAATCCAACTTTGGTTTGTCACTGGGGCCTTATGAGGAAGCAGGTACTGTTTTGTTCTAGCTATGACCTTGAAGCACTGCCCCTAGTGATGTAGCAGGTAACTGTTACACCTGCCTATGACCTTGAAGTACATGCCCTGGGGCGTGGCCACTCGGACCCTTAAGACCTGGGATGCACATATGCGGCTCTCTCTTCACCACCTCATAGTATTGGATGCTGAAATCTTGGACCAGGCAAATCAGTGTGGGACGTAGCTCAGGTTTCCCGGACCCTACAATAACTCGCATGGTAGTGAGTTAACCCCAAAATAAATTCTTTTGCTCACTAAATAGACTCCGTGGATTCCTTGCATTATCTCTCTCCTTCTCTAAACCTAAGCATGTTGCTAAAAGAAAAAATTAAGCGATTGTCTCATATCAGAAGAGCTGCCTGGTGTGGGACAGAAGAAAACCATAAAAAAAGATTGTAGTCAAGATTCTATTTCTTTCTATGCTCATCCTCACTTTTGAAAGATCCTTTCTCTATTCAGTATAAGTCCAAACTTTCTATTTTGATATTAATAATGTTCAAGTTTTCCACAATAAACCTTTCCAATAGCAATCTCTGAAGTCTACAGAAGGAAGATGGGGTCCCACAACAAGGATTCTACTCAATTCAGAATGATGTCATGGTAACCGTGTGAACATTACTCAATGATCAACCTGGGACTGAAAACTCTCCAGGACAGTTCCAAGATGAGATTCTAGCCAGAATCTCAGACAACCTTACCCATTACTCTGAGACTGGCTGCAGAACCTACAAGCTAGTCCTGTTGAGACCTAACTATCTGACCTTTCCTCCTCCTCCTCCTCCTCCTCCTCCTCCTCCTCCTCCTCCTCCTCCTCCTCCTTCTTCTTCTTCTTCTTTTTTTTTTTTTTGGTTTTTCGAGACAGGGTTTCTCTGTGTACCTTTGCGCCTTTCCTGGATCTCGCTCTGTAGACCAGGCTGGCCTCGAACTCACAAAGATCCGCCTGCCCCCCCCCCCCAGTGCTGGGATTAAAGGCATGCACCACCACTGCCCAGCAAAATTTTTGTTTGTTTGTTTGGGTTTTTTGGTTTGTTTGTTTTGTTGTTCCAGACAGGGTTTCTCTGTGTAGTTTTGGTACCTGTCCTGGATCTCACTCTGTAGACCAGGCTGGCCTCGAACTCACAGAGCCTGTCTCTGCTCCCGAGTGCTGGGATTAAAGGAGTGCGCCACCACCGGCCGGCCCTGAGCTTTCTTACAGGACCCTAGAGCTTTCTTACCATTGCTCCCTAAACAGCAGGAAGCAATTCTAAGAAAACAACACCCCTCTCCAAAGGTTTCAATTTTCTCTGGGTTATGGATAATGGCTATAGGGTTGGGGGTGTAACAATAAAAATTAGACCCAGTATTCTCCTTAAGAAAAATGGAAATGGATAGGTATAGGATATTAAGGTAGATTATTGTATATACTAGTAAACTAATTTAGTAAAATATCAGCCTTAGGTAATTTGCAGTTATGGATTCTTGTATATTGATACAAACAAACTATATTTGTTGTACTGTACATATATTTCTACTATTTGAAATATCTTGTATATTGATACAAATGTAAAATTATATTTGTCAAACTGTATGTATGTTCTACCTCTGTTTAAGATATTTTTTATACTGATACATATTTAGGATTGTTAGGATTGTTATCATATTGCATATTGTACTATAAATTTCTGCCTCTAAGACATTTTGTGTACTGTCATAACTTTGAGGTCATTGTCCTTTTTTTCTTTTTAAAGATTTATTTATTTATTTATTTATTATGTATACGGAAGAGGGTGCCAGATCTCATTACAGATGGTTGTGAGCCACCATGTGGGTGCTGGGAATTGAACTCAGGACTTCTGGAAGAGCAGTCGGTGCTCTTAACCTCTGAGCCATCTCTCCAGCCCATGAGGTCATTGTCCTTTTACTGTACATTTGTTTACAGACTATTTACCTTGTTTTTGTGAAAGCTTAGTCCTTAGGTTATTTAGGTAGATAAGACTTGCAGATTTATAGTCACCCATGCTTGTCATTTCTATAGTTATGTTAGTTAGGTTCTCCAGATTTACAGATACATAGGTCAGATGGACAGGTAATCTTCAAACACTTCATAGACCTAGAAGATATGGCATTTTAACTTAGAATTCTGTTGATGTGAGACATGATTGCTCCCGGCAGCACCAATCTGATCCCAAGAGAATGTTAGGCTTCTAAGACACTCCATATGGAAGTTTGTACATAATGGACTGCTGAGCAAAGAACTGCCCTTGCCTTGACTGCTGACAGTACAAATGCTGTCCTTTTCTGCACGAGCGGGACACAAGGAAAAGCGACTACTGAACTCTGCCAAGACAGGGTAAGATGGTCTTTCAAAATTCCTGCTTCTGGGGGGCTGGAGAGATGGCTCAGCGGTTAAGAGCACTGACTGTTCTTCCAGAAGACCCAGGTTCAATTCCCAGCACCCACATGGCAGCTCACAACTGTCTGTAACTCCAGGTCCAGAGGACCCTCAGACAGACATACATGCAGGCAAAACACCAATGCACATAAAATAAAAATAAATTATTTTAAAAAAAATTCCTGCTTCTGAAAATGATCTGTCAGATATTCTAGGCCTTTAGCCAAACTGGATGCCCCAATGGTGCGGAGAAACTTTATAACTGCCCACTTGTGATCCTCCTGCCTCCACCTCCTTCAGCAAATCCCACCAGTGTGTACCATCATAACCGGCTTTTTAATCCACAGAGACTATCTAATGAGCAAAGGAATTTATTTGGGGGTTAACTCACTACCATGGGAGATTTATTGTAGGGTCCGGGAAAGCTAAGCTATGTCCCACACTGATTTGCCTGGTCCAAGATTTCAGCATCCAATACCACGAGCAGGCGAAGAGAGAGCTGAGTGCATGCATCCCAGGTCTTAAGGGTCCCAAGTGGCCACACCCCAGGTCATAGGCAAGTGTAACAATTACCTGCTACCTCACTAGGGGCAGTGCTTCAAGGTCACAATGCTGTAAAGTTTAACCACAGAATATCTTAAGATTACAAATAAAAATTCTTTAAAAAGTCTATAATAGAACTGGAGTACCATGTTTGATATTCCTTACTAAGGACCCCAGATATAAACCAACTTTTGGGGCCAACAAGATGTCTCAGAAGGTTAAAAAAAAAAAAAACTGACCCTTGCTATACAAGCCTGACCACCCAACTCTTCACCCTGGAAAGAATGCAGTGTCTTACACCTGCAATCCCAGCACTCCTGTGGCTAGACGGGAGACAGAGATAGAGGCTCATAGGCCAGCTAGCCTTCAGTACACAGCATGGCAGAAACAGCAATAAAGATGACAATGACAAGGTAGGAAAGAACCAACTCCTAAATGTTGTCCTGTGACTGCCATATACATGCAGTATATGTATGTGTGTATGTGCCCAAAACACATTTACACACTCCATACAAACACACATACAAACAAATAATAGTAATTTTGAAGCCATCTTTTAAGAATGTGGCTATATTTCTGTCAATAAACAAAAGAATTTTTAAAAATTTAGAAGTCAATTTGTTAACCAATGCTGTATAATGCTGTCCTCCAAGCATAACAGCTATTCCCATTTTAATCAGGGCAGCTGTCACTACACGACACTTTCAAATTTGGGTCTTTTGAAGTTCCTGAGAAAGAAAGAATAAGAAGAATAACATTCTCACCTGAGATTCCAGGTATTCACTCTTTGTACTCCACCTGACCCCTAGCCACATGTAATTCTGCCCCAGTTCTAGGAGGTGCTACAGTATACAGAGATCTGAAGTTTAAAAAAGGGGGGATGGAGTATTCCATCCAAGCTAGGGTGAGACATTTCAGTGATGGGTCTCTCTGGGGATCACACCTATAAGCCTGATAAACTCACTAACTCACCAAACAAAGCTTAGTAGAATCCTTCCTTTAGTCTGCTGGTGGGAGCCTATCTGGGGTGAGTAGATGTTTGCTCACCAAACAGTCAATTAATACATACAAATTAACTAATTTTTTTAACAAGCAACACATACACAGGCCTTGGACTTTAACAGCATGGTTTAGCAACTTGGTAGTCTACTGGCATCTTCAGGGGCTTCTTTCTCCTAAGACTCAAAAGAAAAAGGAATGCCTGGTCAGAGTACTCTTTCTGTATTACAGCCATGAACCATGCAACAACATTCTGTCATTAATGGATTGTGTACACACACTGATCCCATTAGATTCAATCTTCTACAGAAGCTATAGTTATCACAGATGTCTTAGTTTGTGTAAGTACACACTATGTTCTATGATTAAACCTCCTAATAACACATTTCTCAGAACACGTCCCTGCATGACAACCTTTGTGGCACAACCTGAATTCAGTAATACAGACAGGTAAAGGTTTAGGAGTATGAAGAAGTCCCTTCTACCTCCTTGCTTATAACTACAGTAACTTTCAATTTTGTGCCATAGTGCTAAAAATATTCCACTCATTTTTAAAACATATTCCAGTTTGTATGTGTTTAGTTCCATGGTAACTAGTCTAAAAGACTCAAATTATCTAGTAAATCTAAAACTAAAATCCAGTTACATTTCATGTTAATATGAAATACTTATCTTTATGAGCAAATGTTTTTTTTCTTTGTAAGATAAGAATTATAAGATTACTCAAGTCCAAATTTCCTAAATTTGCTCCTAATCAATCCCATTCAGTAAAACACTAAAGGTCCTGCACATACACATGCACTTCAGAATTCACCTAAACTTTCTCATATTCAAGGAAGATAGAAAAGGGAAAAACAAAAACAAAGCCTATGCCTGTGAAGTCCTCTTCCACCCCTGTGGCTGTCTCCCTGTCTAAGGGATCAACAGGTTCTCCCCAGATGCAGGCCGCATCAGTGCTCTCCAGGAAGGGCACACACTTATTAACAATGGCAGGAGGCAAGTAGATCAATAGACTTGTTTCTGAAGTTGCAATCCTGCTCCTGCAAGGGACAGGCTCTCATCAGGCACCCCAGGGAAATGGAAAGTCTAGTTATTCCACCCTACTCCTACATAAAACCTGAGAACTGGTTGCTTTTTTTTTTAACTACAACCACAAAAACTAAAGTAAATGGCTGGTGCTAAAGTCCTGAAAATTTTCTCAAAAGCAAAGTACACTGCCAAACATCTAAAGATGCTCAGTTTTCTTGGGAGAAGGGATGATAATATAAATTAGTATGAATTTTCAGTATTCTTAGTTTTTATTATATTTAACATATGTGTATTTTGCCTGCATGTATGTCTGTGCACCATGTGCATGCATGTCTGGTGTCTACAGAGGCCAGATTAGGGTATCAGATCCCCCAAAAACTAGAGTTACCGTCAGTTGTGAGCCACCATGTGGGTTCTGGGAATTGAACCTGGGTACTCTGGGAAGAGCAGTCAGTGCTCTTAATCAGCCATCTCCCCAGCCCAAACTACTATAATTTTTTAAAGTGAAGTTGAGGAAAGAAACCTTGCTAACCTAAAACATTAATCAAAATAAGCACTGATCATCAAGTGCAGTAGAACATGCTGTAATCCCAGAACTTGGAAGGATTAAAGGAGAATCATAAATTCACTGCCAGAGTGAGACTATTTGAAAGAAAGAGGGGAGGAGGAGAGAGTGAAGGAGGGAGGGAGGGAGGGAGGAATGGAGAGAGGGAAGAAGAAGGAAGGAAAACTGCAAGCAGCAAAACATGACAAAGTATTGGCTTTTCACTTCTAAAACTGAGACAAGTGTCCAAATTACTTGTTGTACACATACCTCCACTTAACATACTTAACATATGTTCCAGACTGTTCTCAGTACCAGAGAGGCCATGATGATTCAGTGTTGTAGAATTCTGCCCTCCAAACTAACAGCCTTTACCATCTTCACCACAGCAGCTGTGACTAACTGCCAAAGACCCTTAAGATTAAGTTGTTCCCTCCACAGAGAAAGGGGTGGGGAGGTTCATAGACCCTCACCTAAGATTCCAGCCACTTCTACCTACACCTAGCGCCCAGCTGTATGTAATTCTGCATAAATTGCACATAGTCTTGGCAAGTCATAGAGTATACGGAGCTTAGAACATGCAGCTATAAAGAAGTTATCATACTGGGATAAGACCTAGTGACACTGCTGTATGGAGTTACCTACAGACCTATAGTAACCCCTCATCCATACTCTATAAAAAAAAAAACAATGAAGAGTTCACCAAGCTGGACTTTGGTGGAATTGTTACTGCGGTTTGTCCTTGGTGCCTTATCTAGGGGAAGGAGAGGTTTGTTTTTAATCACTCCAGGAAAAGCTAATGCAACAAAGAAAAACACAGTTCTTGCCTAAATGGAGTTCCCAATAGTAAATAAAAGCAGCAATGTATTAGAGAAAATACTATTTCTCCAACAAGGAACAATATAGCAAATATTCTTAAGTAGGTATATGAGTTTTAATATTTATTAAGTAGGGTTTAAATTCTTAAAATGAATTAAAATTAGCTAAAAACAAAAACATTTCATATAATAATAAGCATCACAAAGAAAAACAGTGGCAAGAATGGAGCACCTAGAATGAAGGTAAAGATGGTCAAGGATGAGTCCTGTGGTCACGCTCTCCCCAATTTAAAAAAAAAAAAAAATAGACTATGGCCTGATGGTGGTGGCACACACCTTTAATCCCAGCCCTCAGGAGGCAGAGGCAGGAGGATCTGAGTTCAACGTCAGCCTGGTCTACAAAGTGAGTTCCAGTACTACACAGAGAAACCTTGTCTCTAAAGAAAGACAAAACCAAAACAATCAAACAAAAATAGAATATACAGAATGTTGTATGAGCCCAGGGGAAAAAGTGATTAATACAGCCTCAAAGGGTCCAGAAAGGAAGCCCTGGCCTTACAAGGCAAGCAGGGACTTTGTTGATGGAACATTCCTCTAAGTGCTACCCTCAAACCACGGTGATATAAAAGAAAACCCAGATACTACTGAAAACTCTTCCTTTGAAGTATTTACACACAATTATTAAAGTGGAATGGGGGAAAGAGTTAATACATAAAACTTGAAATTGTGACTTTACAGATATTAACACTTAGAACACAGTTTTGTCTAAAGAAAAAGAAACCAAACTCTAATAATATGGTAGGGTTTCTGTTTTGTTCTGTTTTCAAGACAGGGTTTCGCCTATCTCAGACTGGTTTCAAACTCTCTAGGTAGCAGAGAATGACTGAATTTTTCATCCCCCTGCCTCCATCTTCCAAGTGCTGGAATTACAGGCACTCACCACCATGTCTGGTTTAGACAATGCTAGAGTTAACCCCTCAGTATGCTAAGCTAGCACTTTCATCCGCTGAGCTACAGGCCAGATGATCTCTTTTGTTTGTTTTTTCCATAACACTGAAAATATGACAATCTACATATCAACAAGTGGATCTATGTTCCTCTTCAGGAGTGCAAAGTGCATGCATGTGCTATATCCACTGTGATACATCATTTAAAAATTAGTTCTTTCAATTAATCTAATAATGTACCTCAAAATCTTTTTTGTTTTTTAAGACAGGGTTTCTCTGTGTAGCTTTGTGCCTTTCCTAGAACTCACTCTGTAGCCCAGGCTGGCTTCGAACTCACAGAGATCTGCCTGCCTCTGCCTCCTGAGTGCTGGGATTAAAGGTGTGCGCCAACCACCGCCCGGCTGTACCTCAAAATCTTAAACAAGAATAAATCAGGCCCCAAAATAGACAGAAATAATAAATTTCAGAAATGGAGACAAAAAAGGATGATACCCCTCCCAAACATCAGTAAAACAAGGTGTTGGTTCTTTGAAAAAAATGAGGTAGATAAACCCTTAGGCAAAGGAAAGAGCAGACTCAATAAAGTATAAGGTGAAAAGGCAGACATGACAATGGATACCATTGAAATCCAGAAGACCAACAGGGAATATTTTGAAAAGGGAATTGCAATAAATTAGAAAATAAGAAAGACTAATTTTTTAGACATGCATGACCTAACAAAACTAAACCAGGAGAATATAAAAAACTTAAAGATGTATAATGAGTAGTAATATTGAAGCAGTAATTAAGGATAAAATAACATCAATGCTCCTCAAACTAGTCTATGGAACAAACAAGGAGGAGATGGCTAATCTTGGCTGTCAACTACACCTGGAATCAACTCAAACCCAAGCATCGAGACTTGCCTGTGAGGGATTTTTCCTGACTGGATCATTTGAGGTACGAAGATCCATCCTCAATCTGGGCCACATCTTCTGGTGGAAGTCCACATAAAAGGAAATACAAGAGAGCTTTTGCTTTTTGCCTGCTTGCCCTTACTCTTGCCCTTACTCTTGCCCTTACTCTTGCCCTTACTCTTGCCCTTACTCTTGCCCTCACTCTTGCCCTCACTCTTGCCCTCACTCTTGTCCTCACTCTTGTCCTCACTCTTGCCCTCACTCTTGCCCTCACTCTTGCCCTCACTCTTGCCCTCACTCTTGTCCTCACTCTTGTCCTCACTCTTGCCCTCACTCTTGCCCTCACTCTTGCCCTCACTCTTGCCCTCACTCTTGCCCTCACTCTTGCCCTTACTCTTGCCCTCACTCTTGCCCTCACTCTTGCCCTCACTCTTGCCCTCACTCTTGCCCTCACTCTTGCCCTCACTCTTGCCCTCACTCTTGTCCTCACTCTTGTCCTCACTCTTGTCCTCACTCTTGTCCTCACTCTTGTCCTTACTCTTGCCCTCACTCTTGTCCTCACTCTTGTCCTCACTCTTGTCCTCACTCTTGTCCTCACTCTTGCCCTCACTCTTGTCCTTACTCTTGTCCTTACTCTTGTCCTCACTCTTGTCCTCACTCTTGTCCTCACTCTTGCCCTCACTCTTGTCCTCACTCTTGCCCTTACTCTTGTTCTTACTCTTGTCCTTACTCTTGTCCTTACTCTTGTCCTCACTCTTGTCCTCACTCTTGCCCTCACTCTTGTCCTCACTCTTGTCCTTACTCTTGCCCTTACTCTTGCCCTTACTCTTGTCCTTACTCTTGTCCTTACTCTTGCCCTTACTCTTGTCCTTACTCTTGTCCTTACTCTTGTCCTCACTCTTGCCCTTACTCTTGCCCTTACTCTTGTCCTTACTCTTGTCCTTACTCTTGCCCTTACTCTTGTCCTTACTCTTGTCCTTACTCTTGTCCTCACTCTTGTCCTTACTCTTGTCCTTACTCTTGCCCTTACTCTTGTCCTTACTCTTGCCCTTACTCTTGTCCTTACTCTTGTCCTTACTCTTGCCCTTACTCTTGTCCTTACTCTTGCCCTTACTCTTGCCCTTACTCTTGCCCTCACTGGCAAATTCATCTCTCCTCCTGCTGAGGCACTGATGATACAAAAATCCACTTCTTCCAGATTCCAACACAGAGTGAAGACCAGCTAAAACATCCAGCCTTGTGGACTGAAGAACTACCAGATTTTTGGCCTTCCTGTGAGAAAACAGCCATTGTTAGACTAGCTGGACCACAGAGTATAAACTATTCTAATAAATCCCATATATATGTGCACATGTGAGTATACATATACGTGTGTGTGTGTGTGTGTGTGTGTGTGTGTGTGTGTGTGTATAATTTGTTCTATCAGCCCTGTTCACCATACAAAGGTAAGAATAATGGAACAAGGACAAAAACTGCACGGTCATCATAAGAGATGCAGAAAAGGCCCTTCACAAAATTGAACATCCTTTTATAACTCCAAAGAAACTAAGAACTGAAAAATTGTATCTCCACATAAAAAAGACTATAGTCAACTACCCACAGTCAACATGAATGATGCAAAACTGAAAGTGTTCCCAGTCTAAAACAAGAAGGGACCAACTCTCACCACTCTTATTCAGTATAATGCTTGAAATCTTGGCTAAAAGGCAGGTAAAAGAAGAAAACGAGATAAATTAAGGAAACAAGAATTATCCCTCTTTGCAGATGATATGATTCTATACGTCGAAGGCCTAAAGTCTCTACTACAAGACTCTCAAGGGCTGGCGAGATGGCTCAGTGGTTAAGAGCACCGACTGCTCTTCCAGAGGTCCTGAGTTTAATTCCCAGCACCCACATGGTGGCTCACAACCATCTGTAATGAGATCTGGCACCCTCTTCTGTGTACATAATAAATAAGTAAATCTTAAAAAAAAAAAAAAAAAAAAAGAAGACTCTCAGCTCATATAAACACTTTTAGCAAAACAGCACGATACAAAAATCAGTGGCTTTTCTATACACTACTAATAAATTTGCTGAGAAAATTAAACAAACCTATTCACAATAGCTTTTTAAAAAATGCCTTGAAATAAACCTAACCAAAAAGTGAAACATCTACAATGAAAGATTTTTTAAATTTTTTATAATTTATTTTCATTTTATGTGCATTGGTGTTTTGCCTTGATGTATGTCTGTGTGAGAGAATCGGACCCCCTAGAATTCGAGTTACAGACGGTTGTGAGCTGCCATGTGGGTGCTGGGAATTGAACCCAGGTTCTCTGGAAGGACAGCCAGTGCTTTTAACTGCTAAGCCTTCTCTCCAGTCCCCCATAAAATATTTTTTAAAAGAAAAAAAACTGAATTCATTAAAAGATAGAAGAACCTCTCACATTTATGGATCAGGAGAATTGCTAAAATGGTCATACCACCAAAAGCAAGCTACAGATTCAATGTAATCAACATCCAAAGTCCAATAGCATTCTTCATAGAGCTTAAAAACATCTTAGAATTCATATAGAAGCCCAAAAGTCTCAGAAAAGCCAAAGTGATCCTAAACAAAAACAACAATGCTGGATGCATCACACTTCAAATACCCGACAGAGCCATTCTAACAAAAATAACATGGCACTGACACAAAACAGACACACAGAGAAACAGGATAAACAGAAGACCCAGAAATAAACCATGCAACCATGGCCACCTGATTTAAGAGAGGTGCCGAAAAAAGCCTCTTTAACAAATGGTGCTGAGGAAGGTGCATTTCCACACACACACACGGGAGATCTAAACTAGATCCCTCTCACCACCCCACCCCCAAAGAGTCAGCTCAAAATGGATCAAAAATTTTAATGTAACAACTGCAACTCTAAACTGCTATAGAAGAAAAGGTTGGAAAATACTTCAAACTGCAAAGATAGGCAAGGACTTTCTGAATAGGGCTCTGTTAGCCCTGGATATAATAGCAAAAATAACAACTAGGATTGTAGCAAAACAGAAAACAATTACCAGAGTGAACTGATAATCTACAGAACGTGAGAAAAGTCTAACTATTCATTCTATGGGGAATTAAAGATTTATTTTTAATTATGTCTGTGCATGTGTATGTGCACAAGTGTAGGTGTCCACAAGGGCCAGAGGTGTCAGCTCTCCCTAAAGGGGAGTTCTAGGTGGTTGTAAGCTGTCAACATGGAAACTGGGAACCAAAGTAGGATCCTCTGCAAGAGCAGTTTGTGCTCTTAATGACTTAGCCACCTCTGCAGCCTTTCAGTGGGGAATTGAATAGCTAGAATATATAAAGAATTAAAAATTCAAACAAAAGAATAATCAATCAATAAAATGGGTAAATAAACAGTTTTCAAAATAAGAAGTACAATAACCAATAAATATAGGAAAAATGTTAAAGCTTCTTAGCCATCAAGGAAACACAAATCAAAACTCTGCTGAAGCTGGATATGGTGGCACACACTTGGAATTCCAGCACTTAGGCGGTGAAAGCACCAAGATGTGGAGCTCAAGGCCAGCCTTGCTATACAATCACTTCCAAGTCAACCTGGGCTACATGAGAGACAGTCTCAAAGAAAAGCTCCACTGAGATCCTATCTCATCTCAGAATAGCTATCACCAAGAAAACAACAAATGTTAACAAGGGCCTTCCACTATCCCCTGCACCCACTTACTTATACATTCCTCCAGACATGATATGACCTTTACAGTCTTGAACTACAATCACCTACACAAGACTCCACGAGGTTGAGCCCATTAGTATTCCCTCTTGAAGAACATGGGGTGCTCAACAAGGTAGGTACTTGAGACATCACTCTCCCTGAGGTTAAGGGAGCAACAATAGTTGCTGGGAAAAAAACACTTTTCTTCTCTGGTATAGCCACCCTGAACGCTGCTCATGTATATAACCCATCACCTATGCTCCTGTAAGTAACCACAATGGTTTAGACTGGTCCACCAACCTAGATGTGGGTAGAATCATTTCTTTGGTCTGTTACTGGTATCCTATCTTGGGTGAACAGATGTTTATACAATTCTCTCTGTCAAATTAATGTGACAGCATTGTTGATGGGAATGTAAATTAGTGCAGCCAATATAAAATTAGTTTGGATGTTTTTCAAAAACGTTAAGCCAGAAAAACATCTAATCTAACAAAACCTCTCCATCATGCCTAGGTCTGTATACCCAAGAGACTCAAAGTCAGTATACTACAGAGATCACAGCACTATTCACAATAACAAGTTATGGACTCAAATTAAATGTTCATCAACAGACCTATGAAGAAAATGTGGTATACATACACGTGATGGATTACTATACAGCCATGAAGAATGAAATCCAGCTACAGATGTGGCTCAGTTGGTAGACTGCTTGTCTAACATAAATGAAGCCCTGAGTTCTATCACTAGTATGGAGTGTGGTATAAGCTGGACATAGCCTTTAATGGAGACAGGAGAATAAAAGTTCAAGGTAATGGACAGAGATGATTCAGCAGGTAAAGTACTTGCCAGAAAAGCCTAACCATCTGACTTGGATCCTTTAAATCCACATAAAAGTGAAAGGAGAGAAATGATTCCACAAAGTTGTCCCCTGACTTCCACATGTGTGTCTTCACCATCCCACATATGGACATCTCACACACACACACACACACACACACACACACACACACACACTTTAAAAACAAAACAAAAAATCCAACAACAACAAAAAAAAACTTAAATAGCCATTGTTTTCCATAGTTGACATTTTCTTTGGGCTGCCAACCAGCTCGCAAATAAAGACTTAAATTATGAATGCTCAGCTTTAGCTTAGGCCTTTCCCACTAGCTCTTTTAACTTAATTTAACCTGTTTCTATTCATCTACGTTTTGCCTTGAGCTTTTTACTTTTCTTTCATTCCGTATGTCCTAGTTTCTTGCTTCCTCCATGTTGGGCTGGCTGGCTCCTGGCATCCCTGGCATCTCCTTTTCTTTCTTCCTTTCTTTTGAGCCTAAATTCCTCCTCCTACTTATTCTCCCTGCCTGTAAATTCCACCTATACCTCCTCCCTTGCTATTGGCTGTTCAGCTTTTTATTAGGCCAATTGGACAGGCAAGGTAAAACAGCAACACATCTTTACATAATTAAACAAATGTAATACATCTTTACATAGTTAAACAAATATTCTGCAACATAAACAAATGCAACACATCTTTATATAGTTAAACAAATATTCCACAACAGTTTTCACCTTCTGCTGCTCCACTGAGATCCTATCATCTCAGCATAACAGAATATCACCAAGAAAAAAGACTTTAACAAAATCCTGGAACACAAAAGAGTCTAAAAAATCCAAAATGCTGTCTACATTTGATTAAAATATTAAAATTCTTTCCAACTTTTTAAATGTCTCACTATGTAGCCCTGGCTGTCCTGGAACTCACTATGTATCAAGCTGGCCTTGAACTAGAAGAAATCCTCCTGCCTCTGTCTCTGAGCACAAAAATTAAAGATATGTACCATCATACCAAGCCCAATTTTCTTGATACATTTATACAAACACAAACACATTTTATGAGGCACTTGAAAAATCTGAAAACATCATACCCCACTCCTAAACCCTTCAGTATGTGTTTCCCATTGAACACAATATCCTATTATTATTATACTATCATTATCACATCTTAAATTAACTCTTTTGGGAGCTAGAGAGATGGCTCAGAGGTTAAGAGCACTGGCTGCTCATCCTGAAGACCTGGGTTCAGTTCCTAGTACCCACATGGCAGCTCACAACTCTCTATAATTCCGGTTCCATGGGATCTGGCACCCTCACACAGATCTACATGTAGGCAAAACACCAATGCACATAAAATTTTAAAACATTTTTTAAAAATTAACTCTTTTGTTTTGTTTTGATTTGATTTGTTTAGACCAGGGTCTCACTATGTAGCTTTGGCTGGATGGTCTGAAACTTGCTATGTCAACCTAGCTGGCATGGAATTCATAGAGATCTATCTGCCTGCCTCTGCCTACCAAGTGCTGCGATTAAAGGAATGCTTTAAAAAAAAAAAAAAAGTATGTAGCCCAGCCCTGAAATCCAGGATCCTTATGCCTGTTCCTTGTGTGGGATAAGGGTTTTTTGTATCAGCTGTTATTAGATGTGTTATTAAAATTCTAAGTACAAAGGACTTATTTAAGGAATGCATTTTAGTAAAATAATTATTACTTCCACTACATTCAAGGATTATGTCTGTCTCCCTGAAGAGTCTGGACCTGTAGTTGCGGAATTTTGACATGATAAAATCCACTTTACAAAGCTCCACTTGCCACAGTATGTTGGACAGCAGCTGAGGACAGAAGACAGCAGCAGCCTCATTTGAAGGCAACAGAATAAGACACATTTATCACTGCAAATACTTAGTATTTTAGTTCTATTACATTTGAATAAACCTGAAATAACAGTAAATAAACAAAATGAAGCTAAATTGGGTTGATCTTGAATGTTTAGTTTGGTTGCAATGTGCCTTTAATTGTGGGGGTGGGGGTAGGGGAGAACCAGCTGTGGTGGTGTACACCTATAATGTGGTCAGGAGGCTAAGGCAGGAGAACTATAAATTCAAGCTCAGCCTCACACAGTGCTACCCTGACCAAAAACAGGGTGTTGCTAAATGAAAAAAAACCTTGGCCACTTTTGAAGGCTTTAGTATTTGATGAAACCTTTCAGATTTATTTATTTTCATTTATGTATATGTGTATGTGTGCCTATTGAGTTCACATGTATACCCATGCAGGTACCCATGGAGGCCAGAAGAGGGTGTCAGATTCACTGCAGCTGGCGCTACTGACAGCTGTTAAGTCACCTGAGGTGGATGCTAAGAACCAAACTCATGTCCTTTGCAAAAGGTCTTTAATGGCTGAGCCATCTTCTCCAGCCCTCTGGAAGTCTTTTTTTTTAAAGTTTTATTTTTATCTATATGTATGCCTACATGTACATATATATGTATAACACATGCCCGCCATCATATGTATAAATTATAAATAAAATTTAATAATAACAAAAAAAACATTTACAACTCTTTTAGCCCTCTAAAAACATATAACTACTCAACTCTTAAAATCCTTAATTCTGTACAATCTTCTTACTCTCCATCTATGACTAGATATTTGGATTTTACAAATACAGGATTACATATTATACATCGAAGAAAAGCAATGTGTACAGCATTATTATGTAAGCTAATAAACTTATCTAAATACTTTTGAGTTTTCTACTCATTCAAAAATGAGTAAGGTGATGAGAGCCTAAGCAGAAGAGCTAGGGTGAATCACTAACTATGCCTTTCAGATAGCTGAGGCTCATGTACAACTTTTACCATACTATGGTTTATAGTTCTGGACAGCAGGCTTTAACTCAGACCAACACTGGGAACATGGGTGACCATAATATGACACCCCATGAGTCATCTGTCCCAACTCAATGAGACCCCTAGCTTCTGGACCTTTGCTTTTTTAGCAAATTCCATCTACTACCTTGATGTCACAACTCAATATGTCTCAACTGTTTCTAAAGAAAACACAGTTGGCTCTCTCTACTCTGCTAGGCACCTCCAGAGTGTTCCTGAGAGGTAAACAAGTCCTGGTGCACAAGATGCAGAGACCTCTATTTACATTCCTGCCGTGAAAGTGTTTTTAAAATTTCACTTCCTCAAAAAAAAAATCCTGATACATTACACCATGGATAAACCTTGAGAATACTATAAATGAAATACAGTAATCACAAAAGGACAAATACTGTACGATTCTGATTATAAGAGGTACCTATAGTCAAAATTGCAGGCAGAAAGTACAGCTGAGAGGAGAGGGAAATGGAGTCACTATTGACTAATTATCATTTCACTTTTAGTTCACTTTTAAGAGATGAAGAGGTAGACGGAGGCAAGAGTTGCATAAAATTATGAACATATTTAAGATAGCACTGAATTATACTTTTAGAATGGTTAAAATTATAGAATTCCAGTCATATTTTACCTCTAAATTTTTTTAATTTAAAGAATAATCAAAATGCACTTGGGTTTGGAGAGATGGGTCAGCAATTAAAAGCACTTGCTGCTCTTGCAGAGGAGCTAAGCTTGGTCACCAGCAGCCACATGGCAGCTCGGACCTGCCTGTAACTATACGTCTAGGGAATCCAATGCCCTCTTCTGACCTCTGAGGGTTCTTAACATGTACATGGTGTATATACATACACTCAGGCACAAAACATACACCTAAAATTATAAAAGTTTTAATGCATCTTTTTTGTTTGTTTGTTTGTTTGTTTGTTTGTTTGTTTTTGAGACAGGGTTTCTCTGTGTAGCTTTGTGCCTTTCGTGGAACTCCCTTGGTAGCCCAGGCTGGCCTCGAACTCACAGAGATCCGCCTGGCTCTGCCTCCCGAGTGCTGGGATTAAAGGCGTGCGCCACCAACGCCCGGCTTTTTTTTTTTTTTTTAATTCCTATGTATTTTGTTCGTTTGTTTTGTTTTTTCCGGAGCTGAGGACCGAACCCAGGGCTTTGCGCTTGCTAGGCAAGCGCTCTACCACTGAGCTAAATCCCTGACCCCCTTAATGCATCTCTTAATTATTTTTATGCTCTAGACAAGGATATGTTAAGTGGATCTGTATGGTCATCATCTAATCATTCCAAGGTCATTTTACAAAGACACAAGTAAAAACCAACCAAATGGCATCTCAGATTATGTCTGCAAACTGCTACGCATTATTTTTAACAAGAGAGATCTGTGTGTGTGCCTGTGTGTTCATGTTTTGTGGAGTGATACTTACGTGAGTATGCCTATGCGGGCAAGAGGACCTGTTCTTTCTCAGATGCTGCCCACCTTGTTTGTTAAGACAGGGTTACTCACTGGCCTGGATCACCAAGTAAGCCAGGCTGGCTAGCTAGTCACCTCCAGGAATCTACCTGTCTTAGTATCCCCAGTGATGACACCATCACATCCAGCTTTTTAATATGGGTTCTAGGAACCAAACTCGGGTCCTTATTCTTTTGTTTTGTTTTGGTTTTTTGAGACAGGACTTCTCTATGTGGCTTTGCGCCTTTTCTGGAACTCACTCTGTAGTCCAGGCTGGCCTCGAACTCACAGAGATCAGGCTGTCTCTGCCTCCCGAATGCTGGGATTAAAGGCGTATGCCACCACCGCCCCGGCTGGGTCCTTATTCTTATAAGCACTTTATTGACTAGCTACTAAGTACTAAGTACTCCCCAGTACTAAAAATTATCATTTATAAGAACTAATCACTAAGAACACTGGTGAAAACAGAGCAGAAGAACATTATATGTAAGTGCTAAACTAATGTGAGAAGACATTAAAACCAAACAGCAAGTCATAGACAGCTTTACCACTGTGGCCACTACAAATACATTTCAAAAACTCCTGGAGTGGGGGGGGGGGGGCTGGAGAAATGGCTCATCAGTGAAGAGCACTTGTTGCTCTGACAGAAGACCAGAGCTCTATTCCTAGCACCCCCATGATAGTTTACAACCACCCATAATTCCAGCTCCAGAAGCTCTGAAACCCTCTTCTGAGTTTCTCCAGCACCAGGCAGGCATGTGATGCATATACATTCATGCAGGCAAAACAGTCACACACATAAAATAAATACAACTTAAAAAAATGTTTTACCTACTCAGGGTATAAAAATATTAATTTTGACCTCAAGCAAAATATTTGTTGCTTAAGTAGCTTTAAACTGAACATCAAAAAGTAAAATAAAAAAATACATTCTGTATCAATCAACAAGAAAAATTTTTGAGCTATTTAAATAATTGCTACATTTCTTATTTCATCTTATGTTGTCATTCCAAGTGTGTAACACCTGACTGCGATGATGGTTGACCTTGGCTATCAACTCAACTACAACTGAAATCAGCTACGGCCCAAGCAGCTGGGCTTGTCTGTGAGGGATTTTCTTCACTGAATCATTTAGGTAGGAAGACCCACCCTAAATCTGAGCCAGACCTTCTGGAGGGAGCCCACATAAAAGGACATAGGACATACAGTAAGAGAGCTTTTGCATTTTGCCTGTTCACTCTCACTGGCAAACTCACCCATCTTGCTGCTGAAGTACTCTTTTGACGGTATTAGAACCTACTTCTTTGGGATTCCAACACACACTGAAAACCATCAACTCTACGGAATCCTCTGGGACTCCATCTCCAGACTTTCATCACCAGACTGAAACTGTTGAGATATCCAGTCTTGTGGACTGAAAAACTACCAGATTCTTGAACTATCAGTTGGGGGAGAATACCTGGATCATAGCCTGTAAGCAACTCTAATAAATCTCTCTCATATATGAGAGATTTGTTACTATCAATATATTAAAATGTATTTTTATATATGATATATATGTCATATATATACACATACATTTTTTTGCATACTTATCAGTTCTGTTCCTTTAGGAAATACTAATACAACTACTAACAAACCATGTTCCATCTTTCATCTAAGACCCTCTCTAAGAACTGTAAAGATGGCTCAGTGATTAATATAGCTTTTCCAGAGGACCTGAATTCATTTCCCAGCACCTACACTGGGCAGCTCACAACTGCCTGTAATTCCAGCTCCAAGAGAATCCAAAGCCTCTGGATTCTGAGGGCAAGCACTCATGCACGTGCACATACTCACATGCACACACACATACAATTTAAGATAATAAAATAAATCTTAAAAAGGACATTACCTCATCCCCAAATCCAATCCTCCCCACAAAGCAGACACTCTTTAACTTCTCTATCTACCCCAAATCAGTTCAGTAATTAACTTCTTCCTATACTAAGCAAAGCATTAAAAAGGAACTAAAGCCAGGCCGTGGTGGCACACACCTTTATTCCCAGCACTCGGGAGGCAGAGCCAGACAAATCCCTGTGAGTTCAAGGCCAGCCTGGTCTACAAAGTGAGTTCCAGGACAGGCACAAAGCTACACAAAGAAACCCTGTCTCGAAAAACCAAAAAATACAAAAAAAGGAACTATTGCACACAGTACTATACATGTCAGAAATGCGGTTCCCTGCAAAGCGTTTGGTTCACTGAAGTTATCTAACAATCTACAAAGTTCAACAAGTATTTCACATCATTTGACAGAATACGGACTAGAGGGTGGAAAGATGGCTCACTGGTTAAGAATGAGTACAGGTCCAAGCACTTATGTGTGGTGGCTCGCATTCACCTGTAACTCCAGCTACAAGGAACCAAACACTCTGGCCTCCTCAGGCACTGTATTCATGTGCACATAACACACGCACAGAGAGAGAGAGACATACATACATACATACATACATACATACATATATAATTAAAATCAAGTATCTCCAACAGAAAATAGACTAAAATTTTTGCTTTTAAAAGTCTTGCTGGGAAGCTGGGCGTTGGTGGCGCACGCCTTTAATCCCAGCACTCGGGAGGCAGAGCCAGGCGGATCTCTGTGAGTTCGAGGCCAGCCTGGGCTACCAAGTGAGCTCCAGGAAAGGCGCAAAGCTACACAGAGAAACCCTGTCTCGAAAAACCAAAAAAAAAAAAAAAAAAAAAAAAAAAAAAAAAAAAAAAGTCTTGCTGGGAGGTGGTGGCGCTCACCTTTGATGCTGGCACTCGGGACACAGAGGCAGGTGGATCTGTGGCAGCCTGGTTTACAGATCAAGCTCCTGGATAGCCAAAGCTACACAGAGAAACCCTGTCTCAAAAAACCAAAATAAATAAATAAACAAACAAATAAATAAAAATCCTGAAAGATCACCTAAAGACAAAGAGAGCTTAATAAAGTTTGAGATTTTTTGTGGTGGTCTTTTTAAATGAATTTTATCTTTATTCAGTTAATTTGGTATTATATTGAACTTGTGTTTATTTTGTTTTGTGGGTTTTTTGTTTTTTGCTTTTTTTGACAAAGCCTCTCTACTATGTAGCTCTGGCTGTCCTGGAACTCACACTGTAGACTAGGCTGGCCTTCAACTCACAGAGATCCACCTGCCTCTGCCTCCTGAGTGCTAGGATTAAAGGCATTCGACACCACACCCAGCCTCTGAACCTGAATTTATTTTGGTTGAATTATAATTACTAAATATATTTATTCCTTCTATAATGTCTTGACTTTTCATTTACATATTTTTATTTTATATCTCTTAAAATATAACTATAATTTTCATGTCCAATTTGGTAATTTTTAACAATAACATATTCCATTGCATTTTTATGGCTGTAAATACAACTGTTAGATCTCATTAAGGCAGAATAAAAACACAGGGAAATTGTGGAAATGAGAAGGGAAAGGAGCCCTTCATCCAGGAGTCTGGTCAAAGCTTCTTGCCAATTGAGAAGCAAGAATTTCAGCACAATTACCAACATCTGTTGTGAACCTGCTAACATAGAAATAATATTCCTTTCATATACAGACACTTTGTTAAAATAGGAATAAACTTGGCTTCAGGCCTAAATGTATATGACCATGGATAGAGCCTCATTCCTTTCCCCCTGGGTGGTTGGGTAATTGTTTGCTAGGACAGGATCACACTACATAGCCTATGGCTGGTCTTGAATTCACAATTCTCTTGCCTCCCCAATCCAGTGCTGGGATTACAGGGCAATGCCCCCAGGCTTAGCCTGAATACGGTTTCTATAACATTCTTTTGAATAAAAAACAGACTAGAGCTGGGCAGTGGTGGCGCATGATTTTAATCCCAGCACTCGGGAGACAGGCAGGCGGAACTCTGTGAGTTCGAGGCCAGCCTGGTCTACAGAGTGAGTTCCAGGACAGACTCCAGGACAGGCTCCAAAGCTACATAGTGAAACCCTGTCACAAAAAAAAAAAGAAAAAAAGAAAAGAAAAAGAAAAAAAAGAACAGACTAGAAGAATAATTGTGTACAAATCCTCAGGTACTTCCAGTTATTAGAAAAGGTGTACAGTGCCGAGAGCGGCATTTCTGACGTCTTGTACAGTACTGCATGCGTTGGTTCCTTTTTTAATGCTTTGCTTAGTATAGAAAGAGGTTAACTACTAAACCGATTTGGCATAGATAGAGTACTCAAAGAGTATCTATCTGCTTTGTGGGAAGGATTGGGATTTGGGATGAGTGATATTTAAAGGTGTTTTTAATAACCCTTGTTAAAACTTCGGCAGTGGGCTGACAAAATTGGCTTAGTTGGTTTAAAAAAAAAAAAAAAGACTCATGAACTGGAGAGATGGCTCAGATGTTTAGAGCACTGGCTGTTCTTCCAGAGGACCCAGATTCAATTCCCAGCACCCACATGCAACTCACAACTGTCTATAACTCGTTCTGAGGGATATAACACCCCTCTCTGACCCCTAAGGGTACTTGGCACAGCCCATGCATGGCACATACAGGCAAAATACATGATAAAATTCTTAAAAATTTATTTTAAGCCAGGTAGTGGTGATGAATGCCTTTAGTCCCAGACTTGGGAGGCAAAGGCAGGTGGATCTCCATGAGTTCAAGGCCAGCCTCGTCTATAAAGCAAGTGCCAGGACAGCCAGGACTATTACAGAGAGAAACCCTGTCTTGAAAAAACAAAACAAAATTTGTTTTAAAGAACTCGTCAAAGGGGGAGGGTAACCTGTAATCCTGGTGTTCCTATAGGGAAATGGAGGCAGACAGAAGAGAATCATATGCAGCAGCAGCAGCAGGGATAACAAGAGACCCTCCCCACCGCCCACCCCCCAAAAAAAAACAAGGCAGAAAGGACTGGCGAGATGGCTGGGCAGTTAAAAGCACTTGCTATTTTGCTACTCTTGACGGAGGACAAGGGGTCCAGTTCCCGGAACTCACATAGTGGCTCACAACCATCTGTAACTTCAGTCCCAGGGAATCTGACACCCCCTTTTCTGTCCTCCACAGGCACCAGGCAAATGGTACACATACCTACATGCAAGCAAAACACTCATTCATGTAAAATCAAATAAACACATTTAAAAACAAACAAAAAGCCCAGAATGGAACAAGTGAACAAACTTAAAAAAATAGTCATCTGACCTCCAGACATGCACCACGCCCACAATCATATAAAAAGAAATTTTGTTTTGTTTTTTGAGACAGGGTTTCTCTGTGTAACAGCCCTGACTGTCCTGGATCTCACTATGTAGACCAGGCTGGCCTCTAATTCAGAGATCCACCTGCCTCTGCCTCCCAAGTGCTGAGATTAAAGGTGTGCGCCACCACTGCCCAGTCATATTCTATTCTTATATGACAATTCTAATTATTTGTTGAACGTCTCCTGTCTGTGTTAAGCTGTGAGCTCAAGGTTAGAGACCTTGTTTATTGTTCCTCTTCAGTACCAAACAGAACCTACGTAGAACAAGCCTATGCCACCACTTCTGGTCCTTTTTTTTTTTTTTTTTTTTTTTTTTTTTTGAGACAGGGTTTCTCTGTGTAGCCCTGGCTGTCCTGGAACTCACTATATAGACCAGGCTGGACTCAAACTCAGATCCACCTGCCTCTGCCTCCCACGTGCTGGGATTAAATGTGTGTGCTATCACCACCACCACTGATGCACAGAAAACTTTTGCAGTAAAATCTGTATTTTTTTCTTTTAATAACTTGTTTTTAGTCTTACCCTTATACTCACTTTTGAAAACTTTAAACATGGATTTTCAGCAACCTAACCACATCTTTTCTATTTTTAAACCATTTTCCAATGGGGCTAGTATCACTTGAAGAATGGTAGCTGCCTAACAAAAACCCCACTCCCTAAGGTCTAATGGCTCAAAACCTCCTGGGAAACCAAAATCCCCAGACCCTCACAACCAATTAACAACTACGTACACAGAAAAGCTGTTTGCAAATACAAAAACACACACAAGTTGGATAAAAATGGTATTCACTGAAAGAAAACCCTCTGCCATAGCAAATCTGAACCATTTACCTTTTTTAAATTTCACTGAAATTGTTATAAAATGCTATTGGCTAAATAATGCCATAAAATAAAGTCTATTTAAATGTTTTAAATGGACATGTTTAATATAACAATATTCAGCATTCAGAAATACCTTTATAAATGGTATTTTGTCCTTGTCACTTCATGTGAACATAAGGCCGTAACAAAAAGTCAGTGAAGTTTGGTTCATTCATCTCTCTACAGTTATTAAAGTCTAACACTAAGCCCAGTCTAGTTATCACCAAGAAAGCAAAGGTCACCCTACCAATGTGCACGCAGGCACAGATTTCTGCACTTCGGGGGTTGTCTGGTTTGGTGCAGTACAGTTTCAGTTTGGTGTTCTGACAGAGGGTTTCATATAGTCCATGATGGCCGACAACTCAGAGTAGCAGAGGATGACTTTGAATTTCTGACCCTTCTGCTTCCTAAATGCAGGGACTGCAGGCCTGTCACCATGCCCTGCTGGCAAAGCACTGGTTTTTCATTTATTTCATTTATTTATCTGTGTACTTGTGAGCACATACATGGCAATGCATTTTTAAAGGGAAAAACCATGGTTACCAAAGAAATAAATACTAAAGAAGAAACTCCCTTTTGTATTTTGTTTCTTATATATTCCTTCAATTGCATCCCAAAGATTCAGCAGTTTTTGCAATAAAAAGCCAAGAATTCAAAAAAAGAAAAAAAAAAAAGCTTCAGAAAAGTCAAGTAGTTCACCAATGATGACTAAATCATCATGTACTCTATTTGTTCATGAGGCTGTAAACTTTGAGTGAAATGATCAAATTCAAATTAGTTGTTGGCCCATCAACTAGCTCATTAGAATTATTTACAGAGCCCTCTCTCTCTCTCTCTCTCTCTCTCTCTCTCTCACACACACACACACACACACACACACACACACACACACTTTATAAACTTTGGGAAGTATTCCACACACATTGCGGGCGCTGGTGGTAAACCACTCCGACTTTCTATCACACAGCCTTCTTGGGGGGAGGGACATGACACAGGGGATGGGGGTGTGGGGGACAAGACACAGGCATTTGCAAGAAGCTGCCAAGATCAGCATGCACTAAGAACCCAACTCATCCTTTAGCAGTAGAAACAAAGAGCACAAGGATACATTAAAAGATATTTGGGAGATACAGGCAAATTACTGCAGCATTTACTTCCAGTGGATATTTAAAATTCAACCTTTTGCATAGGGTTCTAATACAAAAAGTGGCTTTAATCAAATGGACTTAAAAAAAACTACACCAACACATTTTTATTTACATTTTGTTCTTGCTTTTACTGTAGGACTTTTAATGATTTGATAAACCAGGTGAACATCCTACATGCATAAATCAAATTCACTGCTATCATTTAAAAGGTTGTTAAAGCTTTATACCCATATTATTAATTCACTGGAATTTTAAAAAATCAATTTTCTTTCAATTTTCTTTGCAAATTCTATGCTTTAAGGTATTAACTCACCTAATGATTGATACCTTTAACTCTAACTTGTTAGGAAAATTCATGATTCTTCCTTCAAATCTATTCTCTACAAATATATCTGTATCCCCAAATGGGCAGTGATATAATAATGTTCAACTGTGAACATAAAGACTCCCAGAAACCACGATCCAAACACACCAAATACTACTAAGCTTAAAATGTTCTTCTGACCACAAAGATCAAAGGTCAGAATATTAAGATATTGTAGATACCAGAAAAAGCCTACATCGTTACAAAAACACAGTATCATGACTAAAATGCCCACAACTCTGAGTTCACATACCTGCTATTCTTCAGTTATTAATATTGCCTCTTTCGCATTCTAAAAGGCCCTGCTCAAGCCCAATTCATTGGGTATGCTGGAAGTCAGAACGGTGGTTGCCTTGGGGAAGGGGCAGGTGTTTACTGAATTCAAGGAATCCTTTTGGGATTTCTTAAAGTGTATGTGGCCATCAGAACATATACATATGCAAAACAAGGATGAACTGTCCCCTGAAGATTTCACTGTTAACTTTAAAAAGCATAATTTCGCCGGGCGGTGGTGGCGCACGCCTTTAATCCCAGCACTCGGGAGGCAGAGCCAGGCGGATCTCTGTGAGTTCGAGGCCAGCCTGGGCTACCAAGTGAGCTCCAGGAAAGGTGCAAAGCTACACAGAGAAACCCTGTCTCGAAAAAAAAAAAAAAAAAAAAAAAAGCATAATTTCTTTAAAGCATTTTATTTATTTATTTATTCTATTATCAGCTTGATACAGTACAAATTCTTATCCTAATAGTGAAATGTTTCACTGAGGCTTGCCCAGTGATTGAGTAAAACCAAAACTTATTATAAGCCACAGTCATCCTAGGGTCCCCCCTGCTGTGTAGCCTCCCTGGATCTGTGGGTTGCAGTCCGATTGTTCTATTTTAAAATTTTATTTATTTTTATTTTATGTGCAGTGGCGTTTTGCCTGCACGAATGTCTGTGTGAGAGTGTCGGGTCCCCTAGAACTGAAGTTACAAACAGCTGTGAGCCATCATGTGGGTGCTGGGAATTGAACCCGGGTCCTCTTAACCGCTGAGCCATCTCTCCAGCCCCAAGAAGCATAATTTAAGTGGATTGAAATGCCTTCTCTAAATGCCTGTGTTCAAACAAGGTTCACAAAATTATCCTGGATATAGCTAACAAGGTGTTTTTTCCAATCTATTTTTGTAAAGACACATCTTGTGAGTGCTTTTACATAGAACTTTTCAAAACACTTAAATCCCATTTTAAGACGTCTCCAAATCTTAGAACCAAAAGAATGGTGATCTACTTACCCTACTTTTGCAAATAAGGAAAATCAAAACTACACTGGGTAGACACCTACCCCAAGACAAGTCAGCTTGTCAATGGCTACGTAATAACACTATTTCCTTATCCAACTGGCCGTTATGTTCCTGACGTTGCAAACAATCTGAACTCTGAATCTACCTGTGGCCTAGAAGATTTCAACATCTGCCACGAATTAACAAGCCCCAATATGTACTTATAAAAACACATTTATCTCCTTCCACCCTATCGAGACGGCTGACAAGTCAACAGTTACATGCTCAGGCATTTTGCTTCAGATGAAATAAAGTATGACATCTTAGAAATCGTGGTTCAGGAAAGGACATACGCAGGTATTGACAAAATCCATCTTCCTTCAAATCTTTTTGATGAATCCAGGACTCACCAGACACCAGTTGGAACCATTAACTGCTGTGAGTGACCCGCGGGGAAGAGCTCCCACCGAGTAAAAAAGCCCTACGTGGGGCAGCAGCATCCCACCCCACTCTAGGCGCACAGCAAGCTCTCGAGGTGACCCGGGTTTGACAGCTTAGTTTTAGACCCCACGCGAACAGCTGGTATCTTGGGGAAAACTTAACACGACGTCTATCCTTTCCGCGGGAATTTATTCCAGGTCTCGCAAGGCTTTTCTGCTCCGCCAAGAGCAGGCCTTGCTTCCCCGGACACCCGGCTCGTCCCTCCAGTCGTCTTTACGGCGAACAAAACAAGACTCGGGAACACAAATCGAAACGGTCACGGACCTGCCCAGTGGCCTCGGGACGCTGACCGGCTCCGCGCAGGGGGTCGGGCGGCGGCGGCGCTTCTCGAGCCGATGCGCCGGGGAGGCCGGAGCCACCGGTTGCGGAGGAGGCTAAGAAGCTCGCCCACCGCGCGGCTGCTGCCTGGGCCCTGCGAAGTTGAGCGGCCGCGCGGGCTGCGGGTTCGCGCCCCGCCCGGAGCGAGCCCGAGGGGGGGGCGGGTCCGCGGGGGCTCGGCGGGAGAGAGCTCGAATTCGGGGGGGACGACGGGGGAGGCGGCGCTCGGAGCCCGCAACTTGGACGCCCGCTGCCGCCCACCCGGCCACTTTGGCCTCCCGAGCCCAGCTGTGCTGACGCTGCGCCGCCGCTCGCCCGTTCTCTCGCCCCGGACCGCCAGCCTCCGCCGTGGCCGCGAGGTGCCCGGGCGCGTCCCCGCAGCCCCGCCGGCCGGCGCGCCGAGCCGAGCCTCGGGACCGCGCCAGGCCGCGCGCCGGCGCCGCGTTACCCCCCGCCGTACCCCCGCCCCACGCGCCGCCGCCGCCGCCGCCGCCCGTTGGCGCCTCAACCCGCGCGCCCGCCACCCGCTCGCTGGCTCCCGGCGGTTCCCGCGGGCAAAGTTGCTCGGCCTCTTCGGGAGGGCGCCGCACCGCCCCTCGGGCCGCCGCGCGGGAAGGCCCAGCCGGCCGCCCCGCTTTTTTACCTGACGGAGTTTTCGCGCGCGCGCTCGCCCGCTCGCTCTCCCCTCTCGCTCGCTCGCCCGCTCGCTCGTTTTCTTTCTTTCCTTTTTTTTTTTTTTTTTTTTTTTTTTGCGCTCGCCCGCGCGGGGCGCCTTTTCCGCTCGCGCCGCCCGCGCCCTCCTGCTCGCGCCCTCCTTCCTGCTGGGCCCGGCAGAGCGGGGCAGCCGGCAGCTCTCCCCGCCCCCCTGCACCCGCGCTCCGGCGGAGGCGGCGGCGCCGCTCCGCGCTCCGACTCATTCCAATATGGCACGGGCGCAGGGCGCATGCGCCCGCGCCCCCCCACTCTTCCCCCCCCCCCCCCAGCCCAGCGGTCCTCCCGGCAACCCGCGCCCCTCGCCTAGCGCGTGTGGCTCTCACGGCCCGGCCTCCCCGCGGCCGCCGGCTCGCAGGGCCGGAGATGCTCGGAAGAGGAGGCATCCGTGGGCCCAGGTCCGTTGCCCGCCGCTCTTCTCGCGTCCCCAGTCGGCACGTCGCCGAGGACGCCTGCGAGGCCGGGGGCGGCGCGGCGTGGGCCTCTGATCCCCGACGGCGCCGTGGACTGAGCGCGGTTGGGAGACGCGCTCTCGGGCTCCGCGGGCGCGTCCTGGCCCTGCTTGGATTTTGGAGAGAGACCTCACCTTGGCTCCTGGACCGAGCGGCTGGGGACCCGCCGAAGTCCCTGATCCGTCCATCCCGGGCGAAGCGCGCCACTGTAGCCCGCACGTGACCACCTCGAGCAAGATGGCATTAGCAGAGAGGCAGCGGCTCGGCAGGTCCCCAATGGGCGCGTGCCGCTTGCCGAGGGGGCTGCGCCCGCCGGCCCGGCCACATCGGGAATCCCGCCAGGTCCTTTGAGACCTAGCAGGGCACCCTAGTGCCCGGCTCTACCAAATCCGACTGGAGCACTTCGGCATACCTGATGTCCAGGCTTGATCAGGGGCCGCTTTGTAAATCGGTTTTCCTGCAGCGAAGGGAGCACAGGGAGACCTAAGATCTCCGGGAGGATGGGAGGTTCAAAAAAGCTGTGAATCAGCCTCGAATCTGGAGGTGCCTGCGGGCAGTTAGGTTCGGCGACTCATCTTCCTCCGCAAGCACAGGTGTCAGGTGTCGGAGGGACTGCACACACACCTGCTCCAGAAAGTTCCCTCAAAAGGGAGTCCCAGCGCTAGTGGGACCCCGGAGTGCCAATGAGACCAGACTCTCCAGCCCTAAATGGTCTCAGTCAGGGCTCCTGCCTTTGAGAGAAGGGGAGGCGCCCACACAGACATGCACCCCACACACAATGTCTTGGCATCTTTCTCTGGTTTGGGCAACCGTAGGAAATATCCACATTACGAACTCCAGATGACTTGTTTTGTGTAAGTGTAAGCACCACTGAAAAGACGAGATAACAGGAAAAAGGGATGTAAAAAGAATATCCATTACTACACAATTTGACTTCCCAAACCAAACCTTCTACATAGATACCTAATTTTACATGCTTGCAAACACATTTTCTTTTATTTCTACTTTCACTAACATGTTTTATTTGCATGTTCATTTTTAAGGCGTGCAGTTCCTACTTTCTTTGTATTTTATTTCGCGGCAGTTCTACATGGGGTAAATTTCATGGAGTGGGAAAGTTTGCAGGTGGGAAGCCATGGATGGCCTGTATTGCCCCCACTTGCTCTTCATCAGCAAGGAACAGCATAAGGAGTTCAATGCACGTCTCTAACCACTGGTGACATCTTTTCTCCCCTACATTAATAATCTTGAACTATCAAGACGACCTTATTTGACATTTCTTGGATGACTGAAGACTCAAATTTTCCCCATTTGCTGCCTGTATTTCCCCTTCTGTGAAAGACCTGTTGTTCGAATCCATTGTCTTGAGGAGTTGAATCTCTTCTAACTTTAAACAAGCCCTTTTTTTCCCCTCTGTTAAAGATATTTCACTTTTGTTATTCATGCAAATATTGCTCAGCCTGATGTTCCTTTTCGTTTTAGTTTACAGTTCATTTGTCATTCTAGTCCTCTGGTGTTTTTTTTTTTCCTTTTCTTTTTTCTTTTTCATTGTTTGAATGCTAACAAAGTGAGCATTCTGCTAACTTGTATAATTTCTTTGCATATTTTATTATTTTATAATCCCCTGTCCAATTCTATTTTTGCTGTGATTGGGAGTAAAGTGTGGATTTAGTTCCCCTCCTCTATCACAATGGTTATTGTTTATGCAGTCACCACTTATTAAATAATTCTGACCTTGTTCTTTGCTTAGCAAAACCTACTTTTTTGCTATACTTTTGCTTTCGGCTTGTGTATTTCAGAATCCTCCCTTCCCTCTCATACACCTTGGTTTCAGCAAATACTGTATCGTTATCAATATTGGTTCTTTGAAATAGTTTTCACATCTGACAAGAGTCAGTTCCCACCATGAGACTTTTTTTGACTAGGACTGCCCATACATTTACATGCCCATACACACTGCAGGATAATTATATAAGGAAGGGTTAGGATCATTGGTTTCGAGGGCTGGAGAGATGGCTCGGCAGTTAACAGGCATATTGCCCTTGCAGGAGGCCCAAAGTTCAGTTCCCAGCACCCACAGGGAGTTCACAACTGCCTGTACTTACGCTCCACATGATCCAATGCCTCAGGCACCAGCACTCACATGCTTATGCCCACACAGAGACATATAATTAAAAGTAAATCTAAAAAGAGAAAAGAACAGAACGTGGGCTTTGAGGATACACCAGGTTCAACACTGAGCATCAGCCAGACTGTGGTGGCGCATGCCTTAAATCCCAGCACTCAGGGAGGCAGAGGCAGGCGGATCTCTGAGTTTGAGGCCAGCCTGGTCTACAGAGTGAGATCCAGGACAGGCACCAAAACTACAGAGAAACCCTGTCTAAAAAACAAAAAACAAAAAACTGAGCTGCCCTGTGACCTTGGCAAGCTTCTGTTCCAGGCCTCACAGTTTGTGTCTGTAAGTGGGGATCGGAGTAATACCACTTCGCAAAACCAACGGCTGGCACTCGGTAAATCTTTAATGTTGGCCACTGCTAGTAATCATGTTTCTGTTCCAAAGACGTGTATGTATGGAAAAGCGCCACAAGGAACCCCATTTCTTTGTACACAAGCACTGATGATGATGATGATGATGATGATGATGATGATAGCCAAAAACAGTAGTAGTGAGGTTGGAGCTGGGAGTGGAGGTACAATGGCCTGTAGTCCCAACACTTGGGAGGCCCCAGAAGAGTGGACCAATCGTGGTGGCACAGACCTTTAATCCCAGCACTCAGGAGGCAGAGGCAGGCGGATCCCCAACTACAGAGTGAATACCAGAACATCCAGGGCTACACAGAGAAACCCTGTCTTGAAAAACAAAAAACAACCAAACAAAAGATAAGCAGAGGCTGGCATCCCCCCGAGGAACCTTGACAATCCCCCCACCCTACCCTGCTTAGTCTCCACTCCTCACTGGCTCTGCGAGGTGAGGTCAGAGCAGATCAATGCCATGCCCTCACTGACCAAGGGGTCTAGACCTTTTCCCATATACAAACCTCTCTTCCCAAAGCCAAGCCTACTCACAGGTGTAGACATCAACTCGGGGCTTCGTATCAAGTTAGAATGTGAGGTCTGGGCCCAGGGAACTGAAAAATATCCTCATCCATCAGATTCTTCCCAACACAAGAACTTAAGTTCCTCAAGCCTGCTACGATCTGCTGTCAATAACCAGTGATTCACCACTGCCACTGACCAGTCAACTCCATACAATCACCCCAAGAGAGGAGGTCATATAGTGACTCCTCTTGGCCAGTCATCCAAGTGAGAGGTGACTGCTACCAAAAAATCCCACTTACTGCATGCCATGCTCTGCTGGTGCCCAGATGGCTTGGATGGCCCTGCTGCCCTGGAAGCCACAGGCCATTGCTAAATGACCTCTGACACCTACCCTGCTCCATACCCTTGTCTTGGCACCTGCCAACATACTACCACCCCAACTGCCTGTACACTGTAAATGGAGAAGTAATAGGTTTGGAGGTCGAGAGCGTGGAGTCAAGTTCAGATTTAGTCAGTTTTTCTCAGATCTTCTGTGGAACTCTCTTTGTGGGAGCTCAGTTTCCTCATCTCCATAAACAGGCATGAAACCTCCCACTTTTCCAAGTCCTGAGAATCCACAAATAAAATGTTTATAAACACTCTGCAAACTGTAAGTTACATCAGAATCAAAATAAATAATTGGCTTGAGGGGCTGAGGACATAGGTCCATAGTCGATTTTCCCAGCATGTGCAAAGCTCTGGATTTTAGCTGCACGATGATTGTGTCACAGCTCTAAAGGGAAAGGTATCCTGGCTGTGGGGAGCCAGGCCATACCTACAGCTCTCTTCCAGTTGGGAATGCTTTCGCTGCAGGAATGTAGCAGTTCTGCTCCTATTCCCATGAAAACTTACTTCTCTGCGCCATTCCCCTCTGGTGAAAGAAGGTCACCACCCAAACCTCATTCAAGAAATTCACTGGGAGCCTGGCGGTGGCGCACGCCTTTAATCTCAGCAGTCATGAGGCAGAGGCAGGCGGATCTTTGTGAGTTTGAGGCCAGCCTGGGCTAGAGTGAGTTCCAGGAAAGGTGCAAAGCTACATAAGAGAAACCCTGTCTTTAAAAAGAAAAAAGAAAGAGAGAGAGAGAGGGAAGGAAGGGAGGGAGCGAGGAAGAAAGAGAAAGAAAGAAAGAAAGAAAGAAAGAAAGAAAGAAGGAAGGAAGGAAGGAAGGAAGGAAGGAAGGAAGGAAGGAAGGAAGGAAGGAAGAAAGAAAGAAAGAAAGAAAGAAAGAAAGAAAGAAAGAAAGAAAGAAAGAAAGAAAGAAAGAAAGAAATTCATTGGGAGGGAGGAATCGAGGAGAGTGGCTGCCTCTGTCAGGTTGGAAAAATGCAGCCCCAAACTGAGCAAGGCTTATATAGGGTTTTTTTTTTTTTCTCTTTTTCTTGTTTTTGGTTTTTGGTTTTTCGAGACATGGTCTCTGTGTGTATTCCTGTCCTGGAACTCACTTTGTAGACCAGGTTGGCCTCGAACTCACGGAAATCTACCTGTTTCTGCCTCACGAGTGCTGGGATCAAAGGCGTGCGCCAGCACCACTAGTTCCAAATCTCCTTTCTATCCGTGAGCACCACAAGCCCACTGAGGCCCCACTTTATACCACAGCCCTCGCTTTGTATTTGAGGAGGGAGAGAAAATTCCTAACCACAATTTTCCCATGAATTTCTCATGAATATTTTTTACTCTCTCTTTTTTAAAACAGGATATCACTGTAGCCCACACTGGCCTCAACTTCTATGTAAAGCAAATTAAATGAGGGAGCTGGGCTCTGGGAAATAGCTCAGTCAGTAAACTCCTAAGTCCCTGAGTTTCGAACCCAGAACCCATATAAAAAGCCAAGGGCAATGGCACGTCCTTGTAATCGCGGTGCTGGAGATAGGGAGACAGAGATCACTGGGCCTAGACTATGTGCTGAGTTCTAGGCTGGCGAGAGAATGTCTTTTTTAAAAGGCCAGTGAGAGGGCTCAGAGGTAAAGGGGCCAAACCATCCAAGCCTGGAAACGTGAGCTCAAGCTCCAGAACACATAAAGGTGGAAAGAGAAAACCCCACAAAATTGTCCTCTGATCACCACACAGACACTGTGGCATGTGCATCCCTCATGTGCCATGTCCACACAGTCATAAAGAAATACATTTATCAGTTCATTAAATAAAACACAAAACCAGGAGGGTGGCATCTGGGGAAACACCACCAGATGTTGTCCTCTGGCCTCCATATATATATATGTGCTTGTGCTTACATGGGCATGTGCACACATGTGCACCCTCATCGCACGCACGCACACACGCATGCATGCGAGCGTTTATTGTTTGTGAATATTATCTGGATTAAAGAACTTGAGAAGCATGATTAGCCGGGCAGTGGTGGCACACGCCTTTAGTCCCAGCACTCGGGAGGCAGAGGCATGAGGATCTCTGTGAGTTCGAGGCCAGCCTGGGCTACCAAGTGAGTTCCAGGAAAAGGCGCAAAGCTACACAGAGAGACCCTGTCTCAAAAAACCAAAAAAAAAAAAAAAAAAAAAAAAAAAAAAGAGAGAAGCATGATGACGACTGGCACAGAAGGCATGGACTGGCAGCCGGACTGGCAGACCTTATGCCAAATGCGGCCCCTATGGTGCTTTGCTCAGCCAGCACCGTCACCACACACTCTCTTTTGTTTTTTGGACAATAATTTATAAGCAACAAAACACATACATTTCATGCACACACAGCTTTCTTGAGTGCTGGCAGAGGCACAGCCCCTGTAAAAATCACGGCCACCACCAACGTACAGGACTCGACCAAGGTGTAGCAGCATGTGCCTATAACCTTAGCTACTCGGGAGGCATGGCCGGAAGGATGGCTGTGTCCCAGGCCAACCTGAGCAACGTAGCAAAACCCTCCTTCAAACTTTCCTTTCCTAATTTAAAAGGATGGGAGATATGGTTCGATGTTGGGGTGCTGGCCTAGCATAGATAAGGCCCTGGGTGTCAGCCCCCCTGCCACCCAAGACTCAGAGACCATCATAGAAAAGATGAGTGAGGGTTGCTGCTTTGTGTTCCTGCCGTGACCATTTCACTCAGGAACTCACACTAGCTGTGGGTATCTGCTTAAGATCTACACAGGATCAAACCAGTCAAAATTCCAGCATGGCTGGGGGAAGGGTTCACGAAGCCCCACCCCCACCTTAGGAGCTATGGGGGTCATGACGGCTTGGGGACGGTTCTTTTTCTTTAGGGTTGTGACGACTGGTAAGTTGTCCGTGCTCCAGTGGATGGTCTGACACCCTCATGCGTATGGGCAGCACTAGCTGGATTCAGTGGGTTATTAACACAATAAGAGGACATGAGGCTGAGGAGGACCTCAGGATAACGGTCCTGGAGGAGTTAGACGGGGGGAGCACGTGGATGTGACCAAAATGCATTGTACATGGCTGGGCATGGCAGGGCAGGCCGGGCATGGCAGGGCAGGCCTTTAACCCCAGCACTCAGGAGGCAGAGGCAGCTGCATCTCTGTGAGTCAGAGGCCAGCATACATAGTCTACATAGAAAATTCTAGGACTAAAAAGAGAGATCTCATCTCAAAACAACAGCAAAATATTTGTACATCTATTAAATTCTCAAAGAATCAATGAAAATAGTGTTGTTTTAAAGGGGCCACTGAGATGGGTCACTGAGATGGGTCAGTGGGGCCACACAAGCATGCAGGCCAGAGCACAGACCCCCAGCACCCAAACTATGTCAGCCCAGTGCTTGGGAGGCAGGGATGAGATTGCAGAGCAAGGTAACTGGCTAGACCAGTTGGATCAGCAAGCTCTGACTCAAAAGATAGGGTAGGGAATAGACAAGGAAGACTCGGATGTCAACCTCTGTTCTGCACATACAGACATACACTCATCTACATGCACATACATGTAAGCACACATTTATACATGCACACACACACACATATATGTAGATGTATACAAAAACAATTGTACATCCAGACTTGTACAGGAATATTCATAATATTTTTGTTCATAAAAATCCAACATAGGCAACAGGAGACTAGACCAAGTGTGGGTCACCTACTCTGACAGCTATGACTGTCAAAGACGATAAGGATGAAGACCTGTCTCACAGGGCAAATAATAATAATAATGAATAATGCCATGTTGCTCAAAGAAGCCAAATACTGAAGAGCTGACTACCCTCAGATGAAATCTTAGGAGGACAAAACTGGCCTTTGGGGGTAGAGACCACATGGTGTGTACTTCTGGGGCCAAGGACATGGGCAGCGAAAAGGCACAAAGGAGTTTCCCAGAGTGGCAGACCCTGCTAGGGTCAATAGTTACATGACATGGGTCTACTCAGTCACCCGGTCGTCTACTGATGGTTTCATGCATTTTAGCAGGTGTAAGTTATTCCTCGGTAAAACTAAAAAGGAAGGAAGGAAGGGAGGGAGGGAGGGAGGGAGGGAGGGAGGGAGGGAGGGAGGGAGGGAGGAAGGAAGGAAGGAAGGAAGGAAAGCCTCCAGGGCATGTTCCCAGCCAAGCCTCTCAGACCCCACAGTGGTGCTCTGGGCCTGTTCACTCCACCCTTCAGAACTCCGGATGGGAGCCATAGGACAGGTGTAGTGTTGGTCACTAGAATGTGTAAGCCACTGGCTAGTGAATGAGGTCATAAACATACAAAGAGCAGGTTTATAGCAATTGAGAGGCTTTTATCACCAGTGTGCCGGTGCCTTTTATGGCAACTCGTAAATACACCTCCTATTAGAGTTATAGCAGGCCCCAGCCAGAGGGGCCCACTGACCTGCTGGCTAAGGTAAAGGCTGAGAAGAGACACCACATGCAAGGCACTAGGACTTCCTTTTCCTCTTTTCTTTTTGGGCCATGTATCGCAGGCTGGCTTCAGACTCTCTATGTAGCTAAGAATGACTTCGAACTCTGATCCTCCTGCCTTTATCCACTAAGTGCTGAGATTATAGGTGGGCATTACCATGACCAGTCTTCTGTGGTGCCGGGGAGCTACACTAACACTACCAACTAACTGAATTGGTTTTTCAAGACAGGGTTTCTCTGTGTAGCTTGCGCCTTTCCTGGAACTCACTTGGTAGCCCAGGCTGGCCTCGAACTCACAGAGATCCACCTGGCTCTGCCTCCCAAGTGCTGGGATTAAAGGCATGTGCCACCACTGCCCGGCCTGTTTTTTTGTTGTTGTTGTTGTTTTTTTTTTAAGATTTATTTATTTATTTATTATGTACAGTGTTTTGCCTGCATGTATACCTGCAGGCCAGAAGAGGGCACCAGATTTCATTATAGATGGGTGTAAGCCACCATGTGGTTGCTGGGAATTGAACTCAGGACCTCTGGAAGAGCAGCCAGTACTCTTAACCTCTGAGCCATCTCTCCAGACCCTGAGTTTTATACCCAGTTCCGAGCCTGGGCTTTTCTGAGGTCTGAGGACTCCACATCTGGGGTGGGGCATGACTTCCAGCTGGAGCCAACCTTGCTCAGGACACTTAGCTCAATACTTTCTTGTATGGCACATGAGTGACAGGACAGGGATCTTAGCAGACCATAACAACAACGCCCCATTTAGACTAAGCTAGCCCATTTTCCCCACTGTGTCCTCTCTGTTCACTTTTTCCTTCTTCCAAGCACCGGCAAACTTCAGACTCTACATACCTGCTACTTTCTGAGTACTGGCTCTGCAGGAGAAATTTCCTAAGGGCACACACACACCTGTGCTGTCATGGTGCTCCTCGTGTGAAAACGTCACACACAGAGCAAGGTGCATGAACAAACAGATGCACACAAGCACCCACAGACATGGGCACACATGTGAACAGGCGCTAGAACAACAGTCTCCCTTCTTTGGGCTCCTGAAAACACTCGGGTTTTCCGATTAGACTTAATGAGCTGAGCACAGTGGCGCACACGTTTAATGCCAGCACCCGGGGAGCTGAGGCTGGCGGATCTCTGTGAGTTCGAGGCCAGTCTGGTCTACATAGTGAGTTCCAGGGCAGTCAGGACTATACAGTGAGACCCTGTCTCAAAAACAAATGAACAGGGGCTGGAGAGATGGCTCAACAGTTAAGAGCACTGGCTGTTCTTCCAGGGGACCTGGGCTCAATTCCCAGCACCCACATGGCAGCTCACAACTGTCAGTAGCTCCATTTCCAGGGGATCTGACACCTTCACACACACATACATGCAGGTGAAACACCAATGCACATAAAATAAAAATATTAATAAATAAATAAATAACAAATGAACAGCTAGGCAGTGGTGGCGCACACCTTTAATCCCAGCACTCGGGAGGCAGAGGCAGGCGGATCTCTGAGTTCGAGGCCAGCCTGGGCTACCAAGTGAGTTCCAGGAAAAGGCGCAAAGCTACACAGAGAAACCCTGTCTCGAAAAAACCAAAAAAACAAAAAAACAAATGAACAACAAGTTGCTTGTGTATCCTATGCTGTATTAGATGTTATATCCTCCAATGGACTTTTGTTTGTTTGTCTGTTTGTTTGTTTGTTTGTTTGGAGACAGGGCTTCTCTGTGTAGCCCTGGCTGGCTGTCCTGGAACTCACTTTGTAGACCAGGCTTGACCTCACGGAGATCCACCTGCCTCTGCCTCCTGAATGATGGGATTAAAGGCCTGCACCACGACGGTTCAGCTCTCTAATGGACTCTTAATCCTTACCATCGATCTGATTGGTAGGCAGTATCTTGCCCATTTTACAGACGACAGAACAGACTCAAACGCCACCTGCCTAGGATCCATCTACCCACTGAGCCCTGGACGTTCTCCATTGCAGCTCTCCGGGGTTACAGCAAACAGAAAGCCTGGCCCCCTCCCCTCCCTCTGCATGCCCCTCTGGTCACAAGGAAGGGGGCTCAAGACCTCCCAAGAGACCATCCCCATCTTCAGCTGTTAGTCCTCCATTTCCCTGGAGGCCTTCCTTGGTGGCTATTAGCCAGGAAGTCGCAGATACCCTGTGAGAGGACAGGAAATGGGGCGGTGAGGTTACGAGTGCTAGGAGAAATGTCTGAGACAACACTAAAGGCCCTGAAGCCTCTCCTAGAACCTGGCCACCCTGCGCTCTGAGGACCAGGCTTGGCTTGCCAGCAGCTGCACATCACCTCTCTACTTTGGCCCCCAAGGTCCTTTGTGCCCAGTTTCTGAAGAGAAGAAATGTGATTATCTCACAAAGAGCCAGAGGTCAGGAAAAGCCATGTTTTTCAAGTGGGTCACTTCAGGACAGTAACCCCTAATTTGGTTTAGCCCATGCAAAGGCCATGCCTGCTACAACTTCAGCCAAACAGATAATCGTTGTTAGGCAGGTACCTGGGGCTGCGTAGAGGCAGGCCCAGTCTCAAGGAGGGAATTAGACAGATAGCTGACTTAAATCTGGACTCCTGGTAAGGACAGGAGTCTTGGAGCAAGTGATCTCTGTTTCAGGAGAGGCTGCCCAGATAGCTCCAGCATTAACAGCCTGCAGACACGTAGGCTGGTGCAGGAGCTGGCACCTGGGTACTGCCTATCCCTCTGTGTGGCCTAATGGGAGAGCAGATGTGGGCCTCTGGCCCAGTGAGATTCTAGGGCTGGGCTGGTGAGGTGGGCTCATGGAGAACAGTAGTAGTAGTAGTAGGTTTTGGAAGAAGAACAGACCCAGATTCCAGGAGAGCTGACAAGAAAGCCAGCCAGGCCCCCCAGAAGACAGCAGATTGAGGGCGGAGAGATGAACCTCAGCGAGGTGGGCAGGAGCGGGATGGGAGTGGGGTTCTCAGCCAATAGGCTGCGGGGACACTAAAGACTTCTGAAAGGCTTAGGAAAAGGAGGGGACTGGAGAGGAGGGAAGGGACTTTCAGGAGAAAGCTGAATGTACAGAGGACTGACTACACATGGGAACGCTTCGCAGTTTAGGGATGGAGGAGCAGACCCTGCAGGCTAGAGTGGGAGACATCCTAAGGGCCCAGCCTGCTGATAGATACTGTCATCAGCTCACTACTGCCAGGAGCACCTCTGATCTCCATGGCAATTCGTTAGGTAGGAACTATCCCACCCCAAAGTTCCCTTAACAGCCACCAAAACTGAGGCCCAGACAGGGTTGTGCTGTGAGGTTTTGGCATCCCATGCCTTTAGCCCCTGTCCTGACTCCACCACAGGCTGCAAGCCTGGAGTTGGTCTGTTAGATACAGCAAGGAACTTCAGCAAGGCCATCACAAGACAGAAAGAAAGTACAAGTCTGTGTGACAGGTAACAAACATAAAGTCACAGTACAAGCAAAGGATGGGTGGAAATTGCAACGCTTATAACAAAGGAGTGATATCCAGGATATATAAAGGTCCAAAAAGCAATAGGAAAAACATTAAATATAGTAAAAACAAGGGCAAAGGTCACAACAGACTCTTTATAGAAAAGGAAATAAAGAGGTTGACGATATGGCTCGGTAGCTAAGAGTACTTACTGCTGTTTCAGAGGACCTGGGTTTGGTGCCCAGCACCCACACTGGGTGGCTCATAACTCCAGTTCCAAGAGTCTGATGATCCTTTCTGACCTCCAAGGGTGGCAGGCACACACATATATACTTGCAGGTGGACACTCATACACATAAGATAAAAATAAATAAATTTTAAAAATTAGTTTAATAAAGAAAAAAGAAAATGAAATAAAAATAATCATAAAGGCCAGAGGCAAGCTGGCTCAGCAGGAAGAAGTGTCCGCCACTAAGGTTGATGACCTAAGTTCTGTCCCCAGGACCTGCACGGTAGGAGGAGAGAAACAATTTCTTCAAGTTGTTCTCTGACCTCCACATGTACGCTGTGGCACACATACACACATCAAATAAATAAATGTAATTACAATTTTCAAATGATCACTAAGTAATTTTATTGTTTGAGAATTTTTTTTTTTGAGACAGGGTTTTTCTGTGTAGTTCTGGCGCCTGTCTTGAATCTCGCTCTGTAGACAAGGCTGGCCTCGAACTCACAGAAATCCTGGCTCTGCTTCCTGAGTGCTGGATTTAAAGGCGTGTGCCACCACCGCCCGGCACACTCAAGACTCTTATTCTCTGCATGCTGACTAGTTGTGACTCTAAATGAATAAATACATACTGTAAAAAGACTGAGAGATGTGCTACTATGTTCTGTCAGAAGCATATTTTATATTTTATGCGTTTGTTTATTTGTTTGTTTGTTTGTTTGTTTTGAGGCGGGGTCTCATTATGTCCCTCTGGCTAGCCTGACAGTTTCTGTGTAAACCAAAGTGACCTCAAACTCACATAGAGATCCACCTGGCTCTGCCTCCCAAGTGCAGGATTAAAGGCGTGCGCCACTACACCCAGAGAGAAGAATATTTCTTAAAACATCTAAGTGATGGTGTATGCCTTTAATACTTACATTGGGGAGGCAGAGGCAAAACTATCTATGAGTTCCAGGCCAGCCAAGGTTGCAGAGTGACAGCCTGTCTCAAAATACCAAAACCCAAACTATACCAAACCAACCACACAACAACAAAAACCTGTAACAGAGAAACTCACAGTAAAAGGCAATATTTTGAGAAAACGTCACATCACCATAAGAAGGCACAGGAAGTTCCTTTGCCTGGAGGTGGACACAGGTTCTTTAGCGCATGATGGGGTAACTGCCACCGAGCTCAGCAATTCTACATCCCAGTACCTCGGGACAGCCTTAGGGAGGGGCCTGCACCGTGAGGGCCAGGCTATAACGGCACGCCATTGCAAACAGCCTGGGTGTCCAGGGACAGGGATTGGACGAACCTCACCTGCTGTGTCACGCAGAAGTGATGTGTCAGTTACAAGGATGGAAGAAGAAGGCAGAGCAAATGGCTGGTTTGGGGAGGCCGTGTCTATGGAGAAAAAGCATATAGCCCATGTCCCCGCAGGAAGGGTGGACTCCTCTGGAAACACCCTGGATCTGAAGGGTGAGACACGGGGTTGGGAACCAGTTCCCCTCATCTCCCTCATCCCCCACAACTGAAGTCTAACCATGGTCAGTGAGAAGAAAGGAGGAAAAGGCTCTGAAAATTAAGTTTACGGGGTCTTTTCATCACAGACAGGGTCTCACGTTAGCCCAGCTAGCCTAGAACCCATTGTGTAGGCCAGGCTACCCCTGAGTTTGCAGTAATCCTCTTGCCTCAGTTTCCTGAGTACAGGGCGTGCAGGCTGAGTCATCATACCTGGCAGAGTTTGCTTTTGTTTTTGTTTGGTTTGGATTGGTTTTGGTCTCTTGAGACAGGTTTTCTCTGTGTAAAACAGGGTTTGGTTTTTTTAAATTATTTCTTTACTTGTGTGTGTGGAGGTTGGAGGACAACTTACAGGAGCTGGTTCTCTTCTTGTCCATTAAACTTGGCAGTAAGTGTGCTTGTTGCTAATTATCCCACTGGCCTGAGGTTTAAGGTCTTCAAGGAGCAGCACTGAGTTTTGAATACCAAAATGAGAGGAGAGAGATAGAAAGTCAGGGGTCTCGGTGACGTCACCGGCTTTGCTGCTTACAGGGTCTTCTGCGGAGACATGACCTCAGGAAGGTAAACCAAACCTCACTCACCCAATATTTGATGAGCCAGATGTATGCCTCTTTGCATTTCTTAAATTTTTTTCATTATTGTATGTCTGTTGATGTGGGTAATGGGCTCATGCCACAGGGTGCTCGTAGAGGTCAGAGGTCAGCCTTGTGGCGTTCGGGTTCTCCTTGCACCTTTGTGTGGGTTCAGGTAGTCAGGTTTTTCCACAAGTGCTTTCCAGTTGAGCCATGTTGCCAGCCCGAGTTACATGTCTTAGCTACACAAACCACCAAAATGTTTTCTTAGAAATACAGTAACTTGTTTTGTAGTACAACTAGTATGATTCTCTCTTTATAGAGGAAAAAACAAAACAAAACCAAAAAATTGCTAACCCTCCTGAGTTCTGAGCCTGTGGAGAGCAGACAAAAGGGGTCTCTTGATTTAATTTTATTGCATTACTTTTTTTCTTCAGACAGGGTCTTGCTGTGAAGCCCAGACTTGCCCTTAAAGTCCTTCTGTAACCCGGGTTGGCCTTGAACCTGAGAGCTTCCTCCCTTAGGAGTACTGAGGTGACGGCCCTGACCACCACTGATGCACTGGGGCCTGCAGTTAGTGTGAGCTGTGCGGTTGTTATGCTACCTAGGCAGGCCTCCTGCTTGCCTCAGGCAATCCTCTCCCTCTTGAACAGTGGGAACACAGATGTGTGCACTGTCTGGCTTGTGTTACAGTTTTTTCTTTTTCTTCTTTTCATTTATCTGTTTGTTTTGAGACATGGTCTTTCTATGTAACCCTGGCTGTTCCTCGCTATGTAGACCATGCTGGCC
Organism: Peromyscus maniculatus bairdii; assembly: GCF_049852395.1. NCBI lineage: Eukaryota > Metazoa > Chordata > Mammalia > Rodentia > Cricetidae > Peromyscus > Peromyscus maniculatus. The sequence continues at coordinate 4,594,803 of NC_134860.1, read as the reverse complement.
TCAAATTCACAGAGACTCACCTTGTTTCTGCCGCCTGAGGACTGGGATTAAAGGCATGTGCCAACCTGGCTTGTGTTACATTCCATTTGCTTGTTTGTTTGTTTTGAGATAGGGTCTCAATATGTAGCCTTAACTGTCCAGAACTCCCTATATAGACCAGGCTGACCTTGAATTCATAGAGATGCACCTGCCTTTGCCTCCCAAATGCGGGGATTGAAGGCATGTATCACCATACCCAGCCCTTATGTGACATTCTTAAAGTAAGGTTGTACCAATGTTTCTAATGTAATTAAAAACTAAGTAACTAGGATGGGAAAATGGCTCAGGAGTTAAGATCACTGGCTCCCCTGGACATGGTGGCATCTGCCTTCCAGACAATCAGAGCTACATAACAGAGAGACAAATAAATAAATAAATAAATAAACAAATAAATGAAAAAATAGGGGCTGGAGAGATGGCTCAGAGGTTAAAAGCACTGACTGTTCTTCCAGAGGTCCTGAGTTCAATTCCCAGCAACCACAAGGTGGCTCACAACCATCTGTAATGAGATCTGGCGCCCTCTTCTGGCCTGCAGTCATACATGCTGCATACATAATAAATAAATAAATCTTTAAAAGTAAAAAGGCACAGCTGCTCTTTCAAAGAACAAGGTTCAGTTCCCAGCACCCACATAGAGGCTCACAATATCTGTAACTCCAGTCCCAGGGGGGATCCAACACCCTATTATGACCTCCTCAGACACCAGACATGCATGTGGCACAGACATATAGGCAAGCAAAACACCCAAATACATAAAATAAAATTTAAATTAAATAACTAAGTAACTTCCTTCTCTGGAAAACACTAAATGGCAGACGACCCTAGTGCAGCAGATGCCTTGTTGGGCTTCAGGTTTGGGAGGCCAGGGAAGCTCTGTCAGAGGCGTGGCAGCCTTGGCAGTGGCTCTGGTCACAGTTTGATGACAGAGACTATAAGGGAGAACACAGAGTGTCAGGCCCCCATCTCCTCCTGGACAGAGGTACACTTCAGTTTCTCATTAACTCTGTGCTGATCAGTGTTCATGGATGCCCTGGTCCTCAGGACTCTTGGGCTTCCCTCTTAGTGGCCTGAGACCCTGTGGTCCAGCCTAGGACTCCTCAGGGTCTCTAACTTGGGGTCACCTCTAGAAACAGCAACCTCAGGACTCAAGGGTGCTCACAGATCAGGATCCCTGGGTCACATTTCTTGGTACTCTGATATTGTGAGCCTCTACGTGGATGCTGGGAATTGAAACTTGTTCTTTGAAAGAGCAGCTATGTTATTTTATTTGGTCTCTCTATTGTGTAGCTCTGATTGTCCTGGAAGGCAAATGCCACCATGTCCAGTGGAGCCAGTGATCTTAACTCCTGTGGCATGAACCTGTGTACCAGGCACTGGAGAAAGCAGAGGGGCCTTGGGATCCTTGAGAGAAGAGGCCTCTGAAGGCTGTGAGCAGATGAGCAAGGACAATATACAGTGCAGTAACAGCCTTTCACTGCAGTTGCAGAGAGGTGGCCATCGGGGTCCAGCAGAGGTTATAATGTCAGCCAGAAGTCCATGTGGTCCCTAGGCCTAATAGCAGGGGGGACCCTAGGATGACTGTGGCTTATAATAAATTTTGGTTTTACTCAATTACTGGGCAAGCCTCAATCAAACATTTCACTATTAGGATAAGAATTTATACTGTATCAAGCTGATAATAGATAGATAGATAGATAGATAGATAGATAGATAGATAAACAAACAAACAAAAAACCAAAAAAAAAAAAAAAAAACCCAAAACCTCCCATGAGGCCGGGGAGATGGCACAGAGGGTAATGTGCTTGCTGACCCAGCCTGACAGGAAGGACACCACAGTATCTGGAGAACCTGACCCAGGCTTGACACAAAAGATACTTTGCCTAAGGGCACCCCATCTCCAGAGCAGAAACACGGGTTGTGGGGGATGGGAAGCAAGGTGGAAGTCTTACTTCTCTAGGAAGGGCTTTCTGGACCTCTGTTCCCCAAGGGAAGAGCAGGTGTGCACAACCAGGAACAGTAAGGCTTGCCTTCCTTTACCAAGCTGCTGGCTAGGCTGGACTGAGGGCCAGGAGAGCTTCCAGGAAGCCCCTGGTCCCTCTGTACCTCTCAATGGGCCCAGAGCCCCACAGCCTTCAGCTTTAGAACCTGAGAATAGTGAAGAGCCTCTGGCTCTGGCCAGGCGAGGAAGACTCCTCAGAGTCAAAAGTGAGCCTGCCCTGCCCTGCGCTGTCCTGGGGCCACTGGCATGGGTTGTAGATGTTCGGTGTGGTCTGAGACCTCTGGAGAGCAGAGGGCTCATTGTTCCTGGTTCTAGCACACAGGAAGCTGGGGGAGTCCCTGGACAACAGTAACAGCCCCAAGGGATCTCTGTTCCTGTAGGGAAGAGCCTGTCCCAGGAAACTCCATGTCTCTGAGTTCTGACAAGGACAGCAAGGCTCCGGATCCAATTAGCACTAATTGGACAAGTGGGAAGGCCCCCGGCCACACAGCAAAAGCAATTAGGTCTGCAGGGTGTCATGAAGGCCGCACCTTTTAGGGGCCCGGTGAGTCAGGCTTTGGAGGCATCTGTCTCTCTGAGGGAGCCCTGTGATCCTTCTGGAAGATGGAAGTCATTCCAGGGACGGTAGATGGGGATGAGGAGCCAGACGGCTCCCTTTTCTCAGCCTGGCACTTAAGGCTTCCACACTCAGCCCTACCAGAGTGCTCTCCTCGAATGGGGACTGTTCCATTTCTTCTGTTCCCACTCCTCACTACCCAAGTCAGCCATGCACACACACACTCCTGTTGTAGGTGTCTGTGGAGTCCTTCCTGAGCCATGCACACACACTCCTGTTGTAGCTGTCTGTGGCCATCCCTTCCTGAGCCATGCACACACACACTCCTGTTGTAGGTGTCTGTGGCCATCCCTTCCTGAGCCATGCATACACACACTCCTGTTGTAGCTGTCTGTGGCCATCCCTTCCTGAGCCATGCACACACACTCCTGTTGTAGGTGTCTGTGGCCATCCCTTCCTGAGCCATGCACACACACACTCCTGTTGTAGGTGTCTGTGGAGTCCTTCCTGAGCCATGCACACACACTCCTGTTGTAGGTGTCTGTGGCCATCCCTTCCTGAGCCATGCACACACACACTCCTGTTGTAGGTGTCTGTGGCCATCCCTTCCTGAGCCATGCATACACACACTCCTGTTGTAGCTGTCTGTGGCCATCCCTTCCTGAGCCATGCACACACACTCCTGTTGTAGGTGTCTGTGGCCATCCCTTCCTGAGCCATGCACACACACTCCTGTTGTAGGTGTCTGTGGCCATCCCTTCCTGAGCCATGCACACACACACTCCTGTTGTAGGTGTCTGTGGCCATCCCTTCCTGAGCCATGCACACACACTCCTGTTGTAGGTGTCTGTGGCCATCCCTTCCTGAGCCATGCACACACACACTCCTGCTGTGGGTGTCTGTGGCCATCCCTTCCTGAGCCATGCACACACACTCCTGTTGTAGGTGTCTGTGGCCATCCCTTCCTGAGCCATGCACACACACACTCCTGTTGTAGGTGTCTGTGGCCATCCCTTCCTGAGCCATGCACACACACTCCTGTTGTAGGTGTCTGTGGCCATCCCTTCCTGAGCCATGCATACACACACTCCTGTTGTGGGTGTCTGTGGCCATCCCTTCCTGAGCCATGCATACACACACTCCTGTTGTAGCTGTCTGTGGCCATCCCTTCCTGAGCCATCCCTCGGAGGCTTGCTGAGTTGCTAGGTCTTTGCTCTAAGGCCCAAGAGCCCCGATTGGCCGGAAGGAGGACAGTGATGTGAGAAGTGGGGTTGGGGATGGGGAAGGCTTCTGATGTCTACTTCCCCGGTTAGCAGCCTTCTCCTCTTCTGCTTATTGCTATCTAGGCCTGGGCCCGGGACAGACCAAGGGAATACCCAGCTGGCTATCTTTCAGGCTTAGCCGAGAGAGAGGCCAGATTGGCGGGCTGGGTGCTTGTAAATAGGGGCATCAGCTGTTGGTACTCCGGGCGAGGCTATAGGTTTTCTGATCCTTCAGACAAGACTCTAGGGATATGCCATGCCGTGCTCACAGACCAGGCAACAGGTGGGAACTGAACCCTACAATCAAAAGGCTGGAGGGGTTTTTTAAAAAAGGCTCCACATACGAGCTCTCTGGGGTGGGGCTAGCCCTCAGGGGAATGGCACAGCCTGAGACAGCTAGTCCTTAATGACAGCAAACATTCCCTGAGCAAAGGGTTGCCTCTGGAACTCGGCATGGGCCATCAGAATTGAGGAGCCAGGGCCAGCCTGGCTCATCTATCCTGCACCAACAGCTCAGACACTAACCCCGAGCTGGGGTAGTGGGAAGAATACTTCCCATTCTTCACAACACTCTCTACCAAGGAGACAGAGGCTTGGCTCTGCACACCCCACCCCCCTTAGAGACCAACCTGGTCCTGGGCAATTTGGTGTTGCCATGACAACCACATACTTCTTCCTTACTTAGCCGATCGAATCTGAGTTGCAGATTAAATCCTGGTGAGTTGTCTTCGTATGTATGAAGAGATCTGTACATCTTCCATCTCACACACGCCTCGATACCTACCCTTGTCTCTTGGTGTCTGAGGCAAGGAAGACGCATTGTGTATACTCTCAGGCCCCTGGGGTAGAACTTGGTGGCAGAGCTCACTTGAGATGTGGCTTGTGGGAACATACACATGGTTGTATTGCAGATGGCTGCTAAGGCAAGCAGGCCTTGCAGCTGGATGGTGTCCTTGGATCTCTCAGTCCAGGAGGTTCCCTTAAGGCAGTGGTTCTCAACCTGTGGGTTGAGACACCTTTGGGGTTGAACAGCCCTTTCACAGGGGTCACCTAGAACCACTGGAAGACAGATATCTACATTATGATTCATAAGAGCAACACATTACAGTTATGAAGTAGCAACAAAAATAATTGTATGGTCGGGGGTCACCACAGCATGGGGAACTGTATTAAAGCATCACAGCATTGGGAAGGTTGAGAACCACTGCCTTAAGGACTTGGTTCACCAAGTCTGGGACTTGCCTGTGTGTGAGCTAGCACTGTTTCATGACTGGGACCTTGGACCTAGAGCTCCCAGTCTAAACCTTTATGAGTTCCCTATGATTGACCTCAGCCTCCTTTGGCTGGGTATAGAGAAGAATCCCCTGCGGTGTGGAACTCAGCAGTGAGCTCAGAGCCTAGCCCCGCAGGACAGAAGAGATGCACAGCAAGCTAGGCATGATGGCGCACGCCTTTAGTCCCAGCACTCAGGAGGCAGAGGCAGGTGGGTCTCTGAGTTTGAAGCCTGCCTGGTCTAAATAGTGAGTTTCAGGACAGCCAAGCCTACACAGAGAAACCCTGAAAACGAGAGAGAGAGAGAGAGAGAGAGAGAGAGAGAGAGAGAGAGAGAGAGAGAGAGAGAGGAAGAGAAGGAGGAGATGTGGGGCAGCAGTAACAAAGAAGAGCTTTGTCTGCAATAAGCCAGGTGTAGGTGGCCCTGGGAAGCTGCCTCAGCCTGGCAATCAGGTAGCAATGGTTTAGCACATTTAACAGAAGGCAGCTATATGGTAGTTTCAGAAAAGCATGGAGCTCCCTGTCAGGTCAAAGTTAAGGTCTAGCCTGCTCTCAGATCTGTCTTAGGTAGGTCTTGGACTCACTAGAAAGAGTCACTTAGGATGGACACAAAACCTGCCTCTGCCCTCTACACTGATGGTCAGAGGCCCTTGCTCTGTGTTGTGGACATAACATGTGAGTGGTCCTGTGAGGCTGTTGCTCAATTAGGCTGCAGCACCCTTTGGTCAGAGGCAGGTCTGTGACCATAACTGTATCTTAGACCTACACTTCTGCTCCATCTTTCTATTCTTCTGAGCTTTAGTTCCTTCACGTTGGGGTCCAGCAGACAGGACAAGAGTGGGACTGGAAGGTGAGGGGTTCCTAGAAGAACACTATCTCCAGGACAGTTGAGGTCCACAGCACCAGTTGGGCTTAGACATGCTGGGAAGAGCTTACAGAATTTGGTCAGAGTTCTACATTTTGAAAAAAACATAAAAACGCATCCTACAAAAACAAACAAACAACAAAAATAACAGCCAAACAAACAAACAAAAAACACCAAACCAAACAAACAAACAAAAAAAAAAACAGGCAAAGGAAAAAATAAAGAAATTAATTCTAGCTTAAGGGCTAAATATGGTGGCCCATGCCTGTAATTCTACCATTCAAAAGGCCAGAAGTAGAGGCCAGCTGGGCTTCATCATGCCAACCGTGAGCTGTGCCTGCCAAGTGAGACCCTGTTTGTACACACATGCATGCACACACCAAACAAACAAAAACTAAAGTACATACCTGTAATCCTGGCACTCAGGAAACTGAGGAGGGAGGATGGCCAAGAGCTGTAGGCCAGCCTGGTTCATATATAGCAAGAATCAGTCCTGTTAGGGCTACATACTGAAATCATGTTTTAACAAATCAAAACCCAGCTTAAGGAAAAACAAAGGATTGTAACTGAGAGGAAACAGCAGCCCACCTTTGGGTTAGCAGAGAACAATGTTCACATACCATAGCTTTGAACTTGTAAACACTGAACGTCAATTCGCCCCGTATCGTATCATGACAGGGAAAGGTTGGAGAGGGCGTGTGTGGAAGTGACTCTCAGTTCCTTTCACACAAGAAAGGCTGGGTTCCAAAGGTGACAAAGTAAGAAACGACAACAGAGGAGGACATGGCCAGGAGAACGGAAAGCGGCAGGGAGCCAGTGCTGACCGGGTTCCGCTGGTTTTGCATTACCATCCTCGCAGTAGGTTTGCCCTTTTCAACTTTTATTATTTTAATCAAAAGAAAAGTTAAAAATCAGAGCAGGTAGGATTTGGATAGATAACGTGCTAAGGCTTGAGACACTGAATCGACTGTTCAAAGCCATGAAGAGGAGAAGGGCAGAGCTGGGATCCAGATCCATACCTTAGGTCAGTCTGTACCAAAGCCCACTGTAGGTCTTAGCCAGGAGTGACTCTACACACAGGCCAGGCATCCATGCCCTGTACACACTACATATATGAGGTTCAAGTCAAGGGGCTATACCCCAGGTCTCTGGCCAGGGAAATGAGCCCTGTGAGAAGGTCCACTCCAAAGCCACTTGCTCATGGAAGCCACCTTGCCCCAAGGAAGGAGCAGATGGAGACCCTGCCTCAGCTTTTCTGTTTATTTTGTTTACCAGGTAACTCCCCCCCAGTTCCTCATCCAGTATCACATCCTCTGAGGGGAGCACTGGGTTACTAATGATTTTATTGACACCCAAAGGATTTGCTTATAGAGAAGGAATACACCCTTAGTGGCTGAGCCTATCTCTACATCCTTCTGGGACTGAGAAAGTCTACAAACCCACATCTTGGCTACTGACTTTTGTTCAGTAAGAAACACCAAAATTCCATTGTCCCTGCAGGATTTCCTCGTTCTGCAGTAGGAGAGACTACCAGTTGGCTGGCTTAAAGATAGGCTACCTGATGTCCCACTTAATAGTGAAAATTGCCTGGCATTGTGTGAATCCCTCTTCAGACATGGAAGCCAAGAGACAGGAGCCATCTGGCCCCTGATCTATATAGGTCTCATGAACTGATTCCATGCAGGCTGATTACAAACTTATCTCAGCAGGCTCCCTTCCATCCCTTCACCCTGAGGGTAAAGCTGGAATGGAGGAGTGGTGACATTTATTCCAAGAGTTCAAAGGCAGAAAAATGACTCAGTTGGATGGTTTCTTAGACGTCTCTGCAGCAGATACCTTCACAGCAACTCAGAACTTCACTTGCCCACAGGGGGAAAGAGCTGCAATGATATGCCACACAGCAGAGACCCATTACAGAGGGCCGGCCAGGCAAGGCACCCAAATCGGAAAAAGGAGCCACAGAATGGATGTGAGGCACTGGCTGCCCTAAGCAACTTAGTGTTTATAATTTACCCTCAAGAAATATGTGACATAGGTTGCTGAAGAGATGGTTAAAATGCTTGTCACTCAAGTATGGGGACTGGAGTTTAGATCCCTAGGGCCCATATGAAAGCTTGTGGGTGTGGTGGCCCTTTGTAACTTCATTTGAAGACTGAGACAGGGAGTCCCCAGGGCAAGCTGGCTAGCTAGAGTAGCTGAATGGAATTTGCAAGCTCCAGGTTCAGTGTGAGACATCAATAAATAAAGTGGAGGGCAATTGAGGGAAGATATCTCAGGTCAACTTCTGGCCTCCACACACACATATACATGCACCAACATATACAAACACATCCATATAGATGTGAACACACATATATGCATGCATTCATAGACACATACAAGAATAAGTTATATACATCATAGCAAGAGATAACATCACTTATCATCAGAACACAACACATAGACATTCAAATTCCATGGTGTGTGCTACATTGATCTAGCACTCCTGCTTGAATGTGGTTGTACCCAGGCTCTGGTCTTGGCATGCACAGGCCAACTAGCTCTCACTTCCCCATCCCATCACTAAGAGACTGATTAACCCTGATCTTCCTCTGGGCCTCTACAGTTATTTTTTTTTTTGAAACAGTATCTTCACTCTGTAGCCTAGGCTATAATCAAACTTCCTGTTCACCTTCCCAAGTGTGGGGATTACAAGTGTGTGCCACACCCCTGGTTTTGCCATGGTCTTAAGTCTTTGCAATGTCTCTGCAATTGGGACAATAATAAGCAAGCATTGGAGCCCTACATAGGAGTTGGACTTCACTATTAGAATATGTTCCAGACACCAAATGTCAACCACTTCACACCTCACCAAAGATCAGTTTCAGGACCAGTCTTGTCTGGTGTTCCTCCTAGCTATGAGTCCTAATGGAGACAGAACTCATGTCTCTTCCAAGGAGGAACATTAGCAGTCATACTCCACACTCATGACAACACAGTCATCATAAGTTCCTTTTTTTTTTCTTTCTTTCTTTTTTTTTTTTTTTTTTTTTTTGGTTTTTCAAGACAGGGTTTCTCCGTGTAGTTTTGATGCCTGTCCTGGATCTCGCTCTGTAGATCAGGCTGGCCTCGAACTCACAGAGATCCATCATAAGTTCTAAAGCAGTGGTTCTCAATCTTCCTAATGCTGTGACCCTTTAATACAGTCCCTCATGCTGTGGTGACCTCACAACCGTAAAATTATTTTTGTTGCTACTTCATAACTGTAATTTTGCTACTGTCATTGATTGTAATGTAGATATCTGTGTTTTCCGATGGTCTCAGGTGACTACTGTGAAAGGGTCATTCCACCCCAAGGGGGTCATGACCCACAGGTTGAGAACCATGGCTCTAGAAGGAGCTAGCCAGTTAAGCTGAACCTTTACCCACTGCAGGGAAAGGCAATAAAGAGAAGTAGAGCTGGCAGGGGTTAAACTTGAGAGGACGCCTCAGGAGACAATGGTTGGCTTGAATCTTCTGTTTTTAAAGATTATTTATATATTAGATATACAATGTTCTGCCTGCCTGTATGCCTACTCACCAGAAGAGGGCACCAGATCTCATTATAGATGGTTGTGAGCCACCTTATGATTGCTGGGAATTGAACTTAGGACCTCTAGAAGAACATAAAACAGCAAGTGCTCTTAACCTCTGAGCCATCTCTCCAGCCCTTGTTTTGTCTTTTAAGGTTAAAAAAAGAATAAAAAGTTAAACATATTTCTGGCCCAGCCTATGATGGATGGGTTCAAAGTAAAGACTGACAATTGCTAGTTGCCAAGCAAGGCTGTATACAACAGTGCCCACATGGGTTGCCATGGGCAAGAGGGAGTGTGTGCCACAGCCACACACCTTACAGAGCCACTCACAGCAGCCGGCAGGCATCCCTGGACAAAGCCACATTCTCTCCCGTCACCAGACACCTCGTTTGTTTTTTCTGTCTGGCTTAATCTAAGGCTGCAGAAAAGCCTAACCAACCAGCGGAGGCGGTTTCTGAAATGGCAGAGAATCACTCCACAACCTTTTGGAGCATCCTTTTTTGTGCTCAGGAGAGGCCCAGGCTGTGTGTGAGAGGCACATCTGCTGGCCGCTAAGCCTTCCCTGGCAGCCACGGCTTCAATCCTCAAGCCTGGTTAACAGCATTTCCTCAGACTCTGACCTGAATGCCTAGACCCCTGTCCTCACCCTTCAAAGAATCTGCAGAACCTTTGGACGAGCTGGGCCAAAAGGGTTTCATTTCCCCTTTATAGTGTGCCTTCAAAGAAAACAAAAGAAATATTTCCACTGAGAAGAAAACCTTAATTACATGTAGGCCTCTTCTGTGGATTGGGCTGAGGTAGGGAGAGGAGGCAGAAGAGGTAAGGATAACATCCCCAGAGACTCTTCTCTGCGGCTCTGTGGACAGATTTATAATTCCACTCACTGAACTCCACCAGGCTAGAGGGTGGTGCCCCTGCCAGGGTAACCCACAGGTTTTCATTTAGTCTTGCCACCCCATAGGAGCAGGTGCTATCACGCCCATTTTAGATGAGTAAACTGAGGCTTGGCGAATTGCGTGCCTAGCTCACACAGAGCATGACAGGCTGAAGGGGAGCAGGGTCTGGGATGTGTCTCGAGCACTCTGCTAGAGGTCCTGACACCTACCTTCCTAAATTCAGGGGAGAAAGAAGTCAGATACAGGAAGAACGGAGGGGAGCATGATGGGAACAGAGAGAGGTCAGGAGGTTCCGGTGAGGCAGAGACCAGGGAAAGGGTGTGATTTGGGGGCCTTAGGGGGCACCCTAAGAACCAGTTCAAGCAGAACCCAAGAAGGGGATGGGAACCTGTGTTCACCAACAAACAAAAGTGTGCGTGTGCGTGTGCGTGTGCGTGTGCGTGTGTGTGTGTGTGTGTGTGTGTGTGTGTGTGTGTGTGTGTGAAGTACTGGGGAGATGGCCCAGTTGACAAAGGAGTCAGATTTCCAGCACCCAAGTGAAAGACAGATGTGGCGGTGCACGTTTGTAACCCTAGCACTCGAGGGGTGGGAGGAGTGAGGAGCCAGAGAGAGGCAAAGACAGGCAGATCTTCGGAGCTCACTAGCCAGCCAGTCTAGCCAACTGATGAGCTCTTGGTTCAGTGAGAGACCCGACCTCAAAAAATAAGGGGGAGTGATACACCTGGCATTGACCTCTGGCCTCTGCACAGACGCAGTGTCTTAGTTAAGGTTTCTATTGCTGTGAAGAGACACCATGAGCGTGGCAACTTTTGTGAAGGGAAGTACTTAACTGGGTAGCTTACAGGTTCAAAGGTTCAGTCCATGCACATCATGGTGGGAAGCATGGCACACAGGCAGACGTGGTGCTGGAGAGGGAGCTGAGAGGTCTACACCCAGGTCAGCAGGCAGCAGGAAGAGAGAGACAACCCTGGGCCTGGCTTGAGCCTCTGGAACCCCAACGCCCACCCCGCAGGGACACACCTCCGCCAGCAAGGCCACGCCTCCTAACAAACAATGCCACTCCCTGTGAGCCTGTGGGGGCCATTTTCATTCAGACCACCCCACACAGCATATGTGCACAAACACATACACTACATACACACACACACACACACACACACACACACACACACACACACACGCATTTTAAGAAATCGTTTATTTCATTTTCTGTTCTGACAACTTAGCTGTTAAGCTTTAACTTAGCCAAAAGCTGCTAAGTACGTAAGGACCAGGGTCTCGGTCCTTCCTTAACTCACCCACAGCAGAACTTCAAGCTGGATGAACAGAGATGCTGGTGAAGAAGGGCAAAGCCAGAGACAGTGGCAGCAGGTGTCAGGAGACCTTAGCTCTGCCGCTCCTTCCCATCTTTTGTGTGGCCATTTTTCCATGCCCGGGTTTCCTCACCTGTCCCATGTACACAATATGTTTCACAGTTGACAAGGAAACATGTTCAAAGTCAGTGAGCTAGAGAAGGGCTGCCAGGGCAACATAACCAAATGCATGAAATGCAACAGAGTGCCCTACGAAAATCACACTCACATACATGTACACACACACACACACACACACACACACACACACACACACACACACGAGACAGAGAGAGAGAGAGAGAGAGAGAGAGAGAGAGAGAGAGAGAGAGAGAGAGAGAGAGAGAGAGAGAGAGAGAGGAGAGAGAGAGATGCCTGATAGGGACTTGAAAATACAGACGAGAGCATAAGCCAGTTTCTCTGTTGATGATGTACACAGAAGAAACAAGAAGACGGCACCCTCTGGTGGCCTTCCATCCAGTGCCAGGCCTTCTATTCCCAGGCCCGCTGCAGGGAGAACCAAAAGGAAGCAGAGGCGAGCACAGCCCATGTATTTGGGCATTGTGCCCATGAGCCCTGCTAGCAGCCAGAGCACCACATGATTTCACTCAGTTACAAAAGAAGCAAATGTAAGTGGCTCTGCCCTTCAAGTGCCCCCCACAGCCTGACATCTGCACACCTGCATGAACATGCTCTTGTCTTTAGAGAGATGCCTCTTAGGGGTATCAGAAGCCACATGGGGAAAAGGGCGATCTTCAGCTCTAATTTGAGAACATAAAGACGTACCATGCTAATCTGCCTTTTTATGGAATTATGTCAACACACCAGGGAAACAAGGGAGACTCTGTTGGTGACACTGCTAGTCTAGTCAGAATGTGCAGAGAGGAAAACATTGCTTGCCTTCTGGCTACAATGTCTTATTAGCTGGGGTCTTTGTGACGTCTCCTGTGGAACTCACGGCCCACTCCATTGGGAGGGAGGGCAGACATGTTCTGAGGCTGGCGTGATGTTCCAGGGTCACCAGCTTCCCTCTGTGGGTTGTGCCTAACTCTCCTGAGAACCGAATGCCCCTCCAGAGGACCTCCGGCAACCTTGTTGAGTCTATTCAACCATTGTTGAACAGAGCCACCATTCACAATGCCCTCTTCCTCCTGGGTCTCTGTAGCCCAGGCTGGCCTCCTGTCTCAGCCTCCTGAGAGCTGGGACTGTAGGCTCAGGCCATCACACCTGCTTTCTCATGGTTTTCAACAGGGGGTTCACAAAAACGAGGAGCGAGGGAGCTAGGGAGCTAGGAAGAAGTCAGTGCCACCCAGGGTGAGGCCCATTCTCCTCAGGCTTCACCTTCTCTCACCCGCCAGGGCAGGAGAGAGCCATGCACTATTAGTTCCAAATAATTAGAAAGTGTGTCAGGCTCTCCCAGACAAGAACTAGAAACATGTTTTCAGTTGTCACCTCCCAATGTGACCAAAGCAGTCACGTCTTAATTAGTCAATGTTCACTGGCGAGCACTCATGGAGGGAGTACCCAATTCCATTCGCAGGCCCAGGCCTCGGACAAGGCCATGCAGATGAGATACAGAGTCTTCTTCCTTCCCCACTGAGCACAGTGAAGACAGGTGGCTTCTGCCTAAGGCACTTGTGAAGCCGGAGCAACGTTGTGACAGTAGCAACAGCTTGGGAACCGTAGGGCACTGGAGGGAAGGACAGAATGTAACAAGTGATGCTCTACAAGGCTCCTTTGCAAGGCAGCTGTTCTGTGATGGACCTCATGGAGCACCAGAGGCTGTAAGGCAACCCTAGATGAACCGTGCTACGCTAGAGCCTCTGCCCACAAGCAGGTGGGCTAGGGCTCACCAGACGCCAGCGTCTACTGACTCATGACACATAACCTCTAATGGGCCAGCTCCCTGTTCCTTCAGAGGTCCTGTGCTTGGAAGTGAAAAGAAATGATGGAAGGCTAGAGGCAAAGTGTGGTGAAAATGATTTGGCTCAACAACGGAGAAACATGGCCACTACCTTATAAAACCTTCCTTTTTTATTTAGACAAAAGGGGGGAAATGCCGGGCGGTGGTGGCGCATGCCTTTAATCCCAGCACTCGGGAGGCAGAGCCAGGTGGATCTCCATGAGTTCGAGGCCAGCCTGGGCTACCAAGTGAGTCCCAGGAAAGGCGCAAAGCTACACAGAGAAACCCTGTCTCGAAAAACCAAAAAAAAAAAAAAAAAAAAAAAAAAAGGGAGGGGGGAAATATGGAATATTCCTTTACACTGTGTAAATATATGTCACTGTCATTGGTTTAATAAAGAAGCTGACTGGCCTATAGCTAGGCAGGATAAAGTTAGGTGGGTGAATCAGACTAAGAGGACACTGGGAAGAAGGGGCGGAGTCTCAGGGTCACAGGGAGACACAGGGAAGATGAACGTGCCTGGAAGAAGCTGAGGTGGGGACGTTTCCAAAAGTGAGTGTGTCAGAGCCTTGAAGAGGTCGGGACCGTCCCGCCACACTCGCTGTGCTGACAGGAAGCTGTTATGGAAAGACCCCAGCCCTGCCATCTCGCCCGAAGCACTTTCCACCGAAGTCTCACCTCCCAAGAAGGTGGAGAAAGTTTGCAGGCAGAGTGGGCTGCATTTTGGGACAGGAACAATCAACTCCTGTCCATTTGTCTAAAGGACAAAGAAGCAGCATTTATAATGCTTTCTTCATTAAGCCCCTAGTGGAGTCTAAACTACATTAAGAGCCCATTTTCCCTGTTTGCTCTGATGTACCCAGACAGTAATGATTAGAAACAATTGACTCTCAGCAAAGGGACTGATAATGCCAAGGTAAATGGGAGTCAGCTGGAAACTTAATGGGTCCCTCCCTTCTCTCCCAAAATTCCTCAACAAAACACCTTTTCTGCTACCCTTAGAAGCAAATCAACAAGCGTAATATTTATATTAATGGCTAATTCACTCAGGTATGGTAGACAACAAAGTATAAAACAAATTATTCTGGATCTGAATCAGATTAAACATAGGAGCCCCTTCCTGGATACTCAGGGAGTAGTCGGGTAGGGGAGTGGACTCATTTATTTTTACACTGTTACTTACTATGGCGATGTGTACACACACCATGACATTCTTGTGAGGGTCAGAGAACAACCCTGTGGTGTCGGGTTCTTCTTCCCACTTTTATGGGGACTCCAGGGATCAAATTCAGGTCATGCTTTCATGGCAGGTGCATTTACCTGCCAAGCTAGGTTGCCAGCCAAAAGCTGCATTCGGGAACAAAATTCTTGCTCAGTTGCTTTTTCTCAGTCCTGATTTGCCTTCAGGAGATTTCTACAGGACCCGGATAACTGTGCCTCAGCTCTTTTCTCCAAATCTGATCCTTGCTAGTAACTCCCAGAGCTCTCCTTCAGGGCCACTGAGAATTTCACATGGGTGGCAACCTGAGCCAGCAGGTCAGCTCCCAAGGGCTCTCAAGACTAAGTTGCAAGAAGTTCTCCTCACAAGCAAGTGCCCTGTGACCCCCTGCACTCAGCACCAAGGGCCAGTGGCTCACCTCCTGTCCTCCTGTCCTCCTGTCCTGTCCTCCTGTCCTGTCCTGTCCTTCCACTAAAGCGGATGCCGAGAGCTGCCCCATTCTTCTCTCCTCCGGCCCGCCACAGGCAAAGCCTGTTTTCACTTATGGCTCTTCCGAAACTGAGCCAGAGACCACAGTCTCCCTGGTTCTCTGCTGGAACTGAACCCCATTCAGCCGAGAGGCCACAGTGCAGCATGCAGTGCCTACCTCCTGAGGGTCCACCTTTCACCCGGCCCCTTCTTCAGGTCCTGGATACTGCCAGTTCTGCCTTCCGACACCAAGAGTCTCTGACGGGGATTGTGAACGTGAATCAGTTGCTGAGTCCACTCAGCCTTCAAGCTCAGTGAAAGCAAATTCCAGCACACCGATGAGGAAGATGTGAGGTGAACAGGCCACTCCAGATTCCCTAAACATGCTTGCCCTACTCTACCCTGATTCATCCTAATCCGACTAAGAATGGATGCTTAATATAAACAAGGCTTTTAAAACCAACCAAGATAAAGCCCAGGCAAAACAGAGAAGAGAGGAAGTAAGTACTATATATGAAGAGGATGGGGGTATTTAAGCAGGAATCAAATGGAAGCCATTTTGAATAAATCTATCTTGAATAGGGATCAAATAAATTAAGTTCCCAAGACCTCCCGAGACGCCCCTGGGTAACTGACGTCACTGGCCCCCTGGCTGGCAAGCTCTCCCGCCAACACTTGAATGAACCAATGAGAACAGGAGAAGTGTACCACAGAACAATGTTCCTAGGCAAGTCCCTAATGTTTGGATCTTGATTGGAGGGAAATGTAACTGTAACTTGGCACAGAGGTTTATGTTTCTTCTGCTTAAATACTTGCTGAAATGAGCATCTGGGGATGCAGTCAGCTCCCGAGTCTGGAGCATTGTCCCTGACCAGACAGTTTCTGCCATGCTGCTGGTGATAAGGGCTTGCTTTGTGTGACCTCTTGTGTGGGCTTGGGTTGTTTCGGAGCCTTGGACCCACAGCTGTCTCAGGAGGTGAGTACCATATGTGGTGAGGATGGGAGAAGCATACAACAGAGATGAGTGCCACACAGGATAGGGAACTGCCAAGATGCTGTGATGGCTAATCTTGGTTGTCCACTTGACTAGATCTAGAATGAACCAAAACTCAAACTGCTGGACACTCCTGTGAGGGGTTTTCTTGATCAGATTATGAAGCGGGAGGGCACACCTTCAATGCGGGTGGCACCAGCTGGTGGCAGCCTGGACAAGAAGGACACAGAGGAAGAACACTTTGGTTTTGGGCCTCCACTCTCTCTGGCAAGTTCACCTATCCTTTGCTGACATTAGAACCAGCTTCTTCGGCCGTCCATGGAAGTGAAGAGCAACAGCATTCCAGGAGTCCCCCAGGCCTTCAGCACCAGATCAGGACTGTGGGGACATCCAGCCTCAGGGGCTCAGCAACAACCTGACTCCCAGCCTCAGTGTGACTCTTGGACTACCCAGACCATACTGTACAAGTCACGCTAATAAATCCTCTTTAGATACTCATTCTGTCTGGCCTGTTCCTTTAGAGAATCCCAACTAATGCAGGTGGAGAAAGAAAGGCATCAAAGCCCCCAGGTCCTGTGGTCCAAAATCACAGAAGCCTCCTGGTAGCTGTTCCTTCCGAAGTTATGAGTCAGTCCCCAACACAGGCAGCAATGATCCAACGAGGAATACAAATAGTTTGCATACTCAAGATATTTGCCTTGCTGGGAGGTAGTGGCACATGCCTTTGATCCCAGCATTCAGGAGGCAGAAGCAGACGGACCTCTGTGAGTTTAAGGACAGCCTGGTCTACAGAGTGAGTTCCAGGACAGCCGGGGCTACATAGAGACCCTGTCTTGAAAAACAACAAGCAAACAAACAAAAGGTATTTGCCCACCTTCCTTATGAACTTTTTAACTCCGAGGAACTGGGGATCAAAATCAGGTTTTTACACATGTGATACAAGCCCTCTGCCCTGAGTTACCTTCCCAAGTCTACTTTATATAATAAAGTTTGGAGAGAGACCAGGTATGCAATAAGATCTCTACAAGAATGTGAGCCGGGCAGTGGTGGCGCACCTCTGTGAGTTCGAGGCCAGCCTGGTGTGCAGAGCGAGATCGAGGACAGGCACCAAAACTACATGGAGAAACCCTGTCTCGAAAAACCAAAAAAAAAAAAAAAAAAAAAAAAAATGTGAAAAATATTTATTCTGTTTTAAACCAGGGGATTCACATAAAACTAGCATCACTCATTCACATACGATTGGGCAGGGGGCAGAAGGGAAGGGTGGAAAGTCACAGAGCAGAAGCCAGGAGTCTGTGACAGGAGCACCAGGTAGCACAGCAGTGCCCCTCACTGAGCGAGCCCAGGCCAAGTCTGTGGCCAGAGAAGTACACAAGGCCACCGCTGTCATTCTCACCACCAGAGCCTTCCTCTCTTTTTTTTTTTTGGTTTTTCGAGACAGGGTTTCTCTGTGTAGCTTTGTGCCTTTCCTGGAGCTCACTCTGTAGCCCAGGCTGGCCTCGAACTTACAAAGATCTGCCTGCCTCTGCCTCCCGAGTGCTGGGATTAAAGGCGTGTGCCACCACCTCCTGGCATCCATCCTCCTTTTATAAAGCAGAGTATCTCTGAGACATTTCCACGGAGAAGCCTCAGTTCACTTTAAGCAGGAAAGCCAAAGGTGTGAGACGCCTCAAAATCCCTCCTGGGTAAAGTGAGGCAGCCCACTGTGGATGCAATCCAGGGTAAGTGCTGGAGACCATGGCTGTTCTCACCGGGCTTCAGAGGGCTGACCAAGAGGTTGCAAACTGTGGAGGACCTGGCCCGAAATGCTGACCGCAGAGAAGGCAGGTCTCGGTAATGAGAAAGTGGATGGTCACTTCTAGAAACCAGAAAGTGGGGCATGGGAAGCAGCCCTGAGCTGCTGTCCAGCTGGCCATCTTTTAACAGAATGGGCTGTCACAGGAGCATTGGCTGGACAGCGTGGGGGAGAGGCAAGCTGAGAGGAGCCTCAGCCAGCTGCAAAGCCTCTCTCCACCTGGGTGTAAGGATCTGTGGTCCTGCTCCCATAGACACAGAAGTCACAGGCTGCTGGTTCCAGGAGCAGAAAACAGATACTGTGGGTGTGGACAGGACCAGTCCTGGCCTGCAATGGAGGAAGCTGGACTGCGCCTGGCAGCATCATAGTCATGTGGGCCTGCTGAAAAGCTCATCCCTGAGTTCTTCCCCCAAACAGATTCTGAAGGTGTAGATCGTAGGAACCTCCATGTCTGAAGATCCTGTGACCCAGGAGCGGAGGAAAGCAGTCTGAGGACCACATTCTAAGTTTGGGATGAAGTGGGCATTCGGTGACAGGGCTCTAGGGAAGAGATGGGCAAGTCAGTAAAGACAAAGGGCCCGAGAGCTCTGATGGCCCGCTCCTGTGCTCAAAAGGACAGCAGGAGGACACAGGAGTAAGAGAGCTGCTTTCTGTGTTCTCCCGCCTGCCCCACAGAACTACTCATTTTCCCGAGCTAGCCTGACCCAGCCTTTCAGAGACACAATGGAAGCTATACTTTAGAAGGCCTCTAGATGCCCAGGACACCTTACATTTAGACACTGTCCCTGAATACACGCAGAAGCCACTGGCCCTATACCCTACCCCAGCTACTCAGGAAGCAAGAGGATCACAAGTTTTTTTGTTTTTTTTTTTTTTTTGAGACAGGGTTTCTCTGTTTAGCCCCGGCTGTCCTGGAACTCACCCTGTACACCAGGCTGTCCTTGAACTCACAGAGATCCACCTGCTTCTGTCTCCTGAGTGCTGGGATTAAAGGTGTGCCAGACCACCACCGCCCAGCTGAGGATCACAAGTTTAAGGCCAATCTAAGCAACTTAAGGCCTTGTTTCAAAATAAAACTCTTATAAAGGGCTGGAGGTGTAGCTCAGGGTTACAGGACGTGCACAGCTCTCTAGTACCACAAAAGAACAAAAACCATGTGTCTCACTGGACTACTGACTCTTGATGTTTGGGCCTCTTGGTATTAGCTCCAAGCAGTTGGTTTTAAATGATGCACTTTGGGCTGGCAATATGGCTCAGCAAATTGAAACACTTGCCACACAAGCCTGACAACCTGAATTCAGTCCCCGGATCTCACAGTGGAAGGAGAAAAGCAACTCCTAAGAGTCGTCCTGATTCCCATCAGCATCAGGGCATGTGAGTGTCACACTTGCACACATGTACATATAATTAAAACAAAGATAAATGTAAGATTTTTGTTGTTGTTTGCTTGCCTTTTCATTTTGAGACAGAGTCTCACTCTGTAGATCAGGCTGGTCTTGAACTCACGGACATCCATCCACCTGCCTCTGCATCCTAAGTGTGAGTACTGGGATTAAGGATGTGTACTACCACTCCTGGCCCAGTGCATGCTCTTTAATGCATAGTACTGGTTGCCCTTGCTGGCCCTCTAGAGGCAAATATGGAAGATCTGGGGTATTGTGCCAGAGGATTATTAAATATTGAGAGTCAAGATAAAGTTTGTGCATACAGTGCCAAAGGGCAACCATATCAAAAAGGGAATTAAAAGGGAAAAAGAAAACTATTTTATAACCCGGAGAAAGGCCTGATGATCTCCCCTGCAAGAGCAGCGTGCAGGATGCAGGAAGCCTGGCTTAGGGGGTAGCCTGGAGACCCACACCTCCAGGCCTGCCACTCTTGCTCTGGGCTGGAATACAGTTGTACTGACCAGTACTGGGAAAAATGGGTCAGTTAAGAGGGTTCAACTCTGGCCGGGTGGTTGTGGTGCACTCGGGAGGCAGAGGCAGGTGGATCTCTGTGAGTTCGAGGCCAGCCTGGTCTACAAAGCAAGTTCCAGGACAGGCTCCAAAAGCTACACAAAGAAACCCTGTCTCAAAAAACAAAACAACCAACCAACAACAAAAGAGAGAGAGAGAGAGAAGGTTTGACTCTAATTCTTGCCATATCAATTTGTCCTGTTTTACTTTAAGGATCAAAAAAGATACCTATGTAGTTGTGATTATCACCTGTGTGACTTCCATGGAAAAATTAAATAAAGCTGGGTGACGGCACCCCTTAAAGGACAAAGTAGCTCATACTTGACACCAAAGCTGCCCTCTTTCAAGTGGCTAGATCTAAAGCCATCGACAGTGTCCATACACTCTACAGTTAGGAAATCCTGAGTCCTAGTCTGGAACATGAGCTGCTCAGGGAGGGACAACACGACCATGGCAAAGATCCTCCCTAACTGTTTTATCATTGTGAGGGCTGGGACTATGGATATAGATAGTTCAGTAGTAGAGAGCTTGCTTAGCATGAATGAGGCCCTGGGTTCAACCCCTAGGACTGTAAACATTATTTCAAATATTTCAAAAGTATTTCTCACTGAGTAGGGTTTTTCTTCTCTAAAAACTAAAACCACACCACCGACACAGGGAACGCCACAAATCTTAGGCCACACCTGGTTCTTGTTTGGGGTGTAAGTTCAGGGGCTCCTTACTTCTTTTATAGAATCTTGTGCGGGGGTCAATGGCTACATTGCTTTTTCTTGGCCAAATGATGATTAACTATTAACTTCTAAGACAGAGTGTGTTAGAAGATGTAACTTCGGCCGGGCGGTGGTGGCGCATGCCTTTAATCCCAGCACTCGGGAGGCAGAGCCAGGTGGATCTCTGTGAGTTCGAGGCCAGCCTGGACTACCAAGTGAGTCCCAGGAAAGGCGCAAAGCTACACAGAGAAACCCTGTCTCGAAAAACCAAAAAAAAAAAAAAAAAAAAAAAAGGATGTAACTTCAAAGGTCAATCCCACGCAGAGGGAATTAATTCATTAGCAAAATGGGCTGTTGTTCTTCACGTAAAGGGACAGTCCTCCTTTGGCTGGAGGACTTCAACTGGGTGGTATCTCCTCTGCCGTCTCACTTCCAGGGCGGCTCCCGCTCCACAGCAGGACGTTTACAGAGCAACACATGTTGTCCAAGAACCAGTCCATGGTGGGTCCACGTGCCAAGTGCCAAAGCATCATCAAAGTCATGTCATTTTGTCACGGAGTCTGGATCTACCCAACTGAGTCCTGAGAAAGTGGATCAGCTTGGTCTCTGTGAAGAACGCTGTCCCAAGGGTCACTCCTAAGCAGATGGTCCCCACAGCGATGTGTGCCAGCCGAGCAGGCCAGCCCTGCTCACAGCAGAGGAATGCCTGGAGAGAGAAACTAGTGTCACTGCTAGGCAAATCAGGGAAAAGTTACTGTCCAGCTAATTCTTTTTTTAGGTTTATTTTATGTGTATAAACATATGTGCATATGTGTACTGTGTGTGCCTCATGCCTTTAGAGGAGACCAGGAAAGGCATCAGATCACCTAGAACTGAAGTTACAGGTGGTCGTGAGCCACCATATGGGTGCTGGGACCCGAACCTGGGTCCTCAGGATGAACAGTAAGCACTCTTATTCACTGAGCTATGTCTCCAGCCCTACCACCCGGCTTCTAAGTCAGATCAAAGGCACAGTGATGAGGCTAGGGGTTGAGGACTGCCCTATGGGTCTGGAGAAGCTGGAGGAGACAAACACTGGATCAACCTGTTCAGCCTGGGTGGGAGAGGGAAGTCCAGAGGGAAGACCACTGACAGCCTGCAGAAGGCTGAGGGGAGTCTTACCTCTGAAACACTAGTAATCCCACCACTGAGGGCGAACACCCCCAGGAGAGCTGGTGACAGGTGCAGGCCGGCCAGCGGTCTGTGGGGGCTCCTCTGGAAGTAGTGATGAATGAAGTACAGGCTCTGTGTGATCCGAATGCCCATGTTAAAGCAGTTGGCCAAGATGAAGCCCACACTGCCACACCAGCTGGTCAGGAGGTAGGATAAGACCAAAAATGAGGAAGACAGTGCCAGCATGGTGAAGTTGTACCTGGGAGACAAGCAAAGTGGGGAGGTAAGTATCTTGTTCCGAGACAAGAATAGTACACAAAAACGGTGGCCATATCAACTCCCAGAAAGATCTGAGCCCACATCACTCCAAATGAACTCCCATAATCCAATGTCTTGTGTGCTGTGGGCAAGGATGGTTTGTTCAATTCTTGCGCCAGTTAAACCCAAGGTCTTACATACGCCAGGCACGTTCCTTTTCTTTAGACACAGGGTATCACTTTGTAGCCCAGGCTGGCTTTGAACCTCCTGGGTGTGAGGATTACAGACCTGAAGTACACTATTTGGCCCAGCCCTTGGCTGTTTTTGTTGTTTGTTTTGAGACAGCGTGTCCCTATGTAGTCTACGCTCACCTCTAACTTACTGTGCAGCTCAGGCTGGCTGGCCTTCAGGAATGTCAATCTGACTCTGTCTGTGTGTCTGTATGGCCTTCAAGAATCTCAATCTCTGATTCTCTGTCTCTGTCTGTCCTTCAGGAATAGCCATGTCTGACTGACTGTCTGTCTGACTGTCTGTCTGTCTGTCTGTCTCTCTCTCTCTCTCTCCCCCTCTCCCTCTCCCTCTCTCTGTGTGTGTTTCTCTGAGGTGCTCAGGATCAAACCCAGGGCTTTCTTTGCACAAGCTAAGCAAGCATTCTTTTTTGTTTGTTTGTCTTTTGTTTTTGTAGACAGGGTTTCTCTGTGTTGTAGCTCTGGCTACAACTGGAACTCGCTTTGTAGACCATGCTGGCCTCGAACTCAGAGATCTACCTCCCTCTGCCTCCTGAGTGTTGAGATTTAAGGTATGTGCCACTACCACCCTGCTAAGCAAGCATTCTTTACTGAGCAACATCTGCAACCCTCGGGCCTTAAACTCATAATCTTCCTGCCTCAGCCTCCCAAAAGCGAAGGTTACAAGGTGTGTGCTTGATGACTAGCCATAACCCATGTTTTTGTAACACTGAATACTACAGAGTTAACATGGAAATGTGCCTTTTTCTTCACTACTAAACAAAACACATACAATTCAAGATACTTATACTTCTAAGGATAATAATTTATTAGGTAATACTTTGTAATCAAAACACAAAAATTCTTTTCGGCTGAAATCTCCAAGGAATGTGACCTGGGTAATGATGCCAACTCTGTAAAGGACTTTAGAGGTGGTAGGGACATTGGCCAGCAATTAATATGCATGACTCCTATCCTGTGGAGCTTAAATTTGTTCAACAGAGAAATGAACCAGCACAGTGAGGCTGAGAAACCCTCCAAGGACTAGGAACACTCTACCTTGCTACTGGCTGATTGCCTCAGTACTTCACCCTGCTTCCCTAGGGAAATGATACACCCGGGCAGTAGACCTCACTCAAAGCGAGTGATCGGCCTCCAGAATGAATTGTGAGCAGTGAGAAAGCCTGGACACTCCCCGATGTCTTTCCCACCTTGGGCAAAAGAAGGAGAAACGAGAGAAGAATAAGGAAGAGGAGAGAACATGGGACATGCCCGGAGCCAGAAGCCAGGCAGCCGTCAGCCAGCCAGACATAGAGATAGCAAGAAAGTAAGAAAAGGTAAAAAGCCCTGAGGCAAAATGTAGATGAAGAGAAACAGGTTAAGTTATAAGAGCTGGCAAGAAAAAAGCTAAACTTAAGCCGGGCGGTGGTGGCGCACGCCTTTAATCCCAGCACTCGGGAGGCAGAGCCAGGCAGATCTCTGTGAGTTCAAGGCCAGCCTGGGCTACCAAGTGAGCTCCAGGAAAGGCACAAAGCTACACAGAGAAACCCTGTCTCGAAAAACCAAAAAAAAAAAAAAAAAAAAAAAAAAAAAAAAAAAAAAAAAAAAAAAAAAAAGAAAAGAAAAAAAGAAAGAAAGAAAGAAAAAGAAAAGAGCTAAGCTAAGGCTGAGCATTCAAAACTAATAATTAGTCTCTGTGTCATGATTTGAGAGCTGGCTGGTGGCCCAAAACAAAAAGCCCGGTACAACTGGGGAATGCTGAGAGGGGAGAAACAGTCTTCCTAGGGAAGAGCTCACCATTGGTCATCCAGTACCAAAGGGTCAGCCCGAAACATACGTGCAGGTAACATACAGACTGGGCAGGTTGTATTTCTATATTTAAGAATACACACACGCACACGCACACACGCGCACACACACACACATCAATTGAAGGAAATGAGGCCATGAATTTGAAAGAGAGCAAGAGTGGTGGTACATAGTACATTTGGAGGGAGGAAAGGGAGAGGTAAATTATGTAATTATATTATAATCTTTAAAAAATTAATTTTTTAAAAAGAAAAGAATGCTAGTACATGCTGTCTAAATTTCTTCATGATTTGGTCCTAAAACTTTCTGTTCCTCTTAAACATTTCAAATGTGTTTTAGCGTTGCCTCACCTCCGTCCATATTAACGCTGAAATTACTGTTAATCAAAATCCTCTTCAAAATGTAGATTTTTGTCCCTGTATGTTGGTGTACACTTTTTTTTTTTTTTTGGTTTTTCGAGACAGGGTTTCTCTGTGTAGCTTTGTGCCTTTCCTGGAGCTCACTTGGTAGCCCAGGCTGGCCTTGAACTCACAGAGATCCGCCTGGCTCTGCCTCCCGAGTGCTGGGATTAAAGGCGTGCGCCACCAACGCCGGCTCCGTTGGTGTACACTTTTAATCCCAGCACTTGAGAGGCAGAAGATGGTGGGTCTCTGTGAGCCCAGGGCAAGCTTGGTCTACATTAGCAAGTGCCAGGACAGCCAGGACCACAGAGAGAAAAACGTCTCAAAAAAAAAGTGTGTAATGTGTGGTAGAGTCCTAGTTTACACACTGCCACATCTCTGACTTAGTGTGCATTAGATTGTATTTTATTTTTAAATCACTCAATGTTAGAAGCAGCTTTCAAATTAAAATATGGTATTTTTCAAAGTTAAACTTTTTATCCACGGGGGGAGTGGGGAGTGGACTCAAAGCAGTTCTGCAGCTATAAACTAGCTAAAGTGAAGACGATGTGTAGACAATTATTTTAAGATCATGGGTTGTGATCTACTAATAGGTTGGCAAATTAGTAGGTCAAAATGTGTCTTTAAGACTTAAAAATTATATTTGTATATATTTTGTGTGTTTGTGTGCATGTCTGTGGGTGGGGATGCACATGTGCAGTGCACACGCGGAGATCAGAGGACAACTTGCAGGAACCACGTCTCTCCTTCAGTCATGTGGGCCTCAGGGTGAGCACTCTGGTGTTCAGGCTGGGCAGGTTTCTTTCCCTACTGAGCCATCTTATCTTACCTGCTCTGAGATGTAGTTCTTTTGAAGAATGAGATAGAAGAGAATAAAAAGAATCAATGTATCCTGTGCATAGTGAGATGCTTCCTGCTTTATGGACCTTTGCTTCTGTCACATGCATTTCCATGTGTACTGGGTCATGTTGTACTCAGACCAGCAGTTTCCAAACTTCAGATTCAGAATTGCCTGGTGCTGGTAATGAATGGTTTCCCTGGCTTAAGTCTTCTAAAATTCCAATTCTACTGGCCTGGGAGAAGACCAGAACTCCCTAAGACAACTGCTTCAGTCTGGGCTAGCATCTTGACTAGACTCCAGTCACTGTGCAGCCAGGTCACCAGGCTCCTGTGTGCAGCAGCCTAAGATGAGAACAGACAGGCACCCCCTGAGATGAGAACAGACAGGCACCCCCTGAGATGAGAACAGACAGGCACCCCCTAAGATGAGAACAGACAGGCACCCCCTGAGATGAGAACAGACAGGTACTCCCTGAGATGAGAACAGACAGGCACCCCCTGAGATGAGAACAGACAGGTACTCCCTGAGATGAGAACAGACAGGTACTCCCTGAGATGAGAACAGACAGGTACCCCCTGAGATGAGAACAGACAGGTACCCCCTGAGATGAGAACAGACAGGTACTCCTCCCTGAGATGAGAACAGACAGGCACCCCCTGAGATGAGAACAGACAGGTACTCCTCCCTGAGATGAGAACAGACAGGTACTCCTCCCTGAGATGAGAACAGACAGGTACTCCTCCCTGAGATGAGAACAGACAGGCACCCCCTGAGATGAGAACAGACAGGTACTCCTCCCTGAGATGAGAACAGACAGGCACCCCCTGAGATGAGAACAGAAAGGTACTCCCTGAGATGAGAACAGACAGGTACTCCTCCCTGAGATGAGAACAGACAGGCACCCCCTGAGATGAGAACAGACAGGCACCCCCTGAGATGAGAACAGACAGACACCCCCTGAGATGAGAACAGACAGGTACTCCTCCCTGAGATGAGAACAGACAGGCACCCCCTGAGATGAGAACAGACAGGCACCCCCTGAGATGAGAACAGACAGGCACCCCCTGAGATGAGAACAGACAGGTACTCCCTGAGATGAGAACAGACAGGCACCCCCTGAGATGAGAACAGACAGGCACCCCCTGAGATGAGAACAGACAGGCACCCCCTGAGATGAGAACAGACAGGTACCCCCTGAGATGAGAACAGACAGGTACCCCCTGAGATGAGAACAGACAGGTACCCCCGGAGATGAGAACAGACAGGTACCCCCTGAGATGAGAACAGACAGGTACCCCCTGAGATGAGAACAGACAGGCACCCCCTGAGATGAGAACAGACAGGTACCCCCTGAGATGAGAACAGACAGGTACCCCCTGAGATGAGAACAGACAGGCACCCCCTGAGATGAGAACAGACAGGTACTCCTCCCTGAGATGAGAACAGACAGGCACCCCCTGAGATGAGAACAGAAAGGTACTCCCTGAGATGAGAACAGACAGGTACTCCTCCCTGAGATGAGAACAGACAGGCACCCCCTGAGATGAGAACAGACAGGCACCCCCTGAGATGAGAACAGACAGACACCCCCTGAGATGAGAACAGACAGGTACTCCTCCCTGAGATGAGAACAGACAGGCACCCCCTGAGATGAGAACAGACAGGCACCCCCTGAGATGAGAACAGACAGGCACCCCCTGAGATGAGAACAGACAGGTACTCCCTGAGATGAGAACAGACAGGCACCCCCTGAGATGAGAACAGACAGGCACCCCCTGAGATGAGAACAGACAGGCACCCCCTGAGATGAGAACAGACAGGTACCCCCTGAGATGAGAACAGACAGGTACCCCCTGAGATGAGAACAGACAGGTACCCCCGGAGATGAGAACAGACAGGTACCCCCTGAGATGAGAACAGACAGGTACCCCCTGAGATGAGAACAGACAGGCACCCCCTGAGATGAGAACAGACAGGTACTCCCTGAGATGAGAACAGACAGGTACCCCCTGAGATGAGAACAGACAGGTACCCCCTGAGATGAGAACAGACAGGTACTCCCTGAGATGAGAACAGACAGGCACCCCCTGAGATGAGAACAGACAGGTACCCCCTGAGATGAGAACAGACAGGTACCCCCTGAGATGAGAACAGACAGGTACCCCCTGAGATGAGAACAGACAGGCACCCCCTGACTCTGGGCTACCCCGTCCTCACTCCACTCCTAAGACCAAGCCTCTGAACCTCTCAAGGGCACTCACGGTGACAGGCAGCATGGGAACTTTCAAGGACCCAGGCATCAGGGGACAGTGGCTAGACAGGAGGGCTGCTCTCCTCGTCACCACACCACCCTTTATCTTCCCTCCCTTATTTCTGTCCTTCTCGTCTACAGTGACATCTTAAGATACTGCCCTAACACTTTTGGCATTTAGGATATAAAAAGCAGGTGATCTTGGGTATGGACCAATGATGCAGGAACTTTTAAAATACATACACAGGGTCTACTGACTGATCACACAGATGTGACAGGAGAGAGTAGTTAAAGCAGGGCGAACGAGAAGCTCCGATTAGAACTATCTCCACGGAAGACTTTGAATCACAGCCAGTGTGAAAACTACCAGTGAAGGATCAGGGGCAGAAGTCCCAATCTGGAGCTAAGAGACGACAAACTTGTGTTGAAACAGATATCTGCCTTTGAGCCTTCTTCTTAGGAAAGATGTTACAGAATCCTGAGATTTGTGGAGAACCACAAATCCAGTAGGGACAAGAATGTACATATATAGAGGTGATTCGCCTACATCTATGTCTGTATACCACATGCATGCAGTGCCCAAGGAGACCAGAAGAAGATGTCATGTCAGATCCCTGGAGTTACTAAAGATTATTTGTTGCTGGAGGGCTTCTCTCCAGGTTCCACCAAGCCCCAAAGTCCCACAATCCATGTATAAAATAATCACTCAGACGCTTATATTATTTATAAACTGTTTGGTCATGGCAAGCTTCTTGCTAACTGTTTTTATATCTTAAATTAACCCATTTCTATAAATCTATACCTTGCCACATGGCTGGTGGCTTACCGGCATCTTTACATGCTGCTTGTCCTGGCGGTGGCTGCAGTGTCTCTCCCTCCTTCTTCCTGTTTCCCCAATTCTCCTCTCTCCTTGTCCCGCCTATACTTCCTGTCTGGTCACTGGCCATCAGTGTTTTATTTATATAGAACGATATCCACAGCACTTCCCCTTTTCTTCTTTTTTTTAAAAAGGAAGGTTTTAACTTTAACATGGTAAAAGTACATATAACAAAACAATTATCGAGCAAGAATTACAGTTACAATATTAAAGAAGATGTCCTATCTATCTTATATTTGTGAGTTTAAGGTTTTATATCTAACTTATCTTTTATCATAACTGAGGAAATTACAACTATCTAGTCTTCAACCACATCAAAGACCTGAGAAGGAACATAATGGTACCTGAGAAATGGTAGATGGATGCAAGCAACTTTCGGGAATCTCGCAAGAGTAGATCAAGACAGCTGGCAGCCTGGACAGTCACCTAATGTTTCTCAGCATTGTTGGTGCATTCAAATTGGCTACAGGCCTAGAGTATATGACAGACCATTTTTAGAAGCAGGAATTCTGAGAGACCATCTTACCCTGTCTTGGCAGAGTACAGTGGTCGCTTTCCTTGTGTCCCGCTTGTCCAGGAAGGACAGCATTGCATTCGTACTGTCAGCCGTCAAGGCAAGGGCAGTTCTTTGACCAGTAGGCCATTTTGTGCCAAGAAGACAAACTTCCAAATGGAAATGTCTTAGAAGCCCAACATTCTCTCGGGATCAATTGGTGCAGCCAGGAGCAATTGTGTCTCACATCAACAGAATTCTAAGTTACTTAAATGCCATATTCTCTAGGTCTATGAAGTGTTTGAAGATTACCTATCTATCTCAAATATATCTATGTATACCTAGAAGACTTAACTAACATGGCTACAAATATGATTATCATAGATGACTAATTATTAATCTATTTTTTAATTATCCATTATAATTTTAAATGAGTTACATAAACATAATACCTCAAACAAGAATAGAAATATATATATATATATATATACAGTATAACAAAATTAACGCTGAATGGTGGAGGTTGACTGAGCAGAGCTCCAGAGAACACTGCTGGACTGCGATACACCTTCCCGAGATCCTGCGACCTACCTATTAATTTGTGAGTTATGCCATTAAATAAATACCCTTTTAACTATGTGGAGTGGCCAAAATAATTTCACTAATAATTGTTAGCTGGGATTTGAACCTGGATCTCTTGAAAAACAGCCAGTGCTCTTAACCACCGAACAATCTCTCTAGCCCCTAAGAATTTGCTTCTTGAAAAAGCAAAGTAACCAAGTAACCCCCTGGAGCTGAGGCCCATTCTTAGGGATCCGAGCAGGGATGCAGTGGAATGAAGACTAGCTTTCCCTAAGGCTGTCTGCACACCTAACAAACACAACTCTCCCAGGGTGACAGCCAGCCCCCATTAAAGGAAGCAGAATATTGGCCTCCTAGCCTCACTGTGGGAAACACTAGGTAAACTGTGCTGGGGCAGTGGTGGTCCTAGGGAGGTGCCAACTAGTAGTGTAGTGTGGCCTCTGAGAAAAGTGTAGCCAAATCCATGCTCAGAATAAAAAGAAAAAGATGAGCAAGTTACTTCATTTTGTCCAAAAGCCACGATTAAAGGTGTACTTTCTACATCACTCACCTGTCAACCTCCTCCTTGCTCATGGCAGCAAATGTGAAACACTCAGTCACACCATTGATTGCAAGCAGGAGGACATAGAGACAATAGGACCGCATCAACACAGGACCTACAAAGAAATAATCCACTGAGATTCCAGAGTCAAATGGGATGCACCCTTAGCTCCAACACGTGTTCAGAGAATTAGGTCAGGGCACGTGATGGTATCAATGGGAGACTGCATGCCCACCTGAGGACTCTCAGTATCTCACGGCACTGACTACAATACTCAGATAAAATCGGAAGGCCAGTGAAGAATAAATGCACTGCTCTCATGATCAACAACTGAAAGCTTATCTGGCCACCAAGCAGAACTGAACATTTTCCATCAGCACAGCTTGTGGGTTTAAGCACTGAAGACACCAGTATGTATTAAGAAAAGCTCCATTGAGCAGGCTGCAAACAGCCTTTGGGAAGAGCCAGGCCCAGGACCAGCAGCAAACTCCTGAGACAGAACCTTCCCCATCCACGGTACGGTGGAGCCCCCAGTGGTACGGGGTCATATCCAGCAATATATTTTCAAGGATCTTGCTGACGGAGGCCAGTGGGATGGCTCAGTGGGTAGGGTGCTTGCTGTCAAGACTGATTACCTAAATTTGATCCCTGGGGCCCACACAGTGGAAGAAGAGAACTCACTCCTGCAAGCTGTCCTGACTTCCACATATGTGTGGCACCAGTACACGTACACACACACACACACACACACACACACACACACACACGTCATTTTTTAAAATTACAGACCAAAGACTAGAAGCTTTATCATGAGATGATTCCTCTCTTTTCAGAGGGCTATTATAAAACAACAATTAGCAAATAATTTCTCTTTTTCTTTTTTTTCTTTTCTTTTCTTTTCCTTCCTCCCTCCCTCCCTCCCTCCCTCCCTCCCTCCCTTTCTTTCATTGTCATTTGATTTTGGGGAACAGTGTCTCATGGAGCCATAGCTGACCTCAAACTCTTTTTTTTTTTTTTTTTTTTAAGATTTATTTATTTATTATGCATTGTGTTCTGTCTGCATGTATCCCTGCAGGCCAGAAGAGGGCGCCAGATCTCATTACCAATGGCTGTGAGCCACCATGCTGGGAATTGAACTCAGGACCTCTAGAAGGGCAGCCAGTGCTCTTAACTGCTGAGCTATCTCTCTAGCCTGACCTCAAACTCTTTATGTAGGCAAAGATGATCCTCCTGAGTATTGGTATTTCAAGCATGCAAACCATGCTTCCTGAATGAGCCATTTCTAATAAAACAAATGATCATTCAAACTATAACCCAGAAATTCCACCCTAGGTATCCATCCAACAAAAATGAATACACATGGTCACAAAATGTGTACTGATTTTATTCATAATCACACAAACTGACCAGCAATAGGAAAAAGGATAAGCACACTGGGGCCTTCCATTCAGAGTAATACTTCTCAGCAAGAATACTTTTAAAAAGGGGGCTGCAGAGATGGCTCAGCAGTTAAGAGCATTTGTTGTTCTTTTAGAGAACCTGGTTCAGTTCCCAGCATCCACACAGTAGCTTGCAACTGTCTCAAATCCACTCTGACGATCCTATGTCCTCTTCTAGCCTTTAAAGGCACTAGGCATGCATGCAGTGCATATAACACAGGCAAAACATTCATACACATAAAATGTAAACAAGAAATTATTTTAAAAAACAAAAAGAAAAGAGTTCTGGGCATTGTGGTGCACATCTTTAACCCTAGCACTTGGGAGGCAGAGGCAGGTAAATCTCTTTGAGCTCTAGGTCAGCCTGGTCTACAGAGAGAGTTCCAGGCTAGTCAAGGATACATCACAAGACTGTCTCAAAAACAAACAGAATCCATGTATTAACAAATGTCAAAAACTTTAGACCAAAAAAAAAAAAAAAGACACAAAAGTGTACATGCTGTATAACTTTATGCACCTGAAAAGAACTTATTTATTTATGTATTTGAGACAGGGTTTCTCTGTGTAGCCCTGGCTGTCCTGGAACTTGCTCTGTAGACCAAGTTGACCTCAAACTCAGGGATCAGCCTGTTTCTGCCTCCAGATCGCTGTAATTAAAGGTGTGCACCATCACACCCAGCTGAAATTATATTTTTAGAGCGATATTACTGCGGGAATTTAGCTCAATGGTCTAACATGCACAAAGCCCTGGGTTTGATACTGAGACAGACACACACACACACACACACACACACACACACACACACACACACGGCCCCAAACAAACCAGAACTGATGAAGCTTGGGCTGAGAATGGTAAGAGTGTTTGCTTAGCATCTGCAGAGCCCTGAATTCAATTCCTAGTACCTAAATAAACCAATACATGCAACATATAAATAAAGTGATAAGGCCAAACCATGGAGATAGGACATTCTTTTCTGCTTAATGCAGGAATCCTTTCTAGGCAATGTCAAGTATTATGAAAATACTTAAGTGATAAAAAAAAAAATTACTGGGCTGGGCTGGGAAGAACAGTGACGTGAATGCTTTCTGATACAAGAAATTCATCTGGACACACAGCACTAGTTAGAACAAGAAGAGAGATGGGGTAAGAGGGAAACCCAGTGGGCAATTTGTGCAGACCCTCATGCTCCCCAGACAGCAAATGGGCTTTTGAGGGTGCTGGCTGGTGCCAGCTTGGTCAGAGGTAAAAGGCAATGAGCCAGGTGTGGTGGCACGTGCCTTTAATCCCAGCACTCGGGAGGCAGCCGCAACATAACGATGGCAGTTCAATTATATCTGTAGGATGAATTACTCTACCACAGGAGCGTGATCATGACTGGACGGCCCCACTTAGGCAACATCCTGTGGCTATGTTAAAGCAAAGGCTGTTTTCTAAGCGGTCAGAGCTAGCATCCAGCAGTTGGGTCCCTACCTCTGCTATCTCCGCATATAAACCTCCTAATGGCTTCTTAATGAGGCCTCCCAAGCAGCTGCCTGATGGAAATGTACCGCTTAAGGCACACACTCCAGGGAGCCACAAGTCATACCACAGGCTTCACAGCAAGCATTTCCTCAAATTTAACAACTTCTGTTCTGATGTAGAAACATAGTCCTTTTTTTCCCCCCAGTACCAAAAGTCTGAGCCCCACTGTGGCAACTGAAACATGGAAATGTACAATTGTACTGACAGGCCCTTTACAGTGAGACAGAGCAGCAGAGAATCTTCCAGGTTCTTGTCTAGGGATCTGAGAAAGTAAAAACATGTCCGCTCATTCCAGGATAAAAACTGCAAAAGGGCCAGGCGGCAGTGGCGCACGCCTTTAATCCCAGCACTCGGGAGGCAGAGCCAGGTGGATCTCTGAGTTTGAGGCCAGCCTGGGCTACAGAGCAAGTTCCAAGACAGGCACCAAAACTACACAGAGAAACCCTGTTTTGAAAAACCAAAAAAACAAAAACAACAAAACAATACTGCAAAGGGATGGTCAGCCTAGAGCCCAGCATAGGTTGAAATGGGTAAAAACTCCAAGGACCTGTAAGTGTAGTGAAATTCTCAGCAGCCTGGCGATCAAGTATTTCAATGATAGATACAGTCCATGCTTTTCTCCTCCCAAACCAAGAGTCAAGAGATTAAATATATAATTTTATTTGCCTAGATCACTTTTATTCTGGGTTATCTTTCCAAGGCTTTTACTCATCACACTCTGAGATTGTCACAGCATTTACTATCTCAGATGTATTTAGTACCAAGCAGAGACCCATCATAGCCCGCACTCTGCTTTCCTCCCTCACTTAGAGGAAACACGGCAAGGAGGATTCACCACTCCTTCAAGTGAGGGTGAGAACTGATCACCCTGCTGCAAGCTGATTGCACACTGATTGTTTACTGATAGTGAGACCTGGTGCAAGTTGATTGCACACTGATTGTTTATTGATAGGGAGACCAAGTTTGCACATGGCCTGAATTTCATGAGCTGCTTCTATTTCTATTCAGAAATCAGAACAAACCCTTTACAAAGTCTGGCACCTACCTGATCCTGAACTAAGCATGGCTCCTCCATAGATGTCCAGAGCCAGTTGAGAATAGGCAAAGCCAAAAACAGTAATGGTCAGGCCAGTTAGCAAAGCCAGCTTGAGGAGGGACTCCAAAACCGCAGCAGCCACAGCAACATCCTCCTGGCCAGGGGAAGGGAAGGAAGTCAGCTGGGTCTAAACTGAAGAGCACCCTGCGCAGGCCAGTTCCTGCAGTGGGGGCTCTCCTGTCTCCTGAAGTCTGTATTTGTCTTTATGACAATTAGCACATGAAAGGGAGAAGTAAGCCAGGGCTCTTTAGGTGGGAAGTGAGAGGCTTAGTTTTCACGTCATTCAGGATAAATTTCCAGTGTTGCTGGAAACACTTGATCCTCATATTTTCACCTAGACTAGTCAGATCTGGGCTTCTGATTGATGACAGGAAATTCTGTTATTGTCAATGTTCACTTTGATATATTCCTAAGTCAGACCTCGAACCAGATCTTACTTTCATATACTGGGAATAAATTACATTATGTAAAGTATCTTCTAAGACATGTAAGAAGAGGTGGACCTGGATTGCTTTTAATTGCAAAGTAAGTCAGAAGGGCAGAGGAGAAGGCTCCTCAACTGAGAGTGCTTGCTGCAAGCATGAGGGCCTGAGGCCCTGAGTTCAAATCTTCAGCACCCATGTTTTAAAAAAAAAAAAAGTCAGGCGTGGCTTCCTGTGCCTAGAAGCCTAGCACTTGGGAACGAGTCGAAATGGGGGAGCTCCTGGTTCAGTGAGAAACCCAGTCTCAAGGAAGAAGGCAAAGCAAAGAGAAGACACCTAACGTCCTGTTCCGGTCTCTCCATGTGCCCGCATGAGCACCTACATACCCACATACGTGCATCTCACACACAGTGAATTAATAAAATAATCAAGTCTAGAATCTTTTTTTAAGGCCAAGTGGTGGTGGCACATGTCTTTAATCCCAGCACTCAGGAGGCAGAGGCAGGTGGATCTCTGTGAGTTCCAAGACAGCCAGGGCTACAGAGAAACCCTGTCTTGAGAAAACAAAAAAACAAAACAAAACAAAAGAGCCAAAAATTTTTTTAAAGTCAGAATTTTTAGTGATTACAGGGCTGGGGATCTAGTTCAGTTGGGAGAGTGCCTGCCTACCATGTCCAAGGCCCTGAGTTTGAATCCTCACAATGCACAAACTATCTATAGTGACACGTGTCTGAAATCACAGCACTTGGGAGGCTCAGAAGTTCAAAACCATCCTCTGTTACTCCAAGTTTGAGGATAGCCTGGTCTACAGAGTGAGTTCCAGGACACCCAGGACTAATAGTAAGATCCTGTCTTGAAAAACAAAACAACGCTGGGTGGTGGCAGCACATGCCTTTAATCCCAGCACTTGGGAGGCAGAGCCAGGTGGATCTCTGTGAGTTCGAGGCCAGTCTGGTCTCCAGAGTGAGTTCCAGGAAAGGCGCAAAGCTACACAGAGAAACTCTGTCTCGGAAAAAAGAAAAGAAAAAGAAAAACAAAACAAAACAAAACACACATACTCACACACACACACACACAAAACAACGTAACACACATACACACAAAGCAAAATAGAAGAGGAGATCTAGAAGGAAACGTCAGATTGAACTGAAGGAAAACTGACTGCCCCACATTGCTTCCCTGAGATGACATGAGGACCCACCTTACCTGCTTCTGGTGTGTGGCATCCTTTTCCCTCTCTAGCACCTTAGCAAAGAAGATATAAAAACTCTCCTCTATTGGCTGGAAAATTAGCCTAGCCACAAGAGACCCCAGATTATTCACTATATCATACACACCTACAAAACAGAAAGGAAGAACAATAATCATGTTAGTTCTTAATTTCACAGCACTATAGGAAAATTCTTTTTCTAATTTAATGTTTAATTT
The DNA here is from genome assembly GCF_049852395.1 of Peromyscus maniculatus bairdii. Taxonomy (NCBI): domain Eukaryota; kingdom Metazoa; phylum Chordata; class Mammalia; order Rodentia; family Cricetidae; genus Peromyscus; species Peromyscus maniculatus. The sequence continues at coordinate 4,558,622 of NC_134860.1, read as the reverse complement.
AAATTCTTTAATCTTTTTCTTTTTCTCTCTTGGATACAGGGTCTCACGTAGCCCAGGCAGGCCTTGAATTCGCTATATAGCCAAGAAAAACTTGAACTTCTGATCTCCCACCTCCACCTCCCAAGTGCTGGGATTATAGGTGTGCAACACACACACACACACACACACACACACACACACACACACACACACACACCTACTTTCCACAGTGCTGAGGATTAAACTCAGGGATTCCTGAATGCCAGGCCAACACTGTACTAACCAAACTGCTTCCCCAGGCAAAAGTTTGTAAATTTGGAGAAAGACTGTATATTTACATGTAGCTGAAGAAATGATAGGTCTTATATCAATGGTAACATCTTGCAAAATCTGTGGTACAGTATTGCAACCAGGATCCTGCCCTTGATACAGTTGAGAAGGTGCTTTTATCACTAGCCTTTTAGAAAGTAAGTCATCAACCCGAAGCTGGCTTTTCCTCTACTTCTATTTCCATCACTCTGGTATCACACTGAAAAATAACTATAACACAAACCCTGAGAGACTTATCCAGGCACACCAACCGGGAGCAGATCTTTATGACTATGATGAGCCCAACACTGAGCCCTCAAATTGACAGCTGCCACTCAAGTCACACGACAGGGCATCATCAAAGACCTAGTATCTATTAGTGGTATCCATCTTTAATTAAAACATTATAGACTTCCATCTTACCCTGATCGCCAAAGTTTAATACATTCAAAAATGTCATCACATATCGCTCGCCTATAATAGAAAAGCAAAGTTATTGGCATTTCAAATGCAACATCCATTTCTTCTTTCCTTTTCTCTATGATCTATCACTGCTACCAATTGACAAATACACTCCCCACCCCCACCCCCCTTTTTTTGAGTTCAAGAATAGACTCAAACTTGAGAACCTCCTGCCATGCCTTCCTGGATGCTGGACTTACAGGTGTGTGCCACCATGCCTGGCTCTAAGAAACATTAGATAGCCAATTAAAGATCAGTTCAATGTCTTAACACTGAATTTCACACCATCTCATAGCAACAGTTCAGAAAGTACTGAGGCCTTTATTGACGGAGTCTTGAAGCCAAATTAATTATTATTAATAATTAATTAATTATTTCAAAACCAGCCTATTAACAATAAAATATGGGGAGACTGTGGAAATATTAATAGTGAAAATGACTTCCAAGACTTAAAGGAGGCCACATTCTCGTTCTCTCTCTCTCTCTCTCTCTCTCTCTCTCTCTCTCTCTCTCTCTCTCTCTCTCTCTCTCTCTCTCCAGGGTGAATTCTCTGTGTAGCCCTGGCTGTCCTGGAGTCTGTAGACCAGGCTGGCCTCGAACTCAGAGATCTACCTGCTTCTGCCTTCTGAGTGCTGGGATTAAAGGTGTGCACTATCCTGTGTGGCTTGAGTTTTCTTTTCCACAAATGAAGCACCCAGGCCGTGATAGAGGCAGCACCAAACAGTGAGCACCAAACAGTGAGCACCAAACAGTGGCCACAGCCCCAACGAGCAAGTTCTCACCTCCTGGCAACTCAAGAGAAAAACACTACAAGGTCAGGTTCCCATCTTCTCACGAGACTCCTCTCTCTGATCTGTCTCTCTGTAAAAACAACTGTGTGTGAGAGAGAGGGAACCCCATTGGTCCTCTCAGGCTTCCATCTCTATGCTGCTCTACAGCTCCCTTATTTTGAACAGTTCTAGCTTTTGTAAATACAGTCAGACTCCATATCTATGAGTTTATGACTCTAATAATCAAGCTAACTGTAAATCAAAAACACTTAGAAAAAAATGCATTTGAACTGAACACATATGGCTTATTATTATTATTCTCTAAATAATACAGTATAATGATAACTTTACATAGTACTTGCATTGCACTAGGTACAATTAAGTACTTCTGAAATGATGTAAAGCATAAAGAAGGGTATGCCTAAGTTATATGCAAAAAATTACATCATTTTACACAAGGGACTTGAGCATCCTTAGATGCTCAACCAAAATCTGATACCAAGATACAACTGTATAGTCCCCTGTCAATCCCTGAGTTCACACCTTCAAATGGCTCATTAGCATTTGCAAAAGTCCAGGCTCAAACCTAGAGGTGGTGATTATGCCTTTAATCCCAACACTCAGGAGGCAGAGGCAGTTGAATCTCTAAATTCAAGGCCAGCCTGGTCTACAGAGTGAGTTCCAGGATGGCCAGAACTATACAGAGAAACCTTGTCTCACAAAACAAAACAAAACCCAGTCCAGGCTCCTTAATTCTGCATTCGAGGCTTTTTATACACTAAATCCCATCTGTCTTTTTGGCCTCCTTTCTCCAGCTTTACCCCCATGTGTTTTCATCCTCGGTTACCCCTGCCTGCCTGAGTTTCAATTCAGCAGCTCTGGTTCAGTCTATAACTGACTGGGGCATCCTCACCACCTACAATGGATTTTTAAGGCCCCTCCCTGTTTTCTGGCAGGACAAGGCTCTCCTTCACATCCCGAAAGCTCCCTTGGGGCAGGACACCCCTCTCAGACATCTGCATCTCTTTTCCTCTTCGGTTTCCTAACAGCCCTCTAAAAGAAATGAGGGGTCGTCAAGGAGCTTGTGCTGACTGAGTTAAGATCTCCAAGCACAGCCACGTCAGTGCTTTGGTGAGAGAATGAACATCTGGAGGCCATGGCCAGTTACTGCTTATCTGTCTTTGTTCTCAGCACCCGACAGTGCACAGGAAACATGGGGGCAGAAGGGGACATACACACTCTCACTACTGTACACTGGACAGTTTTTTTATTTGTTTTGTTTTATTTTTCTGAGTCAGGGTTTCTCTGTGTATCCCTGGGCTATCCTGAAACTCGTTCTGTAGACCAGGCTGGCCTCGAACTCAGAGATGCACCTGCCTCTGCTTCCTGAGTGCTGGGATTAAAGGAGTGTGCCACCACCACCCAGCTGAAAGACAGCTGTTAATAGAGTTTAAAAAATGTATAAAAGGTTATGATAATGAGATTATGTTTTTCTCTAATTTTCAAAATTTGTCATTGATGTAACACTTTTATAATAAATTTATTAAATGATATAGTTTGGGCTTTTCCAGTTAGATTTTGCTGCAATTTGAGTGTGACGTGTTCCTCCAAGTCCCATGTGTTCAAGCTTTGAGCCCCTTCCGAAGGCAGGGACTGTAGGGAGACAGTCAGGTCACTGGAGCACACCGCTGAGGACGTATTAAACCTCTGTCCCTCTGTCTGTTTCCCAGCAAGCCTCCTCTCCATACACCAGCATCCCCATCGTATACTGTTACTGTGGGCCAGACTGACCATTTCCTGGGGTTGAGTTGATTGTCGCAGGTGTTCCACTACAGTAACAGGAAGCTGACTAACACAGACTTCGATTCCAATTAAGCTATCCTTTGTTACTACAGGACTCTAAATCTCGACCTCTGGTTTCCTCATCCCTGTACAGAGGGAGGAGTATCTTTGATAAGGCTGTGGAGAGATTTAAAACTAGACAGCTTGGGTAAAACATAAAGCCAAATAAATACTGGTTCCCTATCTTTATTTAAAACAAACTAAAGCCAACGTATGTCTAAGTGCCCTCTGCCAAGGGCTCCAGACAAGAGCTCTGGGGTCAGCAGTCCTGTGAGACCTTTTTGCTTCTTTTCTGATCTCCCAACTGCTCAACGTGACCTTTTACTTTACTTACCTTCTGTCAAAATCTGCTTCAAGAAAGACTGTTTGAAAAAACTCCAAGTCAATTTAGCCTCTTTCCAATTGACAAATGCCTAAAAGAAAAACAAAACATAAACAAAATTTCCAGCATTTCAAAGCTAAGAGCTACCTGAGAGGCAAACTCACTTCTGGCCCATAAGGCCCCAACATCAATAGTTCCCATCAAATCATAATCAGTGCTAAGCACACAGAACCAGAACATACCAGAACATAACTTATACGGCAGCTATAACTGAACCTTGAACGTTTCTGAAGGCCTTGTTGAAAGCCTGGTCCTCAGCAGAACCACCTGGGAAGTGGCAGAGCCTGGTGTGCGGTGAGAAGGCCAGGCCTCCAGGGTGTGCTGCGGAGGGCACTGGGGGACGCCAGCCCCTTCTCCTCTTTCCCACCCCAGACAGGAGGAAACCGCTTCGCTCAGCCATACACTTCCGCCGCTGTGTGCTGCTTTGACACAAGTCCAGAGCAGCAGGACAACTGGTCATGGATGGAAAGCTTGCTGGATAGGCATCTGGTAATCTCAGGACCCAGATGGTTGAAGCAGAAACATTCTGAGTTCAAGGCCAGCCTTAGCTGTAAAGGGAGTTCTAGACCAGCCTAGACTACAAAGTGGGCCCTACCTCAAAAAACAGAACAAAAACCTCAAGCAAACAGGAGTCATGGCTCCTGAAACCCCAGCATCAGGAGGCAGAAGAAGGGACTGACCTCCTCCAAGACCACTCTGGGCTACAGAGTGAGTTTGAGGCCAGCTAGACTACAGAGTGAAACCTTGTCTCTAAACAAACTAAAACTAGACTAAACTTTCCTTATGATTTACTTCAGGTATTTGTTATATTAACAGAAATCTGACTTCCAAAATTGGAAGGCAAAGTCTTAGGCATGCCTAAATCATACATGAAGAACCCTAAAGAATTCTTGCTGTCTCTTTGGATGCCTTTAAAGTCCAGACAGTACACTACTACATCCAAAACACAGTTCATATTCAGTACTTTTCCTAAAAAAATAAAGATAGATAGATAGATAGATAGATAGATAGATAGATAGATAGATAGATAGATAGATAGATAGACTTGTTCTTCAGCACACAAAACTAAAGAACAAATTCCACCCCTGTATTCCTTATCTTAAGGCCAGGTTCAGCCACTTAAGGCCTTGGCACAGTTATAAGGTGCACTCACACGTTCCAGAAGAAACTCCACCTTCCTGGGTAAATCACTCAGAAGTGGTACAGCAGAGGAAAGAAGACATTAAGATGGCCACAGCAACAACAAAACCCCAACTTTACCTATGCCCCTTCTGAAACCTCCAGGAGCCTCCCACCGCCACTTCTGAAGGACAAGGAAGGTACGGAGACAAATACTCAGAAGATCAACCTACGGGCCTTCAGGCCAGAAAGCTGACTACAAAGTGAACAATGGAGTAACTGGTTTCAGTTCCTAGTGGGGACACTTCTCTGTCACACAGGCATCCTGGAATCTCAGATGTTAAATCTAGAACAATGCTTCCCAGTAGAACTATAAAGCTTAGTTTTCTGCAGCCACATAAAACAGGAAAAAGAAACAAAATCATTTTGTTTTGCTTTTCAAAATAGGATCTAGTTATGTAGCAAGATAACCTTAACTTCAGCCTGTGGATTAGTTACTGATCTCACTGCCCTGATAAATGCCTGACAAGAGTGATTTAAGGAAGGAAGGAGGGTGTACTCTGGCTGACAGTTCCAGGGGACAGTCCATCACGGAGAGGAAGGCAGAGGCAGGAGTTGAGGCAGCTGGTCCCACTGTATCCACAGTCAGGAAGCAAAAAACAATGAATCCCAATGCTCAGCTTCTTTCTCCTTTCAATTTAGTCCAGGATCCCAACTCATGGGATGGTTCTGCACACACTGGAGGTGGGCCTTCTCCCCAGTTAACCTGATTTAGAAACTCCCTCAGAGGCATGCTTTCTCCAGGCAGAAGGAAATTGGGCCACACAGTGTTTAACACTGAGCAACCATTTCCTTTCTTGAAAACAAAAGGTACCAGACAACTTAACACCACGAGAGGGCACTGTGGACCACTCATCCTCAAACAGATTCTGCCCCTGATCGACTCTGGGAAGGGAGGACATAGCATCTCCACGGTCACACTGCCGCTGCCTTGGCACTCCGTGTTCCTCTGAGGGGTCTGTGCGGTGGCAGCTGTGCCATTTTCAAGGGCAATGGAAACCTGAGGCTTGCCCACGGGCTCTTGGGTCCTGCCACCCCCTCCGCAGACTCACTCACCTGGGTAGCCTAGGCTGGCTACCTCAAACCTTGTAACCATCCCCCTCCTCATCCTCTCAGATGCTAGGCCTGGAGGCGGAGCCACTGTGTCAGACCCTGTGATGCTCTGGTTGCTGTGATGCTCTCGTTGACGCCTACTTGCCAGTCAACAGTAAAAGCATTTGGCCAAACGACTCAGCTTTCAAAGGAGAAAGTCCTTGGGAGAGTAATGCCTTCAGTGTAACTGGCCTGTGGTTCAGAAGGAATGGCCACGCTGTTTACTACAGCCAGAGTGTTCATTAAGGACACGGTGGCAGGAAGTTCACTCTGAGGCTTGGGTTCTCAGGCCTCTAAGTGCAAGAAAAGAGGAAGCAAATTCTTGGGACTTACGTCCTTTTATTTAGAATGGCTATGTCACTTGGGATGGTGGGTGACACCGTTTAATAAAGCTGTTTGGTACTGTTGAGCTCTGGTCTAAGCCAGACATGAATTTCTCTGACATCTCCTAAGGAGACATCCTACCGCTCTGCTGTATTAATGGACACACGGAGGCCTGGAAAGGGAAAGGTGAAGACGGGCAGGAGCTGCACGAAAGGCTTAGAGTCAGGCTCATCCTGCTGAGTCATTCTTCCCTTCCCGAATTTCTGACTCAGGATGATGAGCTGTTGCCCTCCCACACTGCTAAGTCCCTGGGAAGCCCGAGGCCACCGCCATCACCTCCACCATACAGCACACGCTCTCCCTTCCCCTTTCTCCTCCTACCCCAGTCCTCACAGAGACCACCGCCATCACCTCCACCATACAGCACACGCTCTCCCTTCCCCTTTCTCCTATCCCAGTCCTCACAGGTCCCCGACTGCCCCAGACTGGCCCACCCTCCCATCTTCAGCCACCTCATGACTACCCCTCCACGGCTTACCCAAACCCCGGTCTCAGCCTCCCACCGAGACCTTTGACCTCCACGTTTGCTCTAGCCCGCCCTTGACACTGTAGGTTCAGGCTCGGGTGCCACACTCAGAGCCCGCAGTGTAAACTGCTTTTTGACTTAGCCCAAAGGCCATGGCAAGATGGTCAGCTTGCTAAGCCTCGGGGCTGTCACCTGCAAAATGAGGTAAGCGCTATCTTCCAGCGAGATTAGCAAGGCCTGCTGGCACATGTCTGCAGCAACAACACTCAAACTCTGAGGCACAAGTGTTGGGGATATTATTTTAAGGGGTGTTACTTTTGTTTATGTTGCATTGGTTTAAGTCTGTGAAGCTGTATTACTGTGCCTGTCTAAAACACCTGATGGTCTAATGAAAAGCTGAATGGCCAATAGTGAGGCAGGAGAATGGACAGGCGGGGCTGGCGGCATAGAGGATAAATAGAAGGAGAAATCTGGGAGGAGGAAAAAGAAAGAGGGAGCCAGAGAAGGAAGAGGACTCCAGGGATCAGCCATCCAGCAAGCCACAGAGTAAGACTACAGAAGTCAGAGGACGGGAAAAGCCCCGAGGCAAAAGGTAGACGGGAGAATTTAAGTTAAGGAAAGCTGGCAAGAAACCAGCCAAGCAGGCCGGGCGGTGGTGGCGCACGCCTTTCATCCCAGCACTCGGGAGGCAGAGGCAGGCGGATCTCTGTGAGTTTGAGGCCAGCCTGGGCTACAGAGCGAGATCCAGGAAAGGCACCAGAGCTACACAGAGAAACCCTGTCTCAAAAATCAAAACAAATAAAAAACAAACAAAAAAAACAAAACAAAAAAACCAGCCAAGCTAAGGCTGGGCATTCATAATTAAGAATAAGCCTCCATGGGGGCTGGAGAGATGGCTCAGAGGTTAAGGGCACTGGCTGCTCTTCCAGAGGTCCTGAGTTCAATTCCCAGCAACCACATGGTGGCTCACAATCATCGGTAATGAGGTCTAGTGCCCTCTTCTGGCCTGCAGGCATACACGCAGACAGAACACTGTAGCTGTATACATAATAAATAAATAAATCTTTAAAAAAAAAAAAAAAAAAGCATAAGCCTCCGTGTGTGATTTATTTGGGAGCTGGGTGGCGGCCCCCAAAAGAACAAAAGAGTAAAATACTAACAACACACAAAGGAACTAAGAGCTTAAGGTTGGATATATAGTGAGACCTTGTCTCAAAAAGAGAGAGAAATCCTGTTTTGTGGAGCTGGTAGGGGCTGAATGAGGGAAAAGCAGGATACTATTAAATGACACCATTAAAAAACCTTTCAGATGGGTGTGGTAACCCAGCACTCAGGAAGTCAGGACAAGAAACCACAAGTTCAAGGGTTTTGTTTTTTGGCTCTTTTAGGGGGCCCACCACCTAGCTCCCAAATAAATCACACACGGAGGCTTATTACTTATGAATGCCTGGCCTTAGCTTCGCTTAGTTTCCACCCAGCTTTCCTTAACTTAAATTCTCCCATCTCCCTTTTGCCTCTGGACTTTCCCGTTCTCTGACTTCTGTAGTCTTACTCTTTCTCCGTGGCTGCTGTGCAAACTGGCTGGCTGGCCTCTCTCCTCCTAGATTTCTCCTTCTCTATATCCTTTCTCCTGCCTTGCTAATGGCCATCATTCAGTTCTTTATAAGACCGTCGGGTGTGTTAGACAGACACAGTAACACCGCTTCACAGAGTTAAACCAATGCAACATAAACAAAAGTAACACAACCTTAAAATATTCTACTACATTCAAGGGCATCCTCAGCTGCATAGTCAGAAGCTAGGCTGGGTTACATTAGACCCTGTTTCAAAAAAAAATTCTGGGAGAAAGACAACCATTGTCTCCACTTGTATACGCAATGCTGAGACCACCTAGTTCCAACTGGTAACTCCAAACCAATGGCCACACAGTGGCTAAACTCAGGGGGTCACAAAATAAAATGAAAAGCTGCGGCGTTCACCACAGCAAGCATGTCTTCAGTGTGAGTGCGTGCTGAGTGCGCTGTGGTGGAGAGATCTGATACATACTCAGCCAACCACACTGCAAGACCGTGTGCATTTAGTGTCAGAACAGCAGCTCTCGATGCACTGAGAATCCTATCCGGGAGCATTCAGGAAGGCTTCCTGGAGGAAGCTGACTTTGAGCTAGAGCTTAGCAGGGGTGGGTGGAGGTGAACTGTGTCTGTGTGGTGACTTGAGAAGATGGTCATTTCAGTCATGAATGAGACAGAGTCTGTAGGAAATGGCAGGTAGACAGGCGTAGTAGGGATCTGGGAAAGGGTGAGCCTGGTCAGTCAAGTATGTGTACAAAACTGTTGAAGAACAAATTCAACTTTAAAAAAGTTAAAACTAACAAGTCCTTCTCCACTCTAAAACAAAACAACCTTCGTTAAGCTCCACTGCTCCCAAATTAAACTCAAACTCTCCTCTCCTGGGGTCACTCTACTGGTGCTAGCCCTGCACGCCATGCTCACCCCCTTCATCATCTCTAGCCACCCTCTACTCCCTTCACTCTCCCTCTCTGGTCCACTCAAGGACCCCAATTATCCCCGTCTTTTCAATCCCGACCCAGCGAGGGGCACAGCGCAGGCTTAAGCACACCCTTTCTTCTGTGGTTCTGAATATCACCACACAGACACAGTTCACTTCCGCCCGCCCCTTTCCTGAATGCTCCCAGATAGGATTCTCAGTGCATCCAGAGCTGCTGTTCTGACACTAAATGCACACGGTCTTGCAGTGTGGTTGGCTGAGTATGTATCAGATCTCTCCACCACAGCGCACTCAGCATGCACTCACACTGAAGACATGCTTGCTGTGGTGAACTCCACAGCTTTACTTAAACATTAGCAGTCTTTTCTGGCTACTCAGACGTGCCAAAGAATATACAAAGCGGTGATCATTTGAGGTGCCATTAATTTATCACAAATCTAAATGAAGCCAGGTGGTGGTGACACACGCCTTTAACCCTAGCTCAGGAGGCAGAGATAGGCGCACCTCTGAGTTCAAGTCCAGCCTGGTCTACAGAGTGAGTTCCAGGACAGCCAGGGCTACAGAGAGAAACTCTGTCTTGGAAAACAAACAAACAAATCTAAATACCTATAAAGAAACTGGAATTCTGCAGACTAGGAAGGAAACTGATCGTGCACTGACTGTGAGGACAGATGGACACGGGAGCAGGTGCAGGGGGCTGCTCAAGGAGACACACAGGCAAGCTGCTCGTGGGGATGAGTACAGACTATTCTCTCCTTGTCATTGGTGCTACTGTTTTTGAGGCAGGGGCTCACTATGCAGACCAGGCTGGCCTTGATCTTACAGAGATCCACCTGTCTCTCAAATGTTGGGATTAAAAGAGTACACCACTACATCTGGCCTACGAGTCTTCTCTTTACCCCTTTAAAAATAATAAGCCTGAGTAATTTTTCTACCTAGAACTTCCCAACCTTTAAATAAATAAAAAACTACCAAGAGCAATAGGCCAGTTCTTTTGGAAGACTAGTTAACCACATAGATCAAAGCTGGCCCACAGGGCAATTACACGGAGGTGGATTCAGACAACTACATGGTTTGGGGTTCCAGCCACTTAACTCCTCTCACTGGAAATGGAGATGACAGCACTTATCTCCCGGGACCTTCTGAAGATGTAACACAAAACCCATGTCAGTGCTGGCCGAGAGCAGTTACTGTAGACTGCTCCTTCCTCCCCTCCCTGAAGCTCTCTCCTTCTCTCCCTTCATCCATTCCTGGCACTACTTGGAACTGAACCAGGGCCTTATAAATACTAGGCTATATCCTCAGACTCTTTCCTTTTTTTTAAATTTTGAGACAGGGTCTCACTAAACTGCCTAGGCAGTCTCGAACTCACTATACAGCTCAGTCAGTCCTTGAACTCTTGATTCTTCCACCTCAGCTTCTTGTGTAGCTGTCATGTGCTATCATGCTCATCTTAAACGGCTCTTTTCCTACTTCAAATAACTTCACGGAGCGCCTAAAGTCTTCAGATGAGCCTCGTGAGTCACATAAGCCAACAGTCTCACTTTAAAGACTCTAGCCAGGGGTGGCGGCAGTCCACAGTCCCAGTTCTTGGGGAAGATGAGACAAGAAGATTGTTTGAACCCAAGAGTTCAGCACTAGCCCAGGCAAAAGAACAAGACTCCTCTCAACCAAACCAAACCAAACCAAACCAAACCAAACCAAACCAAACCAGAGTACAGGCTTCGGCTCTGTCCCTGTTGCTCTCCAAACCTCCAGGAAACTCTGAGGCCTAGAAACATCCCTTCCTGGATGTCTGTGTCCTGAATCACACCAGACACGGGATGGCCATTTCAGAATCGGGGCATCGGTCTCAACACTACAGGCGCAGATACTTTCAGCGTGGACAGCCAGTTAAACGGTGACGCTCTCATGCCATTGCCGTCGGCGTTAGCCTTGCTCCACATGCCACCTCTGCTCTGGGAGCAGCAGTGTGAAGATGGTGACGCCCACTTGTGCCAGGCCAGCGTTAAGCCTGTACAGGTCCTATCTCATTAGGCTCTCAAGACCTTAAAAGGGATGGATCATTATTACCCTTACTTGGCATGGACAGAAGCTACTAACAATTCAATTGCTCTGTTCCAAAACATGCTGGAGAACAGGGGCTGGTCCAATATGAAAAGCTGGTCAGGGAACAGTGGGTACTGGGAGATCTTGGCGGAGGAGGGACTCTTCTGACCTGCAGTCCTAACCATCTATACCACAGATGAGACAATGGCAGCCCAAACTGTCCCTGATGAAGGTTTGCCAGGAGCAGCTGATGAGTACAGAGCGCTCCTTGTTAACAACTGCGAGCACCTGGCTCTGACACACACCATCTGGTCCTTCTTAAAAACTTGAATAACAGGACTCCTAAGACTCTATTCCCACGTTTGGCTACCTTTTCAAATAATCACAAAAGAGAAGTCCAGTGGATACCTTTCTACTAAAAACGAACAAGCAAGCTAGCAAACAGGTGCTAGAAAAAGGCACGTGCTCAGCGTGGAGTGTCTGAGGGAAGGCTGTGTGATGGACGGTCCACCAGATGCTCTGGCTCCAGGTCAGGCAGCAGCACTGACCCACAGAGCTAGGAACGACTCGGCAAACAGCCGAGCAAGGTTATGCTCCGTTCCCACATGCCAGCATCCAGTTCTCTCATTTGGTCTGATGGGAAAGCAGTCATGTGAAACGCTGGCCTCACAGCGAGATTTAAAACAAACAGAAAACAAAACAAAGTGACCACGAGCCAGACGTGGCATCTTTCATATCTTTCATACGAGCACTCAGAAGGCTGAGGCAGGAGGATTGCAAGCTTGAGGCTAGTATGGGATAAAAAGCAAAACTTTGTCTCCAAAAGGTCCAAAGAGAAACAGCAACAACAATAAAATAACCAGAGGGGGTTATCCAGGCATTCTCGGAATTCTGGACTGCCTCTGCCAGAGGTCATCGCACAAGGACTAGAGGAAAAGCACAGAAAAGTCGAGCACAAGAACCTGACCCCACAGGCCCTGATTTCGCTCCGCCCTCACCTTGGGCAGGTACTTAATGTGCTCAGTGTCAACTCCTCAACGCTGCAATCCAGAGAGTGACAATGTCAGCCTTGCAGAGCAGCTGCAAGCACTGCCTGAGGTGCGTGCAGCATTTACAGGGCCTAGCCGAGGTTTCTCTCCCTGGAGTAGTTTAGGCTCTGGGGATTCCCCGCTAAGTGCTTCACGGCATGGGGGTTGGGGGAGGGGAGTAGTGTGGGTGGCATCAAGAGGCCAGGGATGTCACATTCTGCAGTGCACCCAACAGTCCCCATAGCAAAGAATGTCCTGCCCCAAAGTCACCAGTGTGAGGTCTGGAAATCCTGACCTGGAATATGGCAAGGACTTAGTAAACACAACCTGTAAAATGATCTTTCCTACTATAACAATAGCCAGTTGCAGTTCCTTTATCTCAAGGATAACCATCATCTGTGAATAAAACAATAAGAGATAAAAATGCATTACTCACTCTGCTTCTTGTAATACTGGGTAATAGTTGTGTTATTCTGGAGACAGGAAGAGTCTGTTGCTTGGTTGATTCTGGGGAACGCAGTAATTTTATTAAATAAATCACATAGCAGAGCACCAGAACTGTGGTATAGAAAAGCTGAAACAAGAAAATAAAGGACTGAAATTAAATTGTTTTGATACAAGCATAATTACAACAGGACTATAAATATTCTCTCCGAGGTAAACAGAACTGTCTTAATTAACTGCACTTTCCAGAGAGCAGCACAGCACTCAACTCAAGCCTAGCTCCATGGCAGCACCTTGGTGCCCAGGCTCCAAACACTTCACTCTTGGAGAACGGAATCACCATGGCAGATGGCCACCCAGCAAACTGTGGCTCCAGGTGTCCTCAATGTGTTGACAGCCAGGAATCTGCCATCATTAGGACTGGGTTTCCCATAAACCGTGGAGCCTGTGCCATTTATGATTACAAAGCAGAATTGGGCTATTGGCTGTCTCCTCCACACCTAGGACACTGGCAGGGGACAGCTGCTTCAAGCTGCAGGAGGAAAAGGTGGGGTCGTAAGAAGGTCCACCTCACCCTCCACCCATCTGGGACAAAAGAATCAATTCTGGTCAGAAGTGGGCCATCTAGCTTTTGTTTGAAGGTTGGAAATGAGTATCCAAAGGGCCCTGTCAGAGGCTCCCTTCTTCCCTCTTTCCCTTCTGGGAATGGCAACACCCCCAGATCAACAAGTGGGGTCACCAAGACCCTCTTTCTACCTGCCTGCATCAAGGCACCTCCTGTCAAAAGGCATGTGGTAGGGAAAAGAGGAACATGGTTTGGGGGGCTTGGTCTCCTAGGCGCTCTACTCTCAACCATAAACAAGGATGAAGCCTGCGATCCACAGCCTTCAGTGAAGACAAGCGGTGTAGCTGTGAGCCACAGCAGCCAACACCCACGTCCTTGGTTATAAGTGCGCTCTTCCACCTCTCCATGGATTCTGAAGACAGGGTCCCACAGCCACAGGATCCTCCCTACTGTTTGCATCAGGAGAAAGTTACAAAATCAAAGTCACCATTTTAACTACAGGATTCAGTGGCTTGTAGTACACTTACATTGTCATAAAATCACCACTATCTAATTCCTTAGTATTCCATCTCCTTAACACAAACTATGGACCTCTGAAGCAATGACTACTCATTCCCCCACCACATAGCAACCACTCAGCTGCCATGCCTGTGGACCTGCCTATCCTGGACATTATGTATCAATGGGATCATATAACTGCCCTGACCACTTCTTTCACTTAGAGTGTTTTCAAGGTTTATATACATTGTAGAATGTATCAGCAGTTGTTTGTTCTTTTTTGTCTTGTTTTGTTTTTTGAGACAGGGTTTCTCTGTGTAGCCCTGGCTGTTCTAGAACTCACTCTGTAGACCAGGCTGGCCTCGAACTCACAGAGATCCACCTACTTCTGTCTCCCAAGTGCTGGGGTTAAAGGCGTGCGCCATCACAACCCGGCAGTTGTTTATTCTTACCACTGACCTCTAGCTGTCTTGGGACTCTGTAGACCAGGCTGATCTCAAACTTGCAAGGGTCCTCCTGCCTCTGCCTCCACAGTGCTGTGATTACACGTAGGCCATCATCATGCAAGGCAGTTCTTAGAACTGAATAATATTCCATTGTATGGACACAGCAAAGTTTGTTTATCCAGTTCATTAGCTGATGGGTATTTGGGATGTGTCTACCTTTTGGCCACTGTGAACACTGTTATGAACATTCTCTTTGGTGTACATACTTAAGAGTGGAAATGCTGGGTCATATGATAGAATCTGTTTAATTTTTAGAGGCACTATCATACTGCTTTTCATGGAAAGTGCATTATTTTATGTATAGACCAGAAATACACTAGTTTCAATTTCTCCACAACCTTGCCTACATTTGTTATTCTATACCTAACAAAAGAAATACCCACCCTAGTAATTATGAAGTGACACCACACTGTGGCCTTTATTATTTACTTGTTTGTTTTCAGTCAGATTTTCTCTATGTAGCCCTGACTGTCACGGAACTCACACTGAAGACCAGGTCAGCCTTGAAGCCCCAGAGATCCACCTGTTTCTGCCTCCTCAGTGCTGGGTTTGAAGGTCAGGACAGGCCCTCACTATGGTTTTGATTTGCATTTCCCTAATAATTATTGATCCTAAACATTTTTTCATGTGCTTTGTTGCCCATTTATTTTTATATATTCTTTAGGAAAATGTCTGTTCAAATTTCTTGCCCCGTTTTGAGCTGAGTGGCTTGTCTTTGTTGTTAAGTAAGTATTCTTATTTATTCTGAGGTGAGTTTTACCTGCAGTTTAAGGAAGACCTTGGAGGCAGGTTTGCCAAGGGAACTCTCAGAGCCCTGGGCAGGGCTCACGTGTTGCTATGAGTGGTGTCACTGGACCAGACACGTCTGTCAGTGACTGTCCTGTGCAGCTCCTACAGGACTCATGGTATGGAAACAAGTACTTTCAGTTTCCTTTGCTGAACTATGACCCCACCATAGGTAGGAGCTGTGACATCAGAAACACACAGTGCCAAGTGCCTTTCCCATAGTAAGAGCCAACCACATTGAGCGTTTCTGAGGCCCTTCATCCTGCTAGAGAGAACGCGTAGAAACAAGGATACTGATGAAAACTATAGTTCTAGGTCCCAAAAGATAGGAAAAAAATAACTACAGATAATTTGTCTAAACTATGGATCTATTTTCAAATTGGTTTTGTAGGCAATTTTCATTCTTAATTAATTTTAAATATAATTACTTTGTATCCCATAAAAATATCTGTAGTTCTCAGAGGACATAGGAAAGAACGTCAAATAAATCATTACTAAGCAGCATCTTCCCCTGTCTTCTCAAAGACTAATAAAAGCATAAACCAGAAATCCAGGCACAGAAGTTCATGTCTCTAATCCCAGGAGTTTTGAGGCTCATGTAGGAGTTCAAGGCCAGGCTGGGCCAGTGTGAAACCCTGTCTCCAAAACAAAAACTACAAACAAACAAACAAATCAAAGCACAGGAAAACTGACAAACCGAAAACCAGGAAAATTGTGAGATCAAGGTTACACAGCAAGACTCTGTCTCAAAAAAATAAATAAATAAAACAAAACAAAATAAAAAACCTACAAACCACTTTATATGTCTTGTTGATGTATGGTGAATATCTGATCTTAGGCTTCATTTTTCTTTACTTTCATTTTATTTATTTACTTAGGTTTTTGAGACAAGGTCTCTCTACGTAGTCTTGAACTCTATGTAGGCACTGAACTCACAGAAATTCGCCTGCCTCTGTCTCTTGAGTGCTAGGATTAAAGGTGTGCACCACCATGCCCAGCTTTAGGCTTCATTTTTGAAAACAGTATTTTCACTCTAGCAGTATCTGTATTAGAGCTAGAACTAGGGACTACACCTAAAATGTAATGTGGAGCTAAAATGTCTGAAACGGAAAATGTACTTGCGTGGACTTGAGTCACTCTCTCTGAATTATGGGAGATTTCAATCTAGGTTTAAAACACTTGGCAGCGTTTCCTCCTATTCTGCAAACCGCTGATTGAAATTCAAGGAAAATAATACACACACAATTTGATTCCCACCCCACCCCCTTGTTTCCCACCCCCACCCAGCCCCCACTCCTCCATAAGACTATTAAACAATCAAAGATCAGTTTGATATGGGCCTGCCCACAGAAGGTCTAAAAGCAGTTTTTGATGTGGACAATTGGAAAGTGTATGACCCTCCCCAGGTCCCTAAGGACACTAGTGGTGCCACTGTGTGAAACAAGATGGATACAGCAGCTGGAGAGGTGGTAGCCAGCCAAAATTCTGGCGTTTCCAACTGTCCCCGCAAGTATGAATACTGTGAGCATAAAACACATGCTAGTGGGAACAAGAAGGGAAAACAGACATGTAGATTATGTACCGAGTAAAGCATGATTCTCACCTGAGCCAGAGAAAAAATGTATAGACCCCAGTGAGGCAGCCACAGCACCAGAAAAGCTGTCAGAACGCTCCGGAGGATAACTGACGTGCTCTCAGCAAGCACCTGCACACAGAGGTAAAGGTGCAATATTATCAAAGAGTAGACAGGAAAGGCCTGGCAAACACGGAACTCAGCATGGTGCTTACCCTGGAAGAGGGCATGGGGCATGTTTAGACATAAGCATCAATAGTAATGCTTTATTTCTTGGGATGGGTGGGTAGTTCATTCATCTTCAGTATGTTATGCCTCAAGATATAATACATATATATGCTACTATGCATTAATTAATGTATTTTAAAAGAGGAAAAGAAACACCAATATTAGCATACAACTAAACAAGATCACTAAAAAAATCTGAAATATTTTATAGAGCTCCTAAATTTTAATTCTATTATCTTCCTTATTACAAAACCTGTTTTTCACTTATAATATATAGAGGTAACCCCCCATCCCCAGGGCTGTATGTCTGTGTTCAATGCATCCATATATGTGTATGTGTATACAGCAGGTACATTGTGTTGGCACATGGGGACCAGTGACCAAGGTCAGGTGTCTCCCTCTATGGCCCTCCACCTTATGTTTTGAGACAGAATCTCTCGCTGGCCCTGAAGCTCAGTGATGGGGTAGGCTGGCTGGCCAGCAGGACCTAAGATCCTCCTGTCTCTGCCTCTCCAGGGCTGGGATTACAGGCATGGCTTATAACACAGGTTAAGGGACAGTAAGTCCGGTCTTCATTCTTGTACAGCAAGCATTTCACTGACTGAACCATCACCTCCCTAGCACCCACCTGTTTTTGAGATAAAATCTTGTTATGTAGCCCAGACTAGCCTTGAATATAATACCATCTTCCTGCCTCAGTCTCTGGAGTACTGGGATTGTATGTGTTCACCATCATGACTCAGTTGGCAGGAACAAACTTTAGCATAGCCTATCTGACAAACTTAAGATAACAAATGTTCCATGTTACCCTTTTCTAATTAGTTCTCTACAATCTAGAAAAGTCATTCTCTCCTATAAAAAGCTTTTTTAAAATATCACACATCTGAAGGCTAGAGAAACGGCTCAGCAGTTAAATGCACTAGCCTCTCTTCCAGAGGACCCAGGTTCAGTTCCCAGCACCCACACAGTGGCTCACAACTGTCAGTAACTCCAGTTCCAGGGGAACTAACCCTCTCTTCTGGCCTCCAGAAGCACCAGGCACCCAGCTAGTGCACAGACACACATGTACACAAAATACCCATACACATAAAAGTAAATAAATAAACAGATAGATAAACAAACTGCAGCTCCAGGCATACTGGCACACACCTTTAATCCCAGCACTTGGAAGGTACAGGCAGGTGGATGTCTGTGAGTTCCAAGCCAGCCAGGGCTACAGAGTGAGACTCTGTCCGAAAACAGTCACTAATAACAACAAAACCCCACACTTTCCCTCACTGCTCACCTTCCCCATTCACAAGAGGTTCACTGACCTTGAGCTTGACAAACATATGTGCTTGTGCCAAGACCCAGAAAGGCTCTCCCACAAGTTCCACGACTGCTGAGAGGCCAAAGCACACCACTCCTGCTCCATAGTAGGGGACCACATTTGGATCAGGCACTTCAAGCAACTGCAACCAGACCCAGCCCAAGAGTAAGGACCAAAATACACCCAGGGGGACCCTAGAAGAATAGAAAAGATGTTTTTTAATACACAAACTTCTGTCTTATGTATAAAAATGCATTAAAACAGTAATACTGAATGGAAACAATAGTCACAATAAAAACAATTTCCACAACAGGAAGCTGTTAGTCGGGAATGCAGGCGTCACCCACATGCCTGGCTCTCTAACTGAACGCTTTATCTCACTGCACCTCACAATGATCCTCAGTCACTATCCCCATTCAGAAGGAAACCGAGGCTGAAAGGGACTGGTAATTAGGCCAAGAACAGAAGCGGGACCCAATCCTGATCTAACTCCAAAGCCTGCACTATATCCACTGGCTTAGACTAAGTTGGTAAGGAAATTTTCCAGAAACAACCTGTTTGTTGCCTGTGCTTAGAATGGCTGACAGACATTATACAAATGGCTTTAGTACCCCAAATAATCAAGAGTCCCCAGCATGGAACTCATTTCATGTGTGTATCACAGGGCACTTAAATATAACGCCACAGCTGGCAGTCATTTTGCTAACGAAATGAACCCTTGCCGAGCCTTCTGACAGGCATTTCTGTGAGGCAACAGAGTTATGCAAGGGTGGCATTGGGAAACACCTCCACCGCCAGCCTCTCAGCAGGGATCTACTGAAGAAAATCATTCTAATTTTCAGCTGACATACTTGGTCTACAAGAACATTCTGAAGACTTGAAGGAAGGTGTAAGGAAAGCCTTACCAGACCTTTTAAAATGCTGAAAAAAAAAAAAAAAAAGTAGTTGCTAAAAGCTCAAAAGAAACTATAGGGCAAAGAGATTAGGAATAAAGAGTGGAGCAGGAAGCCAGGAACCCCCAAGCCCTGCCCTGAACCCCCACCCCCTACCAGAGAGGAGACCAAGTAAGAAACATCTCCGACTCAGACAGACACTCTCCCTTCCTGCTGCTAGAATTAGGACCCCAAACGCAGTCTGGAGACAGTTAGCTTCGGGCAGGCTCTGTCATTTCACTACAACACTCTTGGTTGGCATGTGTGTTCTTAGAACTTGTCATTTGCTAAAGTACAACTCACGTTAGCCACAGGAGGTTGAGGGTCTGACTCCAGTCCCGCTGGGCACCCCCACTCAGACAGGCTCTCCGGAAGGCCTCCCTGGCCAGGAAGACGGTTGTTGAGTAAAGCAGGGTTAGTCTACAAAGCAAATGAAGAGTTGGTAAGACCGCCAGGCTTGTCTTTCATTTGTTATTGAAAGAACCTTTAAGATTTTTCCAACAACAGGAACAAGAAAAGATACTGGTCATAAACCAATGGCCAGCCTGTGATTCCAACTACATGGGAGGCTGAGGCAGGAAGACAAGTTCAAGTCCAGCCTGAACAACTCAGTGAGACCTTATCTCAAAATAAAAGTAGAAAGGAGACTGAGGATATGGCTCAGCCATGCAGCACTTGACTAGCATGTGTAAAGCACCACAGAAGAGACAGAAGAAACCCCAAACCACAGATGGGATGCAGGGCTCCAATGCCTCTTACGAGACCCCTCCCCAAGTCCAATCCACAGGGCAGAGTGAGGACCCAAACAAGGCACACTTGATTGTGTCTACAGCTACATCTGAGATGGAAAGTGTGGCAGTGACCTGAGAGTCTGCAGCCTTATGGCTGTGGGCAGAGGTGTGGTCCTGGCCATAAGGAGGAAGGAACCAGCTTATCATCACACATAGCAAGGGGACCTCCTGATGACACCGGAGCCTCTGTGAGAGAAGCAGAGGTTCCATCACACGGAGGTGCTAGCCAGAGTTTCAGGACAAACAGCAAAGTAGGCAGCCGTTAGAGGGTGCTGCAACCCCCGTTCAGTGGGACTTGCCTGAGTACCTCGCACCCAGAGAAAAGCAGCTTGGGTTACCTGCCTCTACAGCCAGTGGCCTGATGAGGCTGTTAAGGTGCATCCTGCTCCTCAGTAGCCCATGCAACATTGCATGTGAGGAGCCAAAGCTGCACCTTGAACCGTGAGGAAGAGCAGGCCAAGACTGTCAAGGAGGCCTAGGCAAACCTGGCAGTTTGGGGGAGAAAACTCTGCTCCCTCCTTTCTGCTTTTTAAACGGCATCTCTCTCTGCTTCACCACTGTCTCCTGAGACTGTGACCCCTACCCAGCACAAAGCTCCAGGTGACGGCTTTGCCAATCCCAAATTGGAGAACTGCCATTAGGCTCTTTGAAAAACGCCGTGAAGTGTTTGGTTGGTAAATAGCAGGCATGAAATTCTGTCTCGAACATACTGTCTTGTTTATCAGGATGTGAAGACACACCTGAGAAGCTGAGCTATTCTAAGACATCATTTCATTCGTTTTTTGTGTCATTTGGGAAGACAAAGTACATGTGGGTGTCGTTGAGCAGAGAAGACACACGCTGAGTCTAAGAGAGAACAAGGTCACTTTCCACAGAATCAATCACAAGGATTCAAGCTCCGATCCCAGCTACCGGATCTCAACTCCAAAACCACTGAGGCGGAAGGAAGCGAAGGTGGCTGGCTGTTCCAGCCCTGCAATTATGAAGCACATCCTCACGAACTACAGAATTCTTGCTTCCTGTGCTGTCAGCAGGACAAGAACACTGGATTATACCTGAGACAGGGTTTGCAATGAGCTACTCCCACTCTCCTGGGTTCTAAGAGCAGAAAAACCGGAAGAGCTGGGGGAGAAATGTGCATGTGGAGGCTGCTAATGGAAAACGCTGCATGAGTCCATTAAACACAGCAGGGCCCTCTCATCCCCCACCCTGAACTTCTCTTCAGCCCACTGCTAAAAGGCTCTGCTCCTGGGAAAGGTATTTGATTCTAAAATCTGAGGGTGGCACACGGGTACAATCTAAGAAACACTGATTGGTAAGGAGAGCTGTGGACAGTGCCAGGGTGCGTTCCTCTTACCTGACATTCACTATGCCCACGATCTCCTTTGACAGGAAGCGGAGAATAAATGCATTCAAGACAAAGGTGATCAATCGAAACAATACCTGGAAGAAAATACATGAGTTATGTTGGGATTTACTGAAATGAGGACCGGGTTGCTGTCCTTCCCAACAGGATGTGATGACACACTGCAGCTCTGCTGTGGAGACTCTTCTCCAAGATGCTCACTCACCTCACCTGGTTTCTGTGAACTGGAATTCCTTCAAGGCTCTCACCATCCTGAGCAGTGGGCAAAGAACCCAGGAAGCTATTTGGGAGTCTCCCTTATTTACTAACGAGATAGAGAAATCTGGGCAAATTGAATCTTCACGCTCAAAGTCAAGGAGACAGACACAACTGCAATCATGGCTCACATTATCCAGGGCCCTTCCTAACACCTTCTCCAGACATATACTCAGCCTACAGCCAATGGGCCACTGGAGTCCCAAGATAGCTAGAGATGTTGCCCAACACACTTCTGGATGACAATGTCAGAAGATTGGCCACTCCCAAATCCTATTTAGAAACTCAACACACAGAAACAAGAGCCTACAGAGTAGTAGAAAAGGCTCACTAGAAATCTGGGATCTAATTTCTTTCTTCTCTGCCTGGAATATCTAGGGAATTCCAAGGACATTTAATCTCTTTGAAATTTGATTTTCTTAGTTACACAGGAAATACTATGTTTATTGAATACTCCTTTTTCAGAGAGGAGTTGATGCAACTTTCCAATAACAATTGTAGTAATAAGATAATGTAAAATGGGAGTGGGAAAACAGGCTATTGTCATTTAACAGGGACACATTCTAAGACTTTCAAACCTGTCCATTAAAGAAAACCACCTAAGAGCCGGGCAGGGCAGGGCAGGCCAGGGCAGTGGTGGCGCAGGCCTTTAATCCCAGCATTTGGGAGGCAGAGGCAGGTGGATCTCTGAGTTTGAGGCCAGCCTAGTCTACAGAGTGAGTTCCAGGACAGACAGCCTAAGCTACACAGAGAAACCCTGCTGCAAAAAGAAAAAAAAAAAAAGAAAGAAAGAAAGAAAAGAAAGCCACCTAAACAGAGTCCTTCCCATGAGACACAGGAAAACAAGAACCTACAATTAAATGGAGCTCCCAAATGGAGCTGTTGAATAGGATGTAAGTCTCACCCATGCATGGTCTCTCCTCATTCCAGCCACAAATAACAAATCATTTCAGTATTTGTTAAGTGTGCTCATGGTTACTCATATACACGGCTGCCATTTTGGAAAAGTCAATCAGTGTAGACTAGAGGATTACTATGGTCTGAAAATCTCTGGGCCATTAACACTACTCCTAAAGTATTACCAGTGCCAAGATTATCACCATGTTTATGGAGCCACAGATGATCTTTTCTATCTGACAGAAGCTCTGTAGCCTCTTAGAAACATGTCGGTTCATATATATACACCAAAATCTACACTCAGTGCTGGTGGCAGGGAACCAAATCATAGACTTATTAAAGTCCTCAGCTGAGTCTCAACCCATCACTTAGCTCTTAAATGCATGCATCATCTTCTAATTTTTATAAGCCTCAATCTTCTCTGTCAAGTGAGGCTAAATATCTCATAAGGTTGATTACAAGACTAAAATAAGATTATAGAAGTGAAAGCATTTTTAATGTGTAAATTAAAGGTAATAAAAATGTACATTGTGACTGGCTCAGAATTAAGACTCACAAATAACATAATAAAATGTAGTTGCAAAGCTACCATAAGTATCAGCATTATAACTTAAGGAAGCATATAAGACTGAACGAAAACAACCAAGGAATTATATTTTATGACTATTCTAAAAATCCATATATACAAATATAAAGCCCATCATTTTGTACAACATATATGCTGATTACAAACTGTACATTTGCCAGGCGATGGTGGCGCACGCCTTTAATTCTAGCACTCGGGAAACAGAGCCAGGCAGATCTCTGTGAGTTCAAGGCCAGCCTGGGCTACAGAGTGAGTTCCAGCCAAAGCTATACAGAGAAACCCTGTCTTGGACAACAACAACAAAAAAAAAAACCCTGTATATTTAGAAAGTTATTATTGTCCAAGACACTTAAGGTCATGGTAAAGATAAAATCAGTATCTTCTAATTGTTCTGAATAAAGGTTTGGTCTAATAAAGGTTCCTAGGGCTACCCTTTGTTTTAAGGCCACCCAGTGTCCCTTATTAGCAACATACCTTCCATTTACTTTCATAAAGGACTTCACATTTATAAAAGCTTTTACATTTGCTAATTATTTGACCCTTAAAGACAACCAAGCAGGCTAGTCATGGTGGTACAAACCTTTAATCCCAGCATTCACAAGGCAGAAAGAACTAGGCCAGCCTCTTTGAGTTTGAGACTGAGACCAGCCTGGTCTACCTAGAGAATTCTAGTCTACCCAGGGCTAAATAGTGAACCCTGTCTCAATAGCAAAACAACAAAAGCCAACCAGGGCTGAGAATACAGCTCAGTGATAAAAATTTGCTTAGAACATGTGGGGCTCTAGGTTCAACTCCCAACACCAAACAACAACCGGGCAAATGTGCCCGAAGCAAAACACGGAATGAAAGGGTCTGCCTAATAACACACAGCAAACAAATGGCCCAGTTTAATTTTACAGTTAAGTCACTGGACTCCTACTCCTGCATGTCTTCTATAACCTGTTTCTTTTTTGTGTGGAAAAGGGAACACTATGTGTAACACAACTGAAGTCATGTATACTGTGAAATGAGAAAACAAAGAACAGGAGGAGAGGGGGTTGGTATGTAAAAAGAAGAGAAAATTCATTAATAATAAAAAGGAAAAAAAAGGATGCAATGATCCCAAGGACACTATGCAGGCAGATTTTTCCCCTGCCTGCCTTCAGCCAGAATCACATGGTGATCATTTTCTCCTCAGTGTAATCAAGTCTCTGGGAAGTGTTTCATACCTGTGTCTTAATAGGCGCTACTTCGAAGGACGTAAATTATTTAAGCATTTAAGATGTGGAAATAATGGATTTTTTTTTTGTTTGTCTCATAACCCAATAAAACCACATTGACAAAGTGGGGGAAAAAAAAGAAAAAGAAAACAAAGAACTAAACAAATGGAGTTAAACAGAGTGGCCAATATTCAACACATAGGTGTGCAAAGTGGTTTTCTATATCCTTTATGTAGCTTACCGTATTTCATCCCCACACTGCATTCACAAACTTACTACACTAAGAGAAGTAGCTAACGTTGAGAAGCACCCTGTAATGTGCCAGGACATAACAGGACTTCATCTATCTTCCTAAGGACCCTGTGAGGTTGTATTACTATTCTCATTGGAAATGAGGACGCTGCTGGGTTGGTGGTGCATGCCTGTCACACCAGCACTGTGTAAACGGAAGCAAGAGTATCAAGAATTCAATACCAGCCTAGATTACACAGCAATACCTTTTCTCAAAAAAAATAAAAAATAAAAATAAAAAAATAAAAAGCCAGGAGTGGTGGTACTCACCCATAAACCCAGCACTCAGGAGGCAGAGGCTGAATAGATCTCCAAGTTCAAGGCCAGCCTGGTCTAGACAGTGAGTTCCAGGACAGCCAGGGAGGCATAGAGAGATCCTGTCTCAAAAAACAAACAAACAAAAAACAACCTGATGCTCAGAAGAAGCTGAGCAATTTTATTTTGCTTTAGCTTTCTTTCTTTCTTTCTTTTTCTTTTCTTCTTTTTTTTTTTTTTTTTTTTTTTGAGACAGGGTCTCACCATATAGCCTTAGCTGAGCTGGAGGTCAACTGGCCTTGAACTCACAGAGAACCACTCACCCCTACCTCCTGAGTGTTGGGATTAAAGGCCACTGCACCTAACCCAAGTAATTTTTATCTTAAAAACAGTCATCTAACCTGTCTAACTTGGCCAGGTTCTCTTTCCTAACCTCTTTGTGCCTAAGATAATGGTGAAGGAAGATTCTGGACTCCTGTGCAGTTGGGTAGATAAACTGGAGAATAAGGCATTGAGAAAAAGGAAGAATTTGACTTAGAAGAATTGACTACTAGGGCAGAAAGAATCTTTAGATACTATTTGGATCTGTAGTTCTCAATCTTCCAAACACAGCGACCCTTTAATACAGTTCCTCGTGTTGTAGGGACCCCCAACCATAAAATTATTTTCATTGCTACTTCATAACTGTAATCTTGCTACTGTTATGAATCATAATGTAAATATTTTTGGAGATAGAGGTTTGCCAAAGGGTTCATGACCCCATTAGTTGAGGACCGCTGATTTAGATGAACTGGCAAGTGTTATCTGAAGAAGAAAAAAAAAAGTCACAAAAAGCCTGTCCAAGGACACACAGAAAATTTTTTTTAAGTTTATTAAGTGCACACTAGGATAGAGGTACTGTACTAAGTGAGCTTATTCAAATGATCGCAAAGAATACTTGCAAATTGCTTTCTGAATTAGATACTATTATCCTCATTCTGTCAACAAGTAGCTAAGGTTTCAGAGCTGAAGTGATTTGTTCTGGGTCACGCAGCAAGTACTGCCTGAACCCAGATCCCTGTACTTAGCTATGCCATATGGTCTCTAAATTCAATGCGAATCAGAACTGATGAAAGGTGCTTGATAACCAAACCCCTTAAAGTATCATATTCTTGAGCACTAAGCAGCCTCTGCTTCTACCACTTGATTGACCTGTCTCTTACTGCTACATGAAGTGCAATCTTCAGGAAGGAAACAGCATGGTTGTAGCCATTCAGTCAAGACTCCGACCGCAGTCTCCCAACTCCTAGACCCGCCGCCCCTCCCCGCCGCGTGGTTTCCTATGGACCCCCCGCCCCCCGGTAGCGCGGGGAACCCAGGACAGCTTCCCCTCGAGGCTTGGGGGCGGGACCACGCGCTGGAGCTGGCACAGCAGAATACCTGCAGCAGGAGACCCGAGGAGGCCAAGCGGGCTGCCTGGCCCAGCACCTCTTGGCTACCCATGGCCTCAGTGCCACGGTTCAGAGGCGGAAACGCAGCTCGCGCCCGCTCCGACGCGGAAAGATGACGTCACGGGCAGGCTCGCTCCTGATTGGGGACTTTGATGGCGGGGGCGGGGCACAAGAAGCTGTGTGTCCAAGCAACTTGCTAGGCTGTCTTAGTCGCGTTTTGCTCTTGTTTGGTTTTGGTTTTCTTTCATTTTCTTTTTCTTTTTCTTTTTCTTTTTCTTTTCCTTTTCCTTTTCCTTTTCCTTTTCCTTTTCCTTTTTCTTTTTCTTTTTCTTTTTCTTTCTCTTTCTCTCTCTCTCTCTCTTTCTTTCTTCTTTTTGTTTTGAGAGTGTGTTAAACTTCGGACCCTGTAGTCCATGTCGGCCTAGAACTTGCAGCGGGAACGCTGGGATTGCGGGGTGCATCCCCAGACCTGTTGTCTTTTGGTTTGTGTGTTGATTTGGTTTGATTTTTTTTTTTTTTTTTTTTTTTTTTTTTTTTTTTTTGAGGTAGCGTCTCATTATGTAGCTCTGGCTAGCCTGGAACTCGATGTGTAGACCGGGCTTGCCTCGAACTCAGTGATCCGCTTGCCTCTGACTCCCAAGTGCAGGGATTACAGCTGTTCTTTTGAAATAAGGTCTTGCTGTGTAGCCAGGGCTGGCCTGGAATTCACTTACAGAGTCTAGGATGATCTTGGATTCCTGATTCTGTCTCCAGCTCCCAGGTGATGAAATTACAATAGACCATCGCACCAAGCTGGCATCTTCTTTGTTTGTGTTTTGTTTTTCTACCTAAATATTTGTTTGTGTATAGTGTAGGTGTGTGCGTATCAGAGAACAACTCTCAGGAGTCAGTTATATCCACCTTTACATGGGTTCTGGGTTCTGGGATTGGCAAGTTTATATGGCGAGCACTTAACCTGCAGAGCCTGTTTAATGTTCTTCCCTGCCCCACTCCCTAGTACTGGGGATTGAACCTAGGGGTTCATTCGTGCCAGGCAGGTGCTCTACCACAGAGATTACAGCCCCTGCCCTCTTTTTTGGATGAAAGTTGTTTCCTTTTATGAATGTGTCGCTCTTGCAAATAAATCAAATTCTGTGGCCAGTCTTAGAAGATGGTGTCATAGGCTGAGAGCGATTACTTAACATTCGTGAAACTCTAGGTTCATTCCCAGGACCACATATTCCTACCCTGGTGGTTTATACCTGAACTTCAACACACAGGGTGAAAGCTGGAGGATCAGAAGTTCAAGGTTATCCTTAGCCAGCCCAGGCTACAGAAGACCCTGTCTCAAAACAAAGCAAAGAAAAAAAAAAAAAAAAAAAAAACAATGGTGTCAGGGGAACAAAGCACTCAGCAGAGATTCACTAGTCTGGCCATTGCTCTCACACAAATATATCCACAGCACCCTTCCCCCAGTTAGGCTGGACAGGACTTCTCCCCATTTTGCAGAGGAAGAACTAAGGACCAAAAGTTAGACACAGCGTTTTCATGTATGTAATTTGGGCCCAATTGTCAGAGAGGAGGAAAGTAAGCCTTGAAGGTATGAAGTGCCTTGTTCAAATCCATCTACACAGCACAGGCCTGGGCAGAATGGATCAGAGTCAAAGAACAGACTAGAAGCACTTTATACACTTTTTGCAAAGTCCCCAACATAGATGATCATCTTTTTCTAAGCTCTTAGGCCTTCTTTGGTCTCACCTTCTTTTCACATGTCACATATCAGTACATTTGAGATCCTCCAATTTGGAGCCCTTAATCACAACACTCAGGAGGCAACCATATCTTTGTGAGTATGTGGCTAGCCTGTTCTACACAGCAAGTTCCAGAGTAGAAAGGATCACATAATGAAATTCTGTCTCAAAACAAACGAAAAACCTGGAACCCTTACCAGTCCTCCAAGAGGCCCTGTCTGGTTTTCTTAGTTTCTGTCACTTTCTCTGCCTAAATCTCTTTCCTGATGGTGCTTTTTGCCTTCCTAGGGCTCCGATCCTGACTCCTAAACTACCTATAGTCAGTACTTGCTATGGACTAAATGTCTGGGTCTCCTCAAAATTCATATAATGACAGTCCTGAATGTGGTCACATTAGGAGAGTACTTGGGAAGTAATTAGGCCACCAAGGTGTAGCCTTTATGGCGGCATCAGTGGCTGTACAAAGAAGCTATTTGAGGGATGGGGCTCAGAGATACAGTGCTTGCCTGTCATGTGCAAACGTGGTTTGACCCTCAGCACCTAACAAAACGTATTTGAGAGAAATGGTTTCTCTGTTCATTGAGAAAGGATACAGCAAGAAGCTGGCCATCTACAAACCAGGAAGAGTCCCCTCACCAGAACCAAACTGGCTGGCACCCTGATCTTGGACATCTAGGCTCCAGGATTGGAGAGATAAATTTCTGTCATTTAAGTGTCCCAGTCTATGATATTTTGTTACATCAGCTCAAGCTGACTATGACAGTGCCTTAAAGCACTTTGTACTCTTGTATAGATCTTTGGATAGTCAGTATTACAGTGGAGAGATGAAAATATGCATCTCTATTTAACTGGCCTGGGAGCGTCAAGTAGGCAGGAGTCAGCCCAGCAGGATTTGCCTGCTACAGTCCTGACAGAGAACATTCCTAAACTCTCATAAATGTCTCCTGGCACACCATTGTTGCTACCGAAGCTGAACTGCATGGCTCAAAGCCCCTGTGTCCTCATCTTCTCAAATGAAATAAGCTCTGTAGATGGTTGAGACTCCGAACGTGAGGTCTTGACCATCAGACAGACTTACCCTTGAATCCCCATTCTACCACTCACTAACCGGGTGACCCTCTATGTGCTGACTGTTCTGAGTGGAGACAGTAGGATTGGGCTTATAGCTCAGGAGTACAGTGACTGCCCAGCATTCGTGAAGGCCTGGGTGTAAGCCCCAGAGTCTATGATATTGATCTGGGTATAGATGTAGACATAAATATTGACATCATCTGTCCTGTTAAGAATTTTAGCAGACAAGTTTGGCCCACAAGGAGCTTAAATTCTACTGGGAGACAGACAAAAACAAAAACAACAACAACAACAACAAAAAAAAAAACAACCTGGAGAAAAAAGTCATAAAATACCAAATGGGAATCAATCACAAAAGAGTGAAACAGATTCCTTGAGAATTCAAGACTACACACCGTGATCACTGAGACAGCTCCTGCTGGCTTCCTCAGGCTTCCTCCCTTCCCCTTGCTTCTGGGCCAGGCGACCTCCCTGCCAGGGAAAGCTGATGTGAGCCTCCAATTTCATTACTAAACTGGTGGGAGGTGCCAGGGCTGATGCTAAGCCAGCTGGACTTCCAGGGCAATGGGGCAGGAAGGGAGGCTGCCCGCGGGTGGAAGGCAGAGAAAAGGCTCGGCCGAGTGGAGGCCCCAGGGCTAGGTCTGTTCCCACGTAACAGCCGCTAGGTGGCAGGGCTTGCTGGGTGAGGGCCCCTCTAGACCAAGGCTTCCTGCTGTCCAGAAAACCTTCAACAGGACTCCTCCTTGAAACAGAACATCAGCACTCTGCCCCTCACTTGAAAGTGGGTCAGGAGAAGGCCGCTGTGATCCTAACGGTCCACACTGTTGAGTCTACAAAGCAGCATGCTGGGTCCTGCACTTTCATGATCACACTGAACTCCTCCAGCAACCCAACAAGACCGGTGTCCCCTCTATTTTACAGACCAGAAGACAGACTTGGCAAAGGTCAGGGACTTGTTGGAAGAGTAGTGATTGGAAATGCCAGAATGTGAACTGAGCAGTATGGCTGTCAGTCCCATAATCAAGATTATACCAGAGGATCGACCCATTGTCGCTTCTGATCCCTGGGCTCCACTTCAGCAGCTATGATTCGGGAAGGGTTCTAGAATCTGTATTGGTTTTTGTGGTGTTTGTCTGTTTGTTTTGCCTTTGGCACAGAGTCTTACTCTGTAGCCTGGACTGTCCTGGAACTTACTATATTACCTTGATTGGTTATGATGTACTAGATAAAACTCTGGGAAGTACTGCTGGAGGGTGGATCTTCAGGCACCTTGGGAAATCTGTCTACTCCAGTGGTCTGGAGCATCTGTCTGCCCAAAGTGGGCAAAATGAGTCCTGAGATCTGTCATGGGCTTGTTCAACCCTCCAATAGGCCATGCTCCTGGGGCTAGTGGTCAGGACATCAGTTCCTAGAGACAGTGTCTAAATGTGAGTCTTAGAGAACATCTGTGCCAGGAATTATGCAATAGTCCCTGGCTCCCAGGTCTTTCTATGGAGTGTATGTGAAGCTTGAAAAGCAGCCACAAGACCCTGGTTTTGCCTGGCTCCTGTGAAGATTGATTTGTGCAGAGTAGCCTGCAATACCCACGGTATCAATATGGCTCATTCCAGATCTAGTGCTCTGAAGTGGACATTGGAAGGGTCACAAAAGCAAATGAGCCAATATTACTGCCCTCTCGGGGCTCGGGGGCCTCTCTTGGGAAGAACCCAGAGTGAGAGCAGGCCGACTGAGGTGCTAAAAAGTTGCAAGGGAAACACAGGGGCGGGAGTGGGTGGAGAGATGTTTCTGCTGAAGCATCAAGGAAGGTTCCCTTCAGGGGGTGTTTTTGAAGGATTAGAGGGACTGATCAAACAGAGGGACATGTAGGGCAGAGAAAGCAGAGCCAGTGAAGCCCAGAGGAGGGTACTTGCTGAGCCTGTGGGTGGACCCAGGAGTTGGCTGTGGCTACCCCTTGGTGCAGAATTCTTGTACCCACCAGCCTGTGGCCAGTGTTGAGCTGGCAGCCCTGAGAACAAGTCCGTGAGGGTGAACACAAGCGTGTGAATGAATATAAATTAAGGGCATGGTGGCGCACATTCGTAATCTCAGCAGTCGGGAGGATAAGGCAGGAGGATTTGCTGTGTGTTTGAAAGAGCCTGGGCCGTTTAGTGAGACCTTGTCTCAAGAAACAAAATCAGGGCTGGAAAGATGGTTCAATGGTTAAGAGTACTCACTACTCTTCCAAAGAGCCTGAGTTCAATTCCCAGCACCCACATGACAGCTCACAATTGTCTGATGCCTTCTTTTGGTGTACAGATATACATGTAGACAAAGTACCCATATACATAAAATACACAGATAAATAAATCTTTCAGCCTGGTGTGGTGGCACACACCTTTAATCCCAGTACTCAGAAGGCAAAAGCAAGTGGATCTCTGTGAATCCGAGGCCAGCCTGGTCTACAGAGCACCCAGGACAGCCAAGGCTACACAGAGAAACACTGTCTTGAAAAAAAAAAATCAGTTACAGGTGTTCATGAACGCAGGCAAGATCAGTGTGAATTTGCATGGTCTACTTGCCAGAATCTGCTTTGAGACAGTGTGCGTGGGTACATATGTGCACACATATGAATATGCATATTTGTGAATCTGTCTGTGGATGTGAAAGTCTGAGTGCCAGGTCACATGCATGCAGTATGAGGAAGTGTGAAGATGAGCATTGTGTATGGCAAATAAGGACGTAGGGTTGAGCACTCCTGCAAGCTCATGAAACAGTTGAATACATCTGCAATTTCAGCATGTAGGAAGCTGAGGCAGGATCTTCATGAGTTCAAGGCCAACCTGGGTTACATGTCAAGACCTAACCTCATAAACGAAAAGGTTTACAAAATGTGTGCTAGTCTAGCTGTCAGGTGTTCTGTTTTGTTTTTGGTTTTTTGTTTGTTTGTTTGTTTTTGGTTTTTTTGGGAGGGGGTTGTTTGTTTGGGTTTTTTTTTTTTTTTGAGACAGAGTTTCTCTGTGTAGCTTTGATGCCTGTCCTGAATCTCATTCTGTAGACCAGGCTGGCCTTGAACTCACAGAGATATGCCTGCCTTTGCCTCCTGAGAATGCTGGGACTAAAGGCGTGCGCCACCATTGCCCGGCTAGCTATCAGTTGTTGTTTCTCTGATTCTAGATCTTCATCCAGGCCCTGTTTTCTGCATTTTACCTCATCGAATCCTCCCATTCACCTTATAAGGTGGGCTAATTACAAAACATAACTATTCCCATTTTACAGGTGGAGAAACTGAGACTCCAACAGGTGGCAGAGCTGGGATTGAATCCTAGCTGCAGAGCCTCAGAGGTTCCCCTTTACCATTTCCTTCAATTCACTTCTTAGGAATTCAAAAAGTCCCTGGTGAGGAAATGTCCCTGGCCCACTCATAGTTGATCTGGAAATGGCACAGAGTTCCTCATGGGGTGGCTGGAAAGGAACTGTCCCTGGGGCTTGGCTCTTGAGGCCCAAGGCTACGTACATAGAAAGGTCACATGAGGCTGCCCTTGTGTATCAAAAACCCCAAAGAATTTGAATCGGAGCCAGGGAAGGGTTTAGGCCACCCCTCCTCTAAGCACGTGCTAAGTTTCCTGTCCCTTAAAACCACCGTCTGGCTGGGAAGTAGCCCCACTTGCTCCTGGCCCAGTTTCTCAAAAGCTACTCACAGGTGCCCATCACTCCTGGTTTGTGCCTTGCTGAGGATTGAACGTGGTGCTTTATGCATGCTGGTCAAGCACTCTACCAATTTCGGTATATCCTTGGAAAGAGCCCAGGGACAGACACCAGGTGCCTCCCGTCCCAGGCCCTGGTAGCCTGTAGTGGCAACTTGCATGCCTGTCTTCTGTCTCTCGGTGGGTGTGAACCGCCATGTAGAAAGAAGACAGCGGGTCACGTAGAGCCATCTTTTTGTGAGCTTTGGAGATGAACTGATCCGAGCTCAGATGGTCCTCTGTGTCACTGTTTCGTGGTCTGTAAAATGGAAGCGGCAGTAGAACCTGCCATGTGGCCTACGGTAAGAATTAAATGAGAGAGAAGCCGGGCGGTGGTGGCGCACGCCTTTAATCCCAGCACTCGGGAGGCAGAGGCAGGTGGATCTCTGTGAGTTCGAGGCCAGCCTGGGCTACAGAGTGAGTTCCAGGAAAGGCGCAAAGCTACACAGAGAAACCCTGTCTCGAAAAACCAAAAAAAAAAAGAAAAAAAAAAAAAGAATTAAATGAGAGAATCCAAATGGAAACATCTACATTACCAGACATGTAGAATGAACACCATCAACAAACACAGGTGATTACCATCATTTTTGTCATATTTACATCAACAGGGCTGACATCGTTTCCTCCCATGAATGATGAAAAACACTGTGTTTGTTAGAATCCCTAGCCACTCCCCCAGCTACGTGACCGCGTGTGCTGGCAAGATGTTTAGTTATCCCAGGGCCTTATGTTCTATGTAGTCTGCCTGCTGCGTGATGATTTAATCTATGCACGTGTCGCATAGCTATGTAAGCCCATACGTGCGTGTGCCGAGGGAATCAATAAAAGTGGGTTCCACTTATCCCTCCCCTCTCTTCCTGCAGTCATTCCCCAGAGGCCTATGCACACCCCTTCTGCTCCCTTCCCCTAATAAACTCTCAGGGTGGGTTTGGTTGTACCTTGTGGCTTTTCTCGCTAAACAGTGACGCTTAATGAATAACATTGTGCTGCTTAATAAATAACAGTGTTTCATTCCCATAAAATTATTTTTTGAGACAGGGTCTCAATATATAGCCCTGGAACTCACTATGTAGCTCAGACAGGCCTTGAACTCAGACATCCCCTGCCTCTTTGCCTTTCAAGTTCTGGGATTAAATTTGTGGGCCATCGAACTAGGCCCATAAAGATCCTTTTAACTGGCTTTCTTTTCCTCATTCCCTCCCTCCTGAGTTCCTTCTCTTTCTGCCTCTTGTTCTTTCTCAGGCTCACTTTGCTGGCATATAATTTTCGTATGGCTGTTCCACGTCCATGGTTGATGGGAAGGTAGGTTGTTCCCACTCTTTTTCTGTTATGAATAATGTTGTGTTATGAATTTCTGTGTGTAAGTTTTTATGTGGACATCTGCGTTCAGTTCTCAGGAAGTGTGATAGCTAGGTCTTGTGGTAACTCATGTTACCGCTGAGGGATGGCCAGGCTGTTTTCCACAATTTTTTGTACAACTTTAAATTGCTATTCACAACGCATAAGGTGTCTAGTTTCTCCACAGCCTTGCCAATATGCACTAGTGTGTGTGTGTGTGTGTGTGTGTGTGTGTGTGAATGCACGTGCAAGTGTTTGAGTGCATGTGGAGGCCCGAGAGAGGCTTTTTCCTTGGTTGCTCTCCACCGTATGTAATGAAGCAGTGTCTCTGGCTGAGCCCAAGTTCTCTGTTTCAGACAATCTGCTCGCTGCTGGACCACAGGCAGGTCACCACACCCGCCTAGCTTTCTTGTGGTTTTTAGAGTGGCAAGTGATTTCCCTGCTGAGTTATCTCTCCAGTCCCCTATTTTCCATCTTTTTGGTCGTAGACATCCTAGTGGGTGTGAAATGGTATTGTATTATGGTTTTGATTTGCATTTCTCTAGTGACTAGTGATGTCGGATGACTTTTTATGTTCTTACAGTCATTTGAATATCTTCTTTGGATATATTTATATTTAAATCTTTAGTCCACATTTAAATTCTTCTGATTTTCGCCAATATTTACTAAGTGGCTGGCTCCATCCCAGCATGCCAGGGAATGGGAAGGGACACATAAAGCCAGGATCGTGCTCGAGGCATGACGCGTTGCCCTGCTCTATTCTCCCAGGCTGTAGAATGGGAAAGGACAGAACTCCAACAGGGAAAGATGTGCAGGTTGGACAAGAAGCTCAGGTTTCAGAGGCTCTGTCCGTGCAATCCACCCTCCCTGAGGTGGGCCTCACCACACCCAGCACTGCTGCGATCAATACCTGGCAGCCAGAAGCTGATTGGGTACGGCAGCTACCCAGGGAAGCAACAGAGCAGGCGTCCTCTGTGCATACACCCTCGAGAGTCAGTGTAATCCACCATCACCAACTAGCCAATCACACAGCCCTTGGCCATCTCCAGGCAGCTCTGCAGGGTGAGGACTGGAGACCGTAGAGTGCTAGAGATGGAGACTAGAAAGACAGAAGGACCCCATACTGCCCTGACTGGTGTCCCTTCATCTCTCTGAGCCTCAGTTTTCTCATCTGTGAAACTGGAGAACAATGACACCACCAGTCCCTTGGTTATGAAGCTGAAAGGAGAAGGTGAGCATGCACAGGTCTTCATGTATGTTAGGGCAAAGGAAATGATCCTGACATAGAACTTTTACTTTTAACCATATAAAAATTTAAAGAGACCAGAAAACTATCATGCCTTATTAAAAAAAAAAAAAAAAACAAGGTAAGAGCAGGCAGTGGTGGCACACACCTTTAATCCCAGCACTCGGGAGGCAGAGGCAGGCAGATCTCTGAGTTTGAAGCCAGCCGGGGCTACACAGAGAAACCCTGTCTCGCAAAACAAAAATAAAATAATAAAAAACAAGGTGGTAAGGGGGCAGGGAAACCCACATCAGGTGGAGGCAGCAAGCAGGTGGGGCTGCCTTCTTCAGCTACCGCTGCTTCTGTGAGGGTGACCTGAAAGCTCCTCAGAGGCAGCAGCCCTAGCTGAGGCTGCCAGACCACCCCGGAGAGCCTTCCTGCCTCTGACTTTTTGGTTTCCATCCTGGTGTGACCTTAGCCCTCCCAGCCCACAACGTGGCAAGTAGGACTCTTCTCACTGATCTGCCAAGCTCATGGCCAAGGGGAAACGTATTTCCAGATAGGGTGAAAATAGATCCCTCTCCAAATATGCTCATCATAGCTAAGAAAAATAAATAGAACCAAGAGGGAAAAGAGAGCAGGGGCAGGTTGGGGATTTAGCTCAGTGGCAGAGTGCTTGCCTAGCAAGCACAAGGCCCTGGGTTCCATCCTCAGCTCAAAAAAAAATAGAGAGAGCAGGGACAAGCTGCCCATGGTGGGAGGGGAGAGGTCAGGCTAATGCAATAGAAAAGGGTGTGCGTGTGTCCCTAAGTGTTTGAGTGCATAAGTGTGTACAGGTGTATGTAACTGAATGAGTTTATGTGTATCTGGATGTCTGAGCATGCACAACAATAAATGTATGTGTGACTGTATGTGTGCATGTATGAAGGTGTGTATGTGCTATGTGAGTAGTGTTGCAGGTTGCATGTGAGCATGTGAGTGAACATGTGTGTAAAAGGTGAAAGTATGTAAGCCTTTGCAAGAGTGAGCACTGTATGCATGTGTGGGTGTAACTACATGTGTAATGGTCCAGTTGGTGTATGCTCATAGAGGCATGAAAATGTGTGTGATTACATGTGAGTGTGCGTATGTGGTGGTTTTTGTGTGTGTGTATGTGTGTGTGTAAGGATACACATGAGTGTGTGCATGCAGTGTAACAGTGTGTATTCAGGGTGAGTTTATGTGTGTGCTCCTGAGTTGATGTGACAATGTGGGGTGGGGGTAGCTACAAACACAATGGTACAAGAGAGTGAAAATATGTGTGATTGTATTTCTGTGCTCTTGAGTGTATGAACATGTGTGAGGATGTATAAATGAGCTTTGTGTATGGGGGAAATGTATGAGTACATTTGTGTGAGTGTTCACTTGAGTTGTGTGGTTCGTACATATGGGCATATGCAAGCAAGTGTAGTAAGGACTATATATGAGTGTGAGTGAGTTTGTGAGTTTGAATATGTATATTATTCTCTCTCTCTCTCTCTCTCTCTCTCTCTCTCTCTCTCTCTCTCTCTCTCTCTCTCTCTCTCTCTCTCCCAAGTCATATGCTATCGGAGGCTGCCCCAAGGGAAAGGAGAATTCTCTGGGCTTAGTCACTCATGGCGCGGGCACAGACATTCTGAGAAAACATTTCAAAATAAATATGCTTGTATTTGTCATGGTAGCTTCCTGCTTCACAGTGGCCAACGAGGCTTCCTAGAGTTACAGCCTGGCAGGGGTCCCTTAGAGGCACAGAATATTGGGACCTGAAAGGAACTGAAACCCGAAAGACCTAAGGGTGTCAATGGAGAGATGGAAGCCCCAGGCCCCACAGCTATTGCCAGCAGAGCTGTGTCTGGAACCCAGGCTGTCTGCATTCCTATCTGCTGTTTGTTCTTGAACCTCCCTCCAGTGTGAACCTCAGCAAGTGCACAAGTTAGTGTCCCTTAAGTGCTAAGCACCAACCCGACTGCTCTAAGAGACACTCAAGGACCCTGGATTCAGGCACTCTCCAGTAGGTGCTGGACAGTAAACCAGTAACTGTCACCAAGTCAATAAGATAATCACAGGTCCAGATAAGTGCCTTAAAGTCAAGACGGCAGGTGATGTGATCTGGAGGCCTACGTTAGCTGGGGAGTCAGCAAGGAGCTCTGCAGATTGGCAATGGAGCTGAGACAAGGTAGAAGGTGCCAAAGCCCCACAACTGAGTGTCCTGACCCATATCCTGATTGACCTAGTGGAGGAAGTGGAGCCGGTTGAAAGGGCCAAAGGTCAGAAGGCCATGGCCACACCCCAACCCTATTCAGTGATGGAGGAGCTCTCTTCCCTGTGGGTGCTAGAGGGATTCTACCTCAGAGAAAACAGAAGCTAGGGGGATAAGTTCTATGACCTTGCTGGGAGCCAGGAACCACTCTAGGGATTGGTCTGGACCAGCCTTCACAGATACCATAGAGACCGCAGGTATTAAATAATCACAATCCCTGGCATTTGGTAAGCTTGTGTCAGGTGTAGAACCAGTGCTCTGAAAGGTTATTACATTTAATCTCCTCAACACATCTTATTAGAAAAGAGTCATTTGTGCCTGGTCACACTGTTAGGAAGACACAGAGATGTCAGTCCAGAGCCCTGAGTCAATTAGCCGGTCACTATGGTCTGACCTTCATGTCTCCCTGACATGGTACTCATGGCCACCCACTTGGGATCACCCTTCTTGTCCTCCCAGCAGCTTGGGCTTCCAGACCTGCCAAGAAATTTTGAATCATGTCTCAATTTTTACAGGCCATGATCATTATCACTGACCTTGTGTACCTACTATGTTCCAGGGGTATCTGGACTTTTACATGCCCAAGCACAGTCCTTACCAGAGTCCTTCAAGGCCTGACTTGTGTGTCTCCTCTTACAGCTTAAGCAGTAAAGCAGTTAGCTTAAGTTTATGTGATTATAGAAAGGAGTCAAGTGACCTGACTCCAGAGCTTGACTGTCCTCTATGCCTTCCCAGTGGGGTGCTGGCCAAGAGCTCAGCCTCGTTCTCTTTATTCTAGCTTCAAAATGTATAACTCTCCCAACACCAGTCTTGACATAGACGGGATTCAAATTCTGCTGCAACAATGCTAAGACAGAAAATACCTGATCATTGAGGTCATTCTCAAACACTTGAAATCCCAAATGTTAACATGGTGAATACCAAGGGCTCTCCATGTCTGTGCCTTAGGATATGAGAGAAGAAATATAAAATTGCTCAGTTCCATATTAGAGTAACTTGACTCTGTATGGCCTCAGTTTTCATATTTGTAAAATGGAGTTACATAATAGTATTCACCTTACAGAATTGGAGTCAAGTAAAACTAAGATAATAATGCAATATTATTATTATATACCCACTGTAGGCTCTTAGTAAAGAACTGTGGATCCTACAGGGCTGTGGTGGCACATGCCTTTAATCCCAGCACTCGGGAGGCAGAGCCAGGTGAATCTCTGTGAGTTCGAGGCCAGCCTGGTCTACAGAGCGAGTTCCAGGAAAAGGCACAAAGCTACACAGAGAAACCCTGTTTCGTAAAAACAAACAAACAAACAAAAAAAAAAACTGTGGATCTTTTAGATGGCTGAAAGTTGGCCTCAAGACTGAGTGGAGTGGTCATGGTGGTGCATGCTTATGATCCCAGAATTCAGGAGGCTGAGGCAGAAGAGAGGCAAGGTCAAGATCAGTCTGGGCTGTACTGTGAGACCCTGTTTCAAAAGACTGAGTGGCTGGTGTCGGACTTCAGACATGGGGTGGAGATTTCAATTTCCTGATTTTCCAGGATGTTGCTCAGCGGGCCATGGTCCTCAGCCCTATCCTTGAGTTCCTGGTGCTAAGATTCAGCAGCCCCGGTTCTCTCCTTGGGTATGATAGGGCAGAGGGGCAGTGAGGCAGGCCCTAGTTTCTCCAGCAACCCCACACAAGAAGCAGTGGGGTTTCCAGCCAGTTGCACTGAGTGGGGGTGTGTGTGAGTGTGTGGGGGTGAGTCC
This sequence comes from Peromyscus maniculatus bairdii, assembly GCF_049852395.1. Lineage (NCBI taxonomy): Eukaryota > Metazoa > Chordata > Mammalia > Rodentia > Cricetidae > Peromyscus > Peromyscus maniculatus. The sequence continues at coordinate 4,519,152 of NC_134860.1, read as the reverse complement.
TTGCAGGAAGTTCCCTCCAAAAATGCTGTTGAGAAACATGGCAAGAAAATCCCCTAAGCTGCTGTTCCAGACCTCTGGGGTAACTCTGCACAGGGCTCTCACCTCCTCTGTTCCCTTCAGGCTGGGAGGTTTCCTCTCTGGACTGCCTTTCCGCTTCCTACAGCTTTCTCATTCTTGTCCCCTCAACTACTCTATCTAAGACCCAAGGATGGAAGAGTGGCGTCTCTCTGTTGGCACCTGGGTGCAAAGGCTGGGCGCCCCTGCCACGGACAAAGATCAAGGAAGGGAAGGAGAGGAACGATTTGCGGCAAACAGGGTTGGAGTGGGTACTCTCTGGGTACCGAGCTGGGCAACTGGGCCAGGTGATTGCTGAGGCTCTTGTTAACTAGAAGTCCACAGATCAAAGACTTAGAGCTAGGGCACAATTTACCTAATTTCTGGTCCCAATTCCGATTCTACATGGCCTTTTGATCCCTCCTGTCTCTGGTCTTAGTGTTCTCAGTGGAGATGCTGATGAAAGAGTACTCTGGGAGCCGGGCGGTGGTGGTGCACACCTTTAATCCCAGCACTCGGGAGGCAGAGGCAGGTGGATCTCTGTGAGTTTGAGGCCAGCCTGGGCTACAGAGTGAGTTCCAGGAAAGGTGCCAAAGCTACACAGAGAAAACCTGTCTTGTCTACATCCAGAATGGGAAGCTCCTTCCAAGAATCTGCAGACCTCATCATTCCTGCCCTCTCGATGTCTTTTCTATCCTGCTGACCCATGCTGGAGCCCACAAGTCTTGGGCTCACTTTCCCCCTGGTCTCTGTAAGTCTCTGAACCAAGGGCCTGGGTCCCCACTTTCTAGGAGTCATCAATTCCAGCTGTGCAGAACTCCACCTTTGTCTAGATTGAGAAGCCCTCTCCTCTCAGAGAACGAAGAGGCACCTCCTGGCCTGGGCTTCCCCTTGCACCCTTGGATTCCTGGCTTTCCCTGGAGTATCTTGGGTGAGGGCTACAGGTATGCTAGAAGAGCTTGGGGCTGTCTAAGGGCCTGGCCTGCTGGTCCACTTGAATACCACCCTATCTCCCTCTCATGAGTGGATTACAAGCCCAAGGCCTACCTGACCTACAGAATGAGTTCAAGGGCAACCAGACATCCTAGTGAGACTTTGAGAAAATGGACTGTGGTGCTGGAGAGTGGTGCTCTGGTGGTAACGTGCCTGTTGTGCAAGCCAAGAACCTGAGTTTGGATACAAGGCATCCCTAGGGAAGCTGGGTGCAACTTTAACCCCATTGTTGGAGGAAGGGGAGTGTGATGGATCCCTGGAGCTCAATGGCCAGCCAATAGGTGAGCTTCAGATTCAAGGAGACATCCTGTCTCAAAAAACTAAGGTGGAAAACAGCTAAGGAAGACACTCAACATCAACCTCTGTCCTTCACACACACACACACACACACACACACACACCACCACCACCACCACCACCACCACCAACAACAACAACAACAACAACAAAACAAAGAAACTACCATGCTATTTATTGTTAGTCCCATGTTACCATTATGAAACCAGGATGAGAGGAGTTCAGTTGTCCGGGGCCTCATGGCCAGGGGGTACCATTCTGTCCTGCTCTGAAACAGGCCTCTCTCTGCAGCCTGACCTTGGTCTGTGCCTCCCCTTGCACTCTAAGATTCCTGGCTTTCCCTGGAGTTCCCTGGGTGGGGACTTCAGGCCTGCTAGAAGAATGTGGAGTTAAGAGCTCTCTCCCTGTCAGTGTCCTGAGTCTCCTCCCATGGGTGAGCTTCAAGGCTCACCATTTACCTGCCAGGAGCCCAAAGGTAGGAAAGCAAACACCATAAATGATCAGGAAGCCATGTGAATATTTTATAGCCAAGGCAGTAAATAATGCAGCTCTCTGGCTACGCCCGACCCAGTTCGTCTGCCCCACATCCAGGACGGTCTGTCTGGGTTCCGCCTTGGATTATTTATTTGTTTATTTATTTATATTCTTTGAGTCAGGTCCTCTCTCTGAAACCCAGCCTGGCCTTGAACTTGCAGCAATCCTCCTGCCTCAGCCTCCTGAGTGCTGAGATTACAGGTTTGGGCCACTGCACCCGGCCTGACCTGTAGTTTTTAAATAATTGCTGTGTTCTTGACTGAGCTCCTTCATACACAACCTGGGGTCGCATAGCAAGACGTCCTGCGTATCAGATTCATTACAATTCATAACAGTAGCAAAATTACATTTGTGAAACAGCAACAAAAATAATTTTATGGTTGGGGGGTGGTCACCACAGCATGAGGAACTGAATCAGAGGGTTGCAGCCTCAGGAAGGTTGAGAACCACTGGTGTGGACCATCACTACCTCCCTTTTGCTCAGGCCTGGACCACCCTTCTCCTCTCTCTTTTAGAAGTCATTCCTTCTTTGACTTCCTGGGTGGGAGCAGGGTGTCTCGTGACCCCTGGGACCCCCCTCCTGGGCTCTGCTTCCTCTCCGTGGTCACCTCCCGCCTCTTATGATGTGATTCCTTATCTGCTTTTCTTCTGTCAGCTCCGGAAGAGGAGTCTTCCTTCCTGGGGGCTGGATGCAAAGGCTGGTGTCGTAGGTGTTCGTCGCCAATGTAGAGGGTAGAAGAGAATGCCTCGTTTAGTTTAATTCTTTAGTTTCTGGGGTGCTGGGATGAAAGCCAAGGCCTCACATGTGCCAGGCAAGAGCTCTACCACTAGGAGATAAGCGATACTGTGTTTATCTTATTTTACAGGTCAGAACACTTAGGTCCCAGTGACAGGGCAGGACTTGAGCTCAGTCCGTCTGATCCAAGTCTAATTCTCCCTCAAGAATCCTCTGAGAGAGCCAGGGATGGTGACGCACGCCTGTAATCAGGGCACTCAAGAGGCTGAGGCAGGAGGGTTGCTATGATTATGATGTCTACCTAGACTACATAGGGAGTTCAAGGCCAGCCTCCATAAAACAAACAAAAGAACCCACTTGAGATCAGGCCCCTCTGCTTCTGCTCAGGGAGACTTTAGACCCCTTCCCCACCTCCAGGCTTACGTAAACCGTGAGTTCTGATCCATATGTTTGAATGGCTGAACCAGGTAAGGGAGAAGGCAGCTCTAGTCTTTTCCTGGGCGGGGGCAGAGGGAGCTGCTTTTTTCAGGAGGCTGGTCCACAGCCCTGCAACCCTCAGGTCCCGGAGCACCTTTGTGAAGACTTCCATCAGCCAAGGGCCCAGGATGGAGGAGACAAGGTAAAGGCTGTGAAAGTCCTCTGACACCATTGTTAGCGCACTGTGCCACCTTGGGGCCGTGTCCCCAACCAGGCTATCATAGCCTTGCAGGAACCTGAGACAAGAAGACAGATGATCCTGTCTGCCTTTCCCCATCCTGGGTCAGGCAGTGAGAACGAGGACAGAAATCAGGGCACAGGCACTGTGCGGTGGCACAGGACAAGGACAGCATTACACAAGAAGCCCTGGCTGGAGCCTGGCCTCGATTTTTTTGTGTGTGGGGGGGGTGGGGTATAGAAAGGAGGATGAATAGGTTCCTTGCTTTCATGAGAACTCTGACTGGTGACCCGTGGCACCTGGATCTGTGAAAGGATGGTGAGCTGTATTCCTGGAGGACTGGCAAGAAAGGCAGCGATCAGTTCTCATGGTAGCCCACCTAGACGTTTCCACCCACTCCTTCCACTCAGCAGGCAGCACAGAGTCGGGACTCGGGAAGAGCGGTGCCCCTGTTGATTGGTAACAAGGTCAGTGCAGAGGTCATTTGGAGACACCATTCAGTGTGGAGATAACAGATATGAACACGGGATCTTTTTACTATGGCATTACTAAGAGCCAGGAAGGGAATAAGGAAGAAGAGACTGGAAGTCAATGCCATGCAACAAGAGTCAGGTATTAATAGATGCTCATAAGCATTTTCTAGTAGTATGGACAGAAATCCTGAGCCCAGGGACAAGGGCGGTCACAGCTTGGCCCTCACTCGTCGGTGGACACCAGGAGTATTCCAAAGCAAGTTCCAGAGATAAATCTTGGCAGAGGCCCAGGCACTAAGTCCTGTGCCTCAGGAGGGAGGACCTAAGTCTCTACACTGCTGTTCAGACATAGGCATCCCTGTTAGGGCCAGGAGAGTGTGAGCACAGGAGGGAGACAGGCGGGTGGCAGGCTCCTGATGGGCTAAGAAACTCTGGGCATGCTCAAGGGAGGTGGCAGAGAGACCAGGCAGTAAGGAAGCCAGACGAGTGTCCACTCGAGTGTCTACCGCTCTGTCTCCTCCTCCAGACACTAACTCACGATGCCACTCAAGCCTTTACAGTTGGGGTACACTCCAATAGGCCAAATATTCCATCTGCCCCCCCCCCAGCTGTGGATACTGCTTACTCCATCCAGCCCAGCTACCTGCTCACTTTTTCTCCTGCGGCTTTAGTGAGAAACTAGCCTCACGGTTATAAACTCTGGCCTGAAACTCAGCACAAGTGAAGACGTGAGGCCCCCTCTGCCTGCCTACCGGCTGTGTGACAACGGATGTGTCATTGAGACTTCCTGGGTCTCGGTGTCTCTTGTAAGATGAGGCTAAAGAAGGCACCTACAACATGGGAGTTTCATGAGCTGGTATCAGCTCAGAGCCTGCCAGGTACTGGGCACCCTGCGTGTGTGGAAGCTGGAATTACGGTTTTTAGTAGGGACTCTAAACTCACATTCTCCATACCTTCTTCAGAGTCTAGAATTCACCCAGACGCTCAGGGTATCCCCAACAAGATCAGGGGACATGTGAGCTGATAGAAAGCATCAAAGCTGAGGATCGTAAAGGCCTAGGACAGACTAAGACAAGGAGGAGAGAGCTCCATACAGTCCCTGGCCCCGGGCCCAGCAGCACTAAACTGGGTAGAGCTGGCCAGCCCAGGCCACCTATAATTACCTTTCAGCAGAGTTCTGCAGTGCTGGGCGGGGGCAGCATTTTTCAGGTTTTATTTGGATGCACAGACTGTGCCCTGAGGCAGTCTTGTGCCAGCTAGCTGCTCCCAGATGGGAACAAAGGTTGTTTTTTATTTTAAATTTTATTTTATTTTACTTTATTTATTCTTTGGACGTCTGACCTCTGAAGGCAGGGTTCAAGGTTTGCAAACCATGGTCTGCCTAGAGACCCTGTTGCCCTGTTTTTTTTGCAGGGGGTGGGGGTGGAGGGGCGGTCCTCTTTGGGCAGCCCAGGGAAGCCTGAAAAGCCAGTAAGAAGCACAGCAGGGCTGTAGGAGACAGCACAAAGCAGCCGAGCCAGGGGAGCGGCAGTGGGCTCTCTATCCCAGCCAGCTCCAACTCTGCCCCTTTCCTTCTTCCCTCAAGAGCCACAGGTCTTGGCTCATGCTGGCCAAGATTTTTTTTTTTTTTTTTTTTTTTTTTTTGGTTTTTTGAGACAGGGTTTCTCTGTGTAGCTTTGGTGCCTGTCCTGGATCTCACTCTGTAGACCAGGCTGGCCTCGAACTCACAGAGATCCGCAGGTTATCACTCTCCCTGGCTGCCCTAATGCCCTAATACTTACTATGTAACTCAGGATGGTCTCAAACTGAGGATAATCCTCCTGCCTCAGCTTCCTGAATGCTGAGATTATAGGTGTGCATATCATCTAGCCAGCACAAGTTTCACTGGGGTGACATGGAGCACCTCAAGGGCATTTCTAGAGGTCATGTTTGTACCTGGCCCTTCTCTTGCCCTTCCACACCTTTAATCCCAGAACTTGGGAAGCAGAGGCAGGCAGTTTGAGGCCAGCCTGGTCTACAGAGAGAGTTCCAGGACAGCCAGGACTATGTAGAGAAACCCTATTTCAGAAAACAAAAAACAAAACAATGCACAAACACATGCACTGTCTTACCCACCCACTTATGCCAAGGAAGAAAAAAGATGGAGACTTGCAAACGTAAATGCTCTATCCAAAAGCAGTGAAAAAGGCAGAGCGCCCAGGAGGCAGATTCCAGGGGTGGCGTGGGGGGGGGCGGCAAGTACCCTGTTTGTGCTTCTGCGGCTCTGGACACTCCCAGACATTAGCACAGCTAGGCTTCCGGTACTGTTGCTCCCCCAGGCCCTTGAGTACTTACCTGCTTGCAGCACCTGAACCCTTGGCAGAGCTCGGATGTCTCTGGGTCTCCAGGATAGGGCCTTCCTGCACACCTGCATGCAGAGACCCGCAGAGCTGCAGACTAACCCCATCCATTTTGACTTCCATGGATAAGAAGACCCTCCCTGGCCAGTTCTGTACAGACTCCCAGCATGCTGGGGGAGACAGCGAGCATGCTGAGAAATGTCAGTGGGAAGCCATCATGGGAAGCTGGTCAGTGCGAAGCACCTGCTTGCATACTCAGCCCATGTAGGGTGGGAGACGAGTGGGTGGTAGCAATGGGGAGCGGTCAGGAGGAGAGGATGTGACACTCGGGTTCGGGGGCGGGGCTATAGCCAGGGCATGAGCTGGCAGCTGGCAGGATACTGGCACCTGGGAACCCCGAGACTCTTCCTCAGTTTTAGAACTCGGACAGTGGGCGGGAAGCTGTACAGCTCCGTGGTAAAGTGGTTGAATAGAGCTGGATTCCATTCTCAGCAAGGAAAGGAAGGGAGAGGAGAGAGATGAAGAGAAAGAGGGAGGAAAAAAGGAAGGAAGGAAAGAAGAGAAACTAGAGAAAAAGGAAAGAATTGACAGGGAAGGAGAGGAAGGACCTTCACAGCATTCACATTGATACCCTTATCCATGAGTCACCACTCGCCTCCTTGCCAGATTCCCAGTAGCCCATCATTAAGGGCTGAGCCAGCTAAGCTCTCTGAGCAAAGGTCAGAAGGGCAAAGGCTGAAGAAGGCTCCTTGGACTCACTCGTGTGTGCCCTTTGATGTAGGCAAGTGTCCTCCTGGAGCGGGCTGTACTCAGCCTCTGCTTCCTTTGGTGAGGGCAGCTGGGTATGCAGGCAGGTGGAGGAGGCGGCTCTCAGTTTCCGGTCTTGCATGGCACACAGGCATTGTCTACGAGGCAGGGCACTCGTCCCGGCTCTGGTGGCCCTAAGCCCTTAAAGTATAAAGGCTGTGCCTTTACTGTTCCTTCAGTCAAGGGCCCAGTGCACTCACACGTGCTGGGCTTACCCCTCCCTTTGACTTTTGTCTGGGAAACCCCTTTTCTGGAATTTCACTTTTCAATCTCTTCAATACATGGCCAGGCCTCCGCATGGCATTCTCGGCCACTGGGGACGCTCTCCTCCGGGGTGAAGCCTCTGCCCCAGCCCTCAATCTCCACCCTTTCCCCCTGGTATCTGGAATGAGCAATTCCACGGCAGCTGTACTGCCCTCACGCCTCTGCCGGGGCTGTTTCTTCCACCTGGAGTGTCTTCTCAGCCATACCACTTCGGCCACTAAGGAATTCCTTCCGGATCATCCTGGCTCGTGCCAGAGTTACCCTTCCAAAGAGCCAGCCCAGCTTGGTTAGCCCTAGCACAGAGGCTGGCATTTAGTGGGTACTTATTCTTGACTCCAGTGAATGAAGTCTATAATTGGAAAGTCACTTTGCTTCTTGGGGCCTTAATCTCCCTACCCTATAGGTTTTGATGGGGTCTACATTGGCAGGATTTTCAGTAAGCTTCTACGAGCCTTAGAAATTAGACAAAGTGCTTCAGGCCATGTATGTTTCCCTGTCTCACTTTAAAACTCACCTTGTGCCAGGCGGTGGTGGCGCACACCTTTAATCCCAGCACTCAGGAGGCAAAGCCAGGAGGATCTCTGTGAGTTCGAGGCCAGCCTGGTCTACAGAGCGAGATCCAGGACAGGCTCCAAAACTACATGGAGAAACTCTGTCTCGAAAAACCAAAAAAAATGAAAAAAAAAAAAAACTCACCTTGCTAATAACAAAACTATACAAAAGCAGCCAGCATGCCTTTAATCCCAGCATTTGGGAGGCAGAGGCAGGCAAATCTCTATGAGTTTGAGGCCAACCTGCTCTGCAGAGCGAGATCCAGGACAGCCAGAGCTGTTACATAGAGAAATCCTGTTTCGAAAACAAAACAAAAACAAAACAAAACAAACAAACAAAATCCCAAACTCTACAAAAACACAATAAAAGAGTCAGCAGCGATCCATGGAACACTTACTCTGGTGCAGGCTCTGGGCTAAACCTTTATCTTGTCTGACTTCAGGAGAGTTAGGGGGAGCCCCATCTACAGATAAGGAAGCTGAAACCACAAAGGGGGGATGACTTATCCAAGGTCACATAACTGAGTGGTTGAGCGCCCTATAGAAGAGTAGCACCCCACAGTCCTAGGGGACACTTAACCTTAGCCACTTCAATTCAATAAAACCTGTAAGGCTGGGGCAGGCCCTCTGCATACTGACTTCTAACTCCTTCAGGAAGCTGAAATGGTGGGGTCTGGCTAAGGTACCTACAGACAGAGGAACAGGCCAAGGACCCCATAGACAGACGCAGGACCGGGACTTTAGCCTTAGTCTCCTGTAACATCCTGTGTGGTCTCAGGCAAGGGTTACCCAGGCCTTGCTCTCTTCATCCGTGGCATGAGTGGGAATATCTGATGTACCCCAGGAGCAGGCCCTTAATTAGACAGAAGCTAGGTCTCTTGGCTAGCCATTTGCAATCCCCTCTACTGTGGACACTGCCTGGGTCACCCCCATGGGGCCTGGGAGAGGCTCCTTGCCAAGAGTACAGAGGCAAGAGACGCTGCAGGCGGCTGCTCCGGCTCCCACAGCACAGCTGAGGAGGGGAGAGAGGTGGAAAAGAGGGGGTCGTAGCCCTGCTCCTCCACACCCTCACTCTGTCACCACGCCTCATGACCACTGACATCATCTTGTAGGCAAGCTGAGCTACCTATCTGAGGTCACACAATAAAGGGGTGCTGAGGGGCTACGTAGAACCTAGGCATCGCTGCCTCTGAAGCCAGCAGGTCTTTGTCCTGATATCTGGGAAGTGTGGCCTTCCCAGACTGAGGGGATGTGGCTGGGCCACCTGACCTACAGAATGGCTTTGAGCACTCCTTTCTGAGCCTCGGAGTCTTCAGGGCTGCTCTGACTTGGCAGGTTGTCCTGAGCATTGAACAGGCTGAACAGCCTGATCTAACATCCACTATCTACTGCTCACCTAACACCTACTCACCATCACTCTCTAGGCTACCCAGGATTTGCTTCTTGTGGGAAGCATCCTCGGGCTCTCTGAGCATGTCTGCCCTCATGTCTTCCTGGTTATGTTCACACTTTATCAGTAATCTGGGGTTGAGATGGAGCATCAGGCTGGGGCTTGGCACCTGGGCAGGGATGGTGAGAGGGGCAGGGCAAACAGACATTTTACCTGGAGGAGGTATCATTAAGCCGGCGCCCACTTAAACACAGAGGGCTTAGCTAGGCGTTATATCTCAGGCAAAGCAAATGCCATGTGCAAAGGCCCAGAGGAAAGACTTTGTGGGGTCTGTGTATCCATCTTCCTGGAGTTTGGAGGCTGACAGAGGAGGAAGGAGAGGCTAGGTCACATGGGTGAATGGCAGGTCAGAACTTTGGACCTCGCTCTAAGAGGTCCAGGATCAGTCCCGGGGCCAAGGAGTGAGTCCTGAATGCTTTATAAGAGGATCACATAGCTGCTATGAAGAGATAAGATTGTCAGGGCTGAGGGAGGCCGTCTTTTGAGTAGAGGGGACTGCAAAATGGTCAGACAAGAGACCCAAGGCTCTGCAGTGTGGCAGAGGTGAGGACCGATGAATGACTAGAGAAGTCAGGTGAGGATACTGAAACAGGAGGATGACAGAGCTTTGTACAAGCTCCTACAGTGAGTGGGGGCTGGGACAAAGGACCGATCAGTACAGGCCTACTGCTATCTGGCTAGCGCCTGGGAACCCGCGACACCAGTGCCTTCTGACTCGGAGAAGGCTCAGCCTAAGGAGGAAAGGTCATCTTGTGTTTCTCAGGGCTGTAACTCTACCATGAATGTGTGGCACCCCCATGGGGGCTGAGACTGGGCTGGCACTGGCCTTCTTGAATATCTGGGGGAGGGAGAAACATTCTTGGGGCTTCTGGAGGACTCCAGTGTCTGATATGGATGGTGTGGAAGGGGAAGTTTGGAGACACAAGACGGCAGGTGGAGTGCTTCCACAATCTCTATTCCTGCTAATTTCCCCGTTCTTAGGCACCTGCTGGCACCTCAATCCACACGCATGAACTCACTCTTACTGCAGCCCTAGAGCCAGCACTGGGACCCACAGATCCCTCTGTATTCCCTCCTCAACTTTCTGGCCTCCAAATAGCACCCCTCCCCCATCCCGGCCAGCCTCAATCCACACCCAGGGATCTATCCTCCCATTCTACCAAGCCAGCAGGGTTGGTCTGGGAACATGAAGGAGCTAGGGCAGACCTCAGCATGAACTTCCCAAGCTTCTAGGTTATAAAACCTGAGGACAAATTAAAAGTCTAATTCATCTTTTCCTCAGAGCTTTCGGCTGGGTCCCATATCTCCTTTGCACCTGGAAACTCCTGTGATCCTGGGCCTGGTACCCGTGGCTGAGGCCTCATTTTCAAAGCACACTTTAAGAAAACCTGGTATGGCTGGATGTCAGAGGCCAGCTGAGTTCCTACCCTATATGTGGCCTGCTTGAGAACTTAAATTCTGTACTCCAGTCCTTGACCCAAATTCTACCCCATATCCAGAAATTATAGCCTTCTCCTGGCACCCCATTTGCCCTGCAGTCATAGGTCCTGGGGTGCCAGCCTGAGTACTGACTTTTTTTTTTTTTTTTAACCTCAAGGGCGCACAATTCCTCCTGTCCAAGCCTGTTCAACAACCTGGCTGCCTGCCTAGCCACTGTGGCCAAGATGGCCACAGCCTATGCCCACAAAAAGCTGTGGGCAGAAGTTTGGCCCAGACCTGTGAAGGTGGTGGGTTGGGGTTGGGTGGGCAGCTGGAGGATGGGACTCATCCTACACTGTGGAGGCGCCTCCCTTGCCAGCTACTGCCTACCACAAGCTGCTGGGATTGGCAAATGGGGCAAGTCTCTGCCAGGGGAGGTCTGGGGCAGAGGGATGGACAAGCCCAGCTGCTTGTTTCTAGTGCTGGACACAGGGCTGGGCTCTCTGTGGCTAATGTTAATTTAGTCTCGAGGCAGCCCCAGGGCCTGTGAATCTTACAGCTGAGGAATATGAGGCTGAGAGAGGGTTGGCACTTGCTCCAGGTCACACAGCCAGCCAATGTGCTGACTGCATACTGGTTCTTCCCAGCCTGGGGCCTCTGCCCAGGGGCTATGCTTCAGGAGAGGCCCTGGGCAGGATGTAGTGGGGGACGGACCGGCTCATGAGGAGTAAAGGCTGCAGAAGGGCCATTTGTGCGGGGCCTTGTTGGATGCCAAGAGCTGGATGGAAAGACATTCCAGGAGCAAAACACCAACTGAGCACTGCGGAGCCTGGGAAGTGGAGAGAGAGAGCAGGGCTTGTCAGAAGTGCCCCAGGGCCTCTCTACCTCCGGAGGACTCTGGAGGACTTGACTGTAGGCTGCTGGGTCGGGCTCTGCTGGTCCAACTGGCCCAACCACTTCTCTTGGGCACTACCCACTGCCTCTGCACAGAGCCCTGCCAGGAGATGCCAAGTGAAGTCTGCCAGGGACCTCAATTCCACTTCCCACTTTCAAGGCAAGGATAAAGAGGTCCTGAGCCCCAGGCTTCGCTGTTCAGTCTGGAAGAGCAGAGGGCAGAGTCACTTCCTTCTAAAAAGGGATGTGGGTAGACTGCCGGGGAGATCTGTGCAATGCTACTTTCTTCTTTAAATGGGCCTGTTTCGTTTGCTTTAAAGGACACATCCCTTTTTCCACCAAAGCAGCCAACCGTCTTTGCTTGTTTTTTCAGGTTTCTGTAGTTCTCCCTGCCTATCGGTCATCTCCAGCTTTGGGTCCTCACCAGGCTGGGTCCTTACCAGCAAGGCAGTGCCCGGGCAGGTGTCAGTACCTAGGCAGCCTCCAGGTGGCTATGTGACCCAGGAATAGAGCTGGGTCTTTTATAGTCTGGCCAGAATCACATGGAGGGCTGGCACCTCCCCTCCTTGCTGGGAAATACTTCCTTAGGGCAGGGAGGGCTCAAGGCTGCAGGTCTGTGCATAGCAGTGCACAGCACCAGTGCCCAGCACCAGCGCAGCAAGGGGCGTGTGTGTGTGTGTGTGTGTGTGTGTGTGTGTGTGTGTGTGCGCGCGCGCGCGCGCAAGTGGTGGTGGTGTGATAGAGGCCGGGGTGGGAGGGTGAAGGGTAGGGGTGTGGTATGGTGCGGGGGGTGGGGGATGGGGGTGGGGGGGTGGGGTGGTGGTGGTGGTGGTGGTGGGTTCTGTTGTAGGTGAGGGCTGTGTGGCCTGCGTCTCTGGAGGGATTGTCTATAGCCCTTGGCCCCTCCAAAGACCTTCTTTCATCCCAGGCTATCTCATCCCCTGTCCTCAGTTTCCTGTCAGCCACCAAATGCTCAATGAGCCATCGTCTGCAGAGGAACTGAGGCAACCACACAAGAGCAAGCGAGGGGCTGGTGAAGCCATCCCCGCCCCACTCTCCTGGCCCTCACCCTCTGTGGGTAGGCACACTAGTGTCAGCCCCAGCAGAGGCAAATTGAGTGGATTCTGGGCAACCAGTACAGAAGACCAGGATGTTCCTTGCAGTCTCTAGCTGTCATTGGTGACTAGCCCCAGCTCCACTCCCATCCCTGCCGCCCCCAGGTCCCCCTGTGAGGAACCGGGACAGAGGAGCCTACTCAGGAGACGACCTGGCCAGAACTGTGCTAGGGTCAGTGCTGGGCTGCACCCACACGAGCCACAGGAAAGCCTTGTGCTGTTCTGTCCCCCAGAAGTTTCCCCGTTTGTCCCCAGGAGTTCCTCAAGTTTCACCTAACAAACTTATAGAAGAGGAATCTCGGAGAGGATTAGCTCAGCCTTGCTGACTGTGTGTTAACAGTTGGAACCAACCCAGATTGAGCTTGCTCCTCTGGTCTCAGAAGCTCCGTCTCAACCAGCAGATGTCATTATTAGCATCTGCATTCCGCAGATGCGGAAGCCTACGCGTAGTAAGATCACGGGTCCAGGGCAGAGTGAGGCAATAACTTTTCAACACTCCTCTGCCATATGGCACTACCCGTAAGACCTTCCTAGTCTGGCTTTGCTTGTCCTTCACCTAGTGCCAGAGGCTGAAACCTCTGTGGCAGCCTTGGTGGCCTGAGGCATAGGCATGTCCCAAGTACCCTTCCCATCTCACTACCCCCAACAAAACCCTGCCAGGCTCCGCTGTCCCCAGCAGCTGCCCATTCAATATATCATTCCTGCTGCCTGTGTTTCCTGTCCCAGAAACATGAGTCCACTTTCTCTTGAGTAGGCCAGTGCTCTGGGTATGGCGGAGATGGCTGCCCTGGCAGCCAAGGCTTCCGGGCTGGAATAATGAATGGCACAGGCAGAAACAGCAAATGGCACTGAATATAGGACAAGAACTAACTGCTGACCGAGATGAAGTGGGAGACACTGTCCCATCTTCAGCTGGTGGGCCTCAGGGACAATGGGTGGTCTTTTCACCTTGCTCCTTTGGATCCTAGACTTCCCCTTCAGAGGTCTTAGGACCCTATTTTGCTCATGGTTTTGGATAGTGCCAGGGTAGCAAGAATCTTGGTCCTCTCCTCTGGACAAACCCTCCAGAGAACCACAGAGGAACAGCCCTGGGTGGTTACCGCTCAGTTCCACCCACATCTGGTCCCTTGGCTTTTCCTTAACCTGGAGAAGGAGGAGTGAAGAGGAGGAAGGGGGCAGGTGGAAGGGGGAGGCTTTGAGCCCAGCCTTGATGGAGGATTTATACCCACATCATGAGAGACAATCCAGGACCGAGAGCCTGTAACTTAGCACAATGGCCATTCCCATAACCCTGAATATAGAAACCAAGTCCTTAGCAGACATCCACCCTGGCTGAGACTGTATTCTCTCTCTCTCTCTCTCTCTCTCTCTCTCTCTCTCTCTCTCTCTCTCTCTCTCTGTCTCCACATCCTCTTTCGTATGTGAGAACTTAGGTTGAGAGAGGTGTGGTCATGATGATACAGTCAGGATCATAGAGTCAGCATGTGATAAAATTTCCTTCGAGGCCTCAGTAGGCCCTTATTAGGTTGGTTAGGGACAGCTCATCTGGACCCTGCCCCGGACTACCCAGTGTTGTACCCAGTTCCACAATGCAGGGATCCTAAGCCAACCTGGGCCTGAAGTCCCTGACTTCAGCACAAGCCTGTCTTCTCTAAGGCCCTTGGGCCGGTCTCTGGAGAGAAGCCCACCTGCATTCGGAACATGGCCAGATCAGTCTTAGCCTCTCTCCATCTCATTATATCACAGTTCCCCTTGCTGGTCACCGAAGATGCCATTAATAGTGGTCCTCACTTCTTGGGTGCTTGAGGACCATACACAAAGTTCACATCCAGCACCTAGACAGAGCCCAACACTGGGCAGTGTGGTCCCATTCAGGCCCCCCCCAACTCCCCCACCCCGTTATCAATCACCATTATTTCTCACCTCCCTTTTCCAAGGCAGAAAGCATCAGGTAGGAGGAAAGGGCTGGTGGCCGGCCCTCCCACTGTGGTCCCTGGCACAGAGGCAGGTCCGTTGTTGATGTTGAGGGGCGAGGCTGGGTTGGCTGCTATGGTTCTGGAGGAGGAGCCAGATAGGGTGAAACCCGATTCCAGGTGGGCAAAGGTCACCTGAAGCTTACCTTGCACGCCCTTCCCTTCAGCCCAACCCCAGGGGAGCTAAATACGCCCCTAAGCTCAAGGAAAGGCCGCGGATAACAACTGGGCATCAAGGAGGAGGAGCATGAGAGGAGACACAGTCAAGACAGGTAGAGAGGTGTCGGGAGAGAATAACGCAGCGTAGTCAAAAGCCTGATGTGAGCAGAAAGGTGGCTCTATTTCCGGAAGGAATCCAATTTGGCCAGAGTCAGCTCTGATGGAAGGGGGGCAGTTATCAGGGCTGGGGACCTAAATGCTAATTTCCAAACTGGGCCTGCCTCTCTTTCAGGGTAGAGGGACCCGGAACCTTCCTCTGTCTACAGCAGAGTGCCTAGCCCAGTGCCCACCATACATTTACAATAGGGTTTGGAGACCTACATCTTCGCCAGGTTCCCCTATCCCGGGAAGTCTCAGGCCTCCACGGAGGGCGGAGGGCACTTCTCATGAGCATCCGATGGCTGGTCCCCCAGAAGGAGGTCAGGGACCTCAGCATCCCAGAACCCTCCTTTAGCCTCCTGGGAGAGGTCATCTTTTATTTTGTTTCTTGAGATAGTGTCTTACATGCCCAGGCTGGCCTCCACCTGCTACGTAGCGAAGGCTGACCTGGACTCCCCTCCTGCCTCTTGAGTCCTGGAGTACCATTCTGATCCTCCATCTGTGGTTTACTCTGTGGTGGGGATCAAACACAGGGCTTTCTGCAAGCTAGACAAACACCCTATCATCCGACTTACAGGACCAGCCCGGGAAGTCATTTCTTTGAGTGAGTATAATGTAACATCTTAGTGCTCTGGGCTTTGGGGACAGAAAAATGGACTCCCTGGCTCCCAACGGTGCTCAGACTTTGGGCCCAGGGGACCCTTAATGAACGAACGAACGAATGAATGAGTTACGGCTGATGATCGAGTTCCACTTCTGGAAAGAAAGCTTATGCGCTTGATTGAGGCGAGGGGAGCTCTGGATCGTGGGCACAGGGGAGACTGCGGAAGATGGGGACAGAGGCAATTCCCAGAACTGTCTGAGGAGCAGCGCCGCCGATTCAGACTGGCTCGAGCCTCTCGCCCTGGAGACCTCCCAGCTCCTTCTCTCGGGCAGGGCTGGGATCGGCAGGCCTGGCGGTGGGCACCGAGCCCGTCCCTTCGCCGCCCGGCTCAAGCCAGCAGGAAGAGGAGTGAGGCCAGGCGAGGCGGGCCAGCTGGCCAGTGGGGAGTCCCGGGCGTGGGCGCGAGTAGTTGGGGAACCCCCGCCGGTGCCTCCCAGGCTCCATTGTGTGCGCTGTGCCCCCCACCTCGGCCTCAGAGTCCTCCTCTATAAAATAGTCCCCTGAGATGGGACTGGCAGGCGAGGCGCGACGAGAGCCCGGGAAGGCTGGGAGATCAGGGGACTGAGACCAGCACTCAAAGAGGCTGAGCCGGGCCGGACCCCCCGCTCTCGTGGGCGGAGCTTCGAAGGGGCGGGCGCCCGTGGGGCGGGTCCTGAGCGAGGGCGGGGCCGGGGCCGGCACCTGGGTGAGGTCGCGCAGCCCCGCCCCCTCGCACTTCCGTGTGCCGCGGCGCCAGAGCAGGAGGCGGCGGCCGCGGGATCCCGCGAGCGGCCCCTGGACATCTACCCTCCGTGCCGGGACCCGGGCGGTCCCCCCTGGCCGCCGGGCCCGTCCTGATCAGTCCGGTGCTGACCTCCCCGTCCACGCGCATCGAGGAGAGCCGCGCCACGAGACAGACCCCGGCCCGCCGGGACCCCTGGCGCCTGGCCCTGCGTCGGGAGGTGAGTGTGAGCTGGGCCCGGGCGCGGGGTCCGAGCTAACTCCAGGGCGCAGCGGCCTTTCCCCCTCTTCTCTCTCCGGTGGCCTCCTTCCCCCTCTTCTTTCCCCGGTTCCCGGTTCTGAAACTGAGAAACTGAGCCACGAGCAGCCAAAGTCCCGCCGAGCACGGAGACCCGCCGGTGCCTCGGTCCCCTGGTTGGTCTGACCCTCCCTTCGACGGCGGGAGCCCAGGCCCTACTGCTGCCGGCGTCTTTCCCCTCCTGGGTGTCTTCGGCCCCACCGAGGGTCCGTGCGATCGTCCGGAATCTCACTGGGGCCC